>NC_135166.1:7123904-7424404 GCF_050948215.1 Halictus rubicundus
CGTAAGTGTTAAACGTTGATATCACGAGAGTAGGATATTATTTTGATGCGAAGGGAATGATGAATCGAAGGTGACGAAGGAATTGAAATAAGGAGACGTTGAAGTACGGAAGACATTAAACTTAAGAGTATCCTTGTTGTTTTCGCGAATCAGTTTTTAATCGCCGCAGAGGGCCGACGCAATCATGGAGGGACGCGAAAGAACTATCCGGGGAAGCTGAAGGGGTTAATAATCACGAACCCGACGGATGTCAATACGTTCTATCGTAATGAACTCGTAGGCTTTCCTGTTGCGAGCGTGGCACGGCACGGCGTCGAACCGTTCCGAAGCGGCGAGTCATCGACCACGACCTCACGCAAGAACCGCGTTGCCGGCTGTAAAAAGGCCGCGGATGATCCCGTGATTACTCTACGTAGATTGCAATCACGGGCTGCGCGAATTCATCGACAAAGAGCGCTTAATGATCGCGCAGTAAAAGGGGTTTTTTTCGCACGGTTAATTACGCGGCCGTCTCCTTTTTCTCCTCTGGTTTGGCCTTTCGCTGATTCGCTCGGCGCTCGTCTCGCTCGCTCGCTAGCGCGCGCTTTGCGATCCGCTTCGCCTTCCGGAAAGCAGATGCGTTCGCGAGCGGAGAGGAAAACAGAGTGACTCGTAATATCGACGACCGAAGGACCGGCCAGCAGGGAAGCGGGGACAGGCGGAAGGACCGAGGAGGAAAGCAGTTTCGAGTCCTTTGGCCGGCGTGTACACCTGCCGCCTGGCAAATGAACCCTTTGTCTCTACTCGGCAAGTCATTAGGTGTACGCCGCAGGCAGTCGCGGCCTTAACTAGTCGGCTAACTGAAAGTAATAAAAAGCGAAATAGCGGGCGTAAAACAAATCGTGGACGGTAACGATGATCTCGTAACTGACGCGCGAAACTAATCGAAATCGGCCGGTTGCAGCCCCGAGGCGCGCCAGGATCAACCCCGAGGTCGCTGCTGGCTACCGGACGAGCACGCCGCGGGAATTCGATCGGCAGAGATCGTTCCTCCCAGTCTGTTAGTCACGTCTGTCAGCGGGCTTCACGATGTTTAGTCAGCGCGCCGATATATCGAGACTCGAAAACGTCCTCGATAACGCGGTCGCTAATTTTGTAGGACGTAGACGTGGAATTTGAACAGAACCTCCGATCTTAACCCTTTGCACTCGAAGCCATTTTAACTCTAAAACGAAACATTTCTTCCGACCTAGAATATTTCCCTTCTATATATATTTTTTCATGCTATGCATACGAAAATGGTGCAATTTACTCGTACAGTACTGAAATGTTTAGCAATTTATTAAATACTGTTGAAATAATGTAGTCGCATTGTGAGTAAAACTCACATCCGGGAATGTCGGGACGTAGACGCGGCGTCGCTTTGGCTGTTACAATGTAACAACTTATAAAAAGCCTAATGAGTGTGCGTCATATGTCGAAATGACGATCGGAGGAAAAATGACGATCGACACGAGACTAGAGTGGGGAAGACGTTAGCTGCACGTCCACCCAAAGTTCAGTTCGATAAAAGAATCGGTTTGGGCAGGACATACCTGGTACGTGTAATAAGTTCGACACAAGAGTCGGTTTAGGCAGGACATACCTGTGTTATATATATATCAAGTTTTTGTATTAAAGAAAGTTCCTTATTCACTAACGCTGTGCTTTATGATAGGACAAACATCATTCCTATCATATCCTCGACAAATACAAACAAATTTAATAATGTAAAAAATATTTTGAATAATGATACCGCAATTTTTAGTGGCGCCTTACAGTCGCCATTCGAGTGGTAAGGGGTGATACTAGGTTCACGGTGCACTACAAGTGATAATTTTACATTACTTTGTAAAAGTAACGGGAATATGTCTAGCCAAATTTTTGGACATTTTTTAAATAACATATACCCGAAGAAATAGATTTCTTGAATAATGGATGCACGTTTACAATGTCAATAATGCTAAATTAAAAATACCAGAACCCATCAATTTGATGGGTCCTGTCGACCTAGTATTGACAAAGTATTTGAAGAAAATACGTACGTAGACCATTCAAGAAACTATAAATAAATGATCGAACAACATGTTACACCGAACTTGAATTATTTCAGTCAGAGATATATTCTTCCTACAGTTAGTGATTCAATTGTATGATGAATTTTGAACAACTGTAAAATTGTACAGGGTGTATAAAAAGCAATGGTCATCCGACCTAGGGGTGAATCTACACCTCTGGATCGGTGGACACTTGTCATAGAAACTTGCCGCAAAATTGTATGTAACCAAAAAATACGTAGGCCCGTACCAAATCATTGTCTCCCTGCCCTTTAGGATCATATATATGAAGTTGCAAAATATGAAAGAGAACACTATATCCAATGTTTTACGTACGAATACTAATCCTACATTATAAAATACTAATGTAAAGTGTACTTACAAATTTTCCAGAGTAATCTGTTCTTCCGTCAGATCCACAGCACACTATGATTGACTCACGCGAATACGTTCGAATAATTGTTCCTGTCATTCGGAGCCTACACTACACAGCACACTTTAGGAAATCGCGACAGTGAACGAGAACAAGTTACTCCGACTACGAACAAAACAATACTGCGATTTTAACCGCGTCGAGGGTCTGCAAACGCTAGACACAAAAACGAAGTAAACAAATTCTGGCGACAGAGTTGCCAAACCCAGTTTCCCGGAATTCCCTGTATTCGTATCTAGTGTTTACAGGCCCTCGGCGTTTGACCTGACCGTAACACGTCCGCGGGACCGATGCGATTAAAATCGCAGTATTATTTTGTTCGTGGTCGGAGTAACATCTTCTTGTTCGCTGTCACGATTTTATAGTGTTGTGTAGAGTTTAGTTATTGTTGTCGAATTATTCGGACTGAATAGTGTGCTGTGGATCCGACGAAGGGACAGATGATTCTGAAAAATTTGTAAGTGTACTTTACATTAGTATTTTATAATGTAGATTTTTTAGTATTCGTATATCGAACATTGGATACAAGGTTTTCTTTCATATTTTGCAACTTTAAATTTCTGATCCGATTGGGCATTATGACAATCATTTGGTACAGGCCTAGCGACGGATGTCCCTTTAACATTAGATTTACAGAGCACTAAAAGCGACTATTTAACATTATTTTACAAAAATAACAAGAACGTGTCTATCCACATTTTTAGCCATTTTGAAATAGTATATACTTTAAAAAAAAATTTGTTGTATAATTCCTCATGGATACATCTTTACAATGTCAATGAATTGTCAATGTCATGAAGTCTGCGGATGTCAATAATTTTACCAGCACAATCTTAAATACATATTCATGTAAAGCGAAGCAGCTTGTTTCTGCGTTAGGAAAACAGCGAAATACTTGGAATTTGGAGCGAACAAGCCGCACCGAAAAGAAGGACATTATCTCCTAGCAGGGTAAACGGAAACCAGCTTCTTCGAGGGGGAGGGTGACGGCGTCGGGGGCCGTTAATAAAGTTAGGATTGTTCCGCTCAGTGGGGAGGATGACTCGCGGCGAAGATGGCAATCTAAAGTCGTCGTTCGTCCCTGTAACGATGCTTTATATAACTGTATCAAAAAGAGCTGAAGCGGTAGCGGGGTCCGGGTGAATGAGAGGGAAAGTGGGGGGTTGGTTCGTCGCCACTCCATAGAATATTTAAGCTTCAATTTCATACCTTCTCGCGGCGGGTGTCTCCTCGCGCATATTAAAAAAAAGAAAGTAATAAAAGCGGGTCGAAGGCGAAAGGTGAGGGCGGTCGCGCGGCCGCTTTCGAGCAGAAAGAGAAGAAATTGCGGTGGGGTAGGTCGAACGGGCACAATGGAGGAGCGGGTGCATCCCCCGCGGCGGAGGGCTTCCATCGCGCGACATTATGTGCGATTATTATTCATTATGTGGCGTCTCGCTCGAACCGAAGGAGGCCGACGATACCGGCGCGCGTGTTTCGAGCCGGGAACGCGCGGCGAGCTCTCGTGCGCGCGCGAAAAGGCCTCGCCGTTGAATTGCAAATCGAGCGTCGCGACGCCGAGAAAAAAGAAGGGGGACGCTGGGGGTGGCTCTAAGGGCGCGGTGAAACGCCGAGCCGACGAAACACACCGCTCGAAAACTGGCCTGAATTTTGGATACACGCGAGACCCCGAGGACTCACTCGCGCGACTTTGCATACGCGAAACCCACCCCCGTCTCGGCACCACGGCGAAAACCACTCGTAGCTCTCGCGCTGGCGTATCGTTATGGTTATGATATTAGGCATACAAGGCAACCTACAAACGGTTATTCCATTGGAACGACCCCGCGACCGTTCTTACGGGAAACCGTTCCCAAACTGTTCCCCACCCCCGGTGCTTGCCGCCGCGATAACGAAAAGACGAGAGCGGGAAACATCGTTCGAATTTTCCGGCTCGGAAGACCGAAACCGTTACGGGCTTCTTTCATGGTGGGAAGTGTGATTTTTTCGGGAGGATAGCATCGTACTGTCGCGGGGATGGCCGTGCCAAGGAAATGAAGGTTCTCTCCGTACTGTTCGAGGGCCAGTCTGGAGCTTTGACAGGACGGAATGAAGGGGTTGTGATTTTTCTTGTAATCAAGCAAGTAATTCTCCCAACTAGATTTCCAGCAGCTACAACGGATTTTTCTAAACATTTTACACCAATACTTTTGTACGTGCAATCTCTTGTTCATGTTTCTCATCAATTTTCGTTAGCGTCATACTTTTAATTCGTTCGTTCTCGTATATATTTAGAATCAATAAATTTGTCAAATTCTCAAACTTATTTGTAAGCGCACTGTGCAAATCCGAAAATCATAACAATCTGATGAAATATTGAAAACAGTGCGTCTAAACTGCGCCTAAAGAAAATAGGTCAGAATAATTTAAACTGTAAATTCCACAGATGACCACTAGACGGCGATCTTTATGTAAAATAGAAATTGGAATTAGAAATTAGAAATAGTAATTAATAGACTTGAAATTTTACCTACCTATTTTTCTTATAAATGCATAAAACCCGCAGTTTAACGATCACACGCTATATTAATAATTATCTCATGATGCCCGATGTTTCGACTATTTTATCTGCACACAGGCGCGTTCGGAACTATGTCAACAAGCCTCGTTCCATCGAGCGAGTCTCTTCCGAGAACGGTAAAGGAGCCGAAGCGGGTAGGGTGACGAGGGTGTCTCGGATCTGAATAATAAATGCGAGTTGCGAAAGCACGCGCGAAAATAACGTAATCATGGGAAGCGGGACGTGTGACACGCGTGCCATTTTTCCCTTAGTTCGCGATTCCAGCCGGCGAAAGGCTTTTCCCGGAGCTTTTCCAGCCGTCGTATCGGCCCCCCAAGGACCCGGTAGAACCACGGGGTAGACCACGGTACTCTTTCGTGGTCCCTCGGAGGGATGAGTGACGGGGGGGGGGGGACACGGAGGAGAGACGGCAGCGACGTATACTGGCAGGTGGCTGTTAACGTCCCCCGGGAGCCTCTGATAAAAACAAATGGTGGCGCGAAGGCAAGACGGAACGAAGAGGGTTCCACGCCCTTGCACTCCTGCCGGCGAAAGAAATAAAGAAATTACTCGGTGCCGCGCCCCCGTGTAAACAGACCCGATGAATGGGCGAGGAGAGCCCCCGACCTGTTGGGGGAATTTTTTTCTTCCCTCCTCTCCCGAGGCCGGCTTTAGTCGCGAGACGCGAAATTGAGGTTCTTCGCGAAACACCCTGACTCTCCCCTTCCCACCCACAGTGTCGTTTTTACGGCGTTAATCAAGTCGCAGCCCGATGCGAACGTTACTTTGATCGAACCAGAGGGTTCAACCCTTGACACGGAATATAATACAAATATTATCACCTAATCGATGAGTATCTCACTACGGGACTCTTGTTATATCATTATCCTCTAGAGCAGTGGACAAAACTTTGGTTTCCGGTAGACTAATTTACCTCTAATTTACTAATACAGTGAATTCTCGATATATGTCAACAACACGGGTCTTGCCACCGTCGTGTATCGTCCAGGAGATATACTCGTCGACGTCCGAGGTCTTTCGTGCTTCGTGGCCTTTCACGCGGTGTACTCCGCGGTAGTAGGGATAATTCCGCGACGTTTATCATCCAGGGCTTGGCGACTTATATAGACAAATCACTGTACTTCTATTTTACGAGAATGGCAAAATTTAATTTATTCCGTCATTCCCTGTGAGAGAATTTTAAGACGACGCTGTAGCGTCGAAGAGTGAACCTTGATCGATCAACGTTATTGGGCGATGTTTGTTCGAACAGCTGTTAGGTGGTTGCTTAGAGCCGATTAGAATCGACCGGGTTGCAAATAGATTCGCCGATAAGCGAGACACTTTCCCGTCGTCCATCGTCGCTGGTTTCAATCGCAATGATTGAACGCAAGCCTCGATCGGACGCATTTGGCGCTCTCCCAGGGCCAATTAAACTGCCGATCGCAGTTCCGTTCGTTAAGAGACTAAAACCGGCGGTTTGGCCGTCGAATTTACACGCTGGAAGAATGCCTGGGCGCAATTACCGGCGCAGCGCAACGGGGCGAGAGGGTTCCTCGCGGAACCGAGAAATTAAAATCCTCTCTCGCGCGCAGGATCCTCGATGCTTTACGTAGGTTCCTCTCGCTGCAGCAAACAGTGAAAAGATGGCGGACGACCGAGCCGTGAGAGGGTGGCAGGGGGGTGGAGGGTGTACTCGAGGTCCATTAGGAAACCCCCAGGGCAACGAAGAAGACAGCGGTCGTGCTCTTTCGAGGGGAAAGAGAAAGGAGAGACCGGGCTCCCTCTATCTCGAGAAGTGTCACCCATGATGAATAGTTGGCATGAACAAAAAGAATGCTAACCGCGTCCCTCTGACGTTGAAACCACCCCCTCTCCCCTGTTCCTCTTCGGCGACTACCTCTCCCTCTTTCTCTCTCTCTCTCTCTCTCTCTCTCTCTCTCTCTCTCTCTCTCTCTCTCTCCGTCGATTTCCCAGAAAAGAGAGCGGGCCAGGGGCGACAAAGCGAAGGGCGATAGCATCTTAATTAAAAGTTGCCAATTCATTTCGCCCGCCGTTTCCACCCCGTGAACTCGCTCGCCGCTAGGTGCTCGCGAGGGCGGCTTGCTGGCTCCTTTGTCTCTCGCACGGCAAGAGGAACGCCGGGGAAAAAAAAACCCGGCACGCGAAAGAACCCGGCGACGATAATAAGAAGTTTTCGTCCGCGGAGGAAATTAAGTAACGCGGACCGACGACCGCCGACGCCCACCCTCTTCTCAAACGTTCCGCTCTCTTTTGTCTCTACGCGCCGCGCACCGATCGTCCCCGGCCGTTTAATCGTAGGATTTTGCTCGTATCGGATTGCGATGAAGGAGCTGCCGAGGGTCCTTTTCACCGTTTTAACGAGCTATCGAGCCGTGCTCGCCGGTGCTGAAGAATATTTACACGGTGCGGTGGGAGGGTTTAACAACGGATCGAATTTGGTGGAGGGTGCTCTGACAACAAATCGCGATTAGGGAAAAATGGTGTTTGATTGCACGGAAGGGGTGAACAAATTCAAAGACACGCCACGCGATAATTCGGGATATTTTCTTGTAAGTTGGGAATACTTGAAGAAATCGTGAGTCTAGGATTGTTGGAGATGTTGATCTCTTTTGTCGAAGAACGGGGTGCGGATACTTCTAGATCGGAAATGGATAGGTATGAACTTGAGAAAAGACGAAGGAACAAGTATAAAGGATAATTGGTAATTTTCAGTAGTAGACAGTTGTAGAAATAGAAGGTTGCTATACCGGCGAGGGTCCGAGCCGCTTTGAACTGCGGCCGATACGAGCACATCTAGCGAAGTGTCTTAATCGTAAAAGGTGGTTCTGCTGACCGCAGCAGCGGCGAGAAGAGCGAATCCCGGGCGAGGAAACGATCGGAATCATCGTAACGAATCGTACGTGTCTGTTAATGCTTCGTTTCGCCCCCGAATGCTAATTAGTCCATTCACACGGGCCCCAGGGGCCAGTGAGAGCCAAGGGACCGAGCGCGCGAGTAGCAAAGGGCAGCCGCGATTAGCCACGGTTTACGCGCGAGAAACGAACAATGCTGCCATACGGTGGCGCGTAAATAATTAAGAAATACCTCCGCCACCTCTGCCCATTCGTCTCTTTTTTTTTCTCTTCTCTGTCTTGTCTTTCTCTTCCTCCCGACACACTCTCTCCCCCTTTTTCTCTTTTTCTCTCCCTCTCTCCCTTAATTCCGGTGCCCGTTTCCCTTTCCAACAACGTCGCCGCGTTTTACCTGCTCTAATTACGAATTTTTCGCCGATCCCAGCCGCCAGGTAATTTAGTCCCCAATTTATATAAAATATCACGCGGCTAATGAAGCAATTTGAGGCTGTCTGCGCCGCTAACGTATGGAGTCCGCGGCTTGCTCCGTTGTAATGGAGAAGAGAGGCTGGATGGGGGAGAGAGCTTTACTTACAGAGGTACCCCATTACCGCAGCGGGCATTAACTTTCCTCCCGCAGCGCGTTTCCTCCGGCGCGGCAAGATGAAAATCTGAAGTCGACACTCGCGGTTATACGAGCCCTCGCGATACAACGTACGCCGGGGGGTATCGATCCTGCTCCGACGTTGAATCCTTCGAGATTCTTCAAATTTTCGTCGACCTCTACACACTCATTAATTTCAAATTTAAAACCACTCGCCCTACAAGTATAAGTTCCATAAATATTCGACGACGATTAGTCTGCGATCGCTTTCCACGTGGACAATCTGTTAGGTGTGCAAATTAATTCGTAGTCCTGCCACTTAATCAATTGTAACTATACTTTAAATTCGAATTCGTCATGGGATTCGTCAGTTGCCTCTAGGATCGAGTAAATGTGTGTGGCTCGAGAACGTAGGGTAATTGGTCCAGCCATTTAATGCCAGGAGTCAGCCATCTTGAGCGTTGTTATTATAATAGTTTCCTAAATTTCTTATATGAAGACATTCATTCTTCCAACGCATAACTCCATTTCTTCTATGAAGGTATGAAGTTATACATTGGAATTGAAGAATGGACTGACTACAGTGATTTCTCCATATATGTCGTCAAGGTGTGGATGATAAACGTTGCGGAATTATTCCCACTACCGTGATGCTCGAGAGGCCTTGGACGCCGAAGAGTGTAAACATAACACGGCTCCGGTATGTCTCCTCGACGATACACGACGCTGACAAGACCCATGTTGTTGACATATATCGAGAATTCACTGTGTTCTGCCCTTTCAAATGTATACGAGTTTAATTTCAGGATGGCTGACTACTGGTCGAAATAAGGTACATTTACCCTAATACCATCGTTCCTAAATAAACGATTTTATGAAGAAATTGTTGGGAATTGATTTTTGCACCTAATGTCGGTGGTACTTAGACAGCGAATTTTATGCATTTATGGGACAAATGGTTACGTGCAGTAAGTACAAAAGTTGAAAGAATTTACTAGCATCAATTCTTTTGAGCTTTTTGAAGTTCTCAGACAAGGAAAGAAATTTCTGCTTGGTACTAGTTCCTTGCAACTAATGTAAACAATTTTTATTTTATATAATGATCCGCAATGAAGCTTCCACTTCGCGGGTGAGAATCCTCAGAATCCCAGTGGTCCGGTTGCTAATGATTACCGACTCCCGAAACAAAAATGCTCGATTTCCCGGCCCCGCTGGCGATTCGATTGGAATTTTTCAACGGTGATTGGTCGCCGCGTGTTTTCCTCCGGCCGCGGTTTCTCGTCACCGCGGTTTGCGTAGACGATGGGGGTCACTTAATTGAGAACGAAGCCCCGGGGCGAGCCGTGCGCGTGACAGCGTGAATTATTTATGCACGCGTAAACCACGTGCCGTCATTGACGCGGCCGTCACGTCGACGGGGCGCAAGGAGCCGTTCAAAACGACGAGAGGTGCTCCGCTGCCTCCTGCCGGTGACGTTTTCATACCTTCGAGTGCGGCAAATAAAAATAGTCTTATGGCGAAAATCGCTGGCCGGTATTACCGCTTCATTACGCCGCATCTGATACGAGCGCAATCCGTTCACCTTTCCCTTTTCTCTTTCCTGAACTCCCCTCGCGAAATTCTTGGAAGACAGGTACCGATACGAGCCTCTAGCAAGATTATTGCTCAATTGAATCACAAGTAATATCACCTTCGCATCTTACACGACGGTTGATCCAACATTTTATTCTCCGTTCAGCAAGTACCACTTTCATACATAAAATAATTCGAGATATAAAGGAAATTGGAAATCAAGATGAAGCTATTACTAAATTGCTTTTTAGTTGTCGAACTGGAAAAACGTGAACTGTTTCGAAAACCCATTCAGAACCTACTGTTACTCTTGGCATTAGAATAAATAAGCGAGAAAGAATTTTTCGTCGCAGTCAGTTCGATGCCCAGCGAAATTTATTCAATGATTTTCACTTTGCGATCGGTATCGATGATCCGTCGATGTTCTTTTAGTCCCAAGTATACGTTGCTCGTCGCTGCGACGCCACGAGGCTCTGCGGCAGGCCAGTTTACGCGGCGGGTCATCAAATCGAGATTAACGCCCCGGAGACATTGGTTATTTGTATAGACTCGCGGCTAATGGAGTAGTTATGTCATTGACGCGGCGACGCGCGAGTAAATCGACAGCACGAGCCGCAGTGTCTAACGAGACGCCAATTCGCGACGCGTTTATACAGCGGGCCGCGTACCACGCGGATCTTTACGACGCTCGACGCCGTTGCATAATTCGCAATTTATAATCCCGCCGCACTGCTATGGGAACATGAACTTTTCCGGTAACTGACATTCCGTAATAGCAATACATTTTTGAAAGCATAAAACGCCGGTAACTATTCTACTCCGCGGAGAGTTATTACCAGACCGCGAATTTTATGCATTTACGGGGAACATGGGCTAGTGAAACATCAAACTGTAGAGACATTAGAAAAGTTTAGCAACATTTTTATACTACTATTAACATATCACTGTTGAAAGAGGAAATACATTTTGATCTAGTTTCTATTTTTTCACAGTTGATTTGGAACATTCTTATTATTTTTTTCTCGTAATTCTTCCACTATCTTCATTACGCATTACATAAACTCATTTGTCTAGCTTGGCAGAAAAACTGAAGTCGTTTAGTCCGTTTCTAAAAAAGTTATTCCAATGCCATTAGTTAGGTCACCGATTGAGTTGCGAAGTATGAAGCCGAAGCCGAAGCAACATTCTGCCAGCAGAAAAAACCAAGGAAGCTAGAAAATGCAATCCGGAGGTTTCTCCGTAAGCTGCTTAACAGAGGACTAAACTCTATGACATAACGGAGCCTAACCACGTATAATAGCACCGGCAATTGCGAGGACGATTGACGAGCGCAACACCCGACGCGTGAACGATCCGCATCCACTCGAATCCTTGGAGTGACCCCATCGCGAAAGCTCGGCGACAGTCGTCGGTTCATAAAACAGAGATCGTCTCGGTGCTGTCGCAGATATCGCGAGCGGCTAAAGCGTCCGCTCGTAAACTTGATCCCTGTATAATTTTCAATCGGCCCCCGGATTTGACGACCTCGTCACGGTCTCGGTCTCCCTTCGGGACGCCTCCGAGACACCGGGATCCGTTCTTCCCGGTTGTTCTTCGGTTTTCGTGGGGGGTCCCCGAGATAAGGGAGGAATGACGAGGTCGCAACGACCGGTAAAAAGGTGATCTCAGCCGGATAATGCCAGGGCGGCCGGAGGCTTGGAAGAAGGTGGGACTGCCTGGCAAACTCTTCTCGAGAAAGAGAGGGAGAGAGAGAGAGAGAGGGGGAGAGCGGGCAGCTCCCCCAGGCGTTGGGAAACGCCGCTGCCTGCGGAGGCCGTAAAAAGACAATACCGTTCTCGCGCCGCAAAAGAGTCTTGCCACCAAGTACCATTACCGAGGGAGGCGCGTGTTCCGGCCGCGTGTGCGTGCGCGCGAGCGAGCGAGCGTTCGCCTAACTCAGCCAGGGGTAGCAGCCTATAGTCTCTCTTCGGTACCATCTGATCCCCCGAGCGAACGCCTCGAAACCGTGGAAGCCTGTAATGCCCCGTATCCTCTCCGCTAGTTTTCCCTCCGTTCGCCGATGAATTGAATTTTATGCGCCGACGGTTTAGTCGCCGAGGCTGTTTCGATCTGATCTGTTCCTCTCGGCTCCGCTGCCGGCCGAGGCGCGCAGGGGTTACGGGAACTTTTATTGGCTGAAATATGTCGCCGAGAGACGGAACGCGGAGCCCCGAGCTCGTCGAAGACGCAGGGGTAGCTTCCTGACGACCTTGAGTAGGCGATACGTTTCGTCTCGGCTGCGGAATGTTATTCGTGGGTGTTTCGATGCTCGGTGAATCAGAACGAAGCTTGTTATTTGAATTTATCGGAGGTTTCGTAGAAACGCGGATCAGTGGGCGTTCCCGTGTTAATATTGCGAGGATCGGTGTGCAGCAGACCGATAGTATCGCAGAGATTGGAATTTTCGATTTTTGTTGCGTGACGTTCGTGTCGGAGAACAGGGATTCGAACAGACAATGCAGTTTTGTTCGAGCCCGAGACCAGATAGGAAGTAATCAGCTGTTTAGAAATTCGGCGCGATAATCGCTGTGCCGGGCATAATTTTTACAGAACGGAATTGCACGCCAATTAAGCGGCTATGTTTCGCTAGATGAGATCTCCGGCGTCGGCCGTATCTACGATCGCGCAACTAACCAAGTAATTCTCTTTTGTTTCAGGTAAGTGTGAATGACTTTGTTCCGAGTGCTGGCGTGTCGTGACTCCTATGAATCGTGAGTACCTTGTTTCGGTGTTATTACAATTGGCCGTAACACGCTGATCGCCGCACCCACTCTCCCGTGCCGCGCGCTCACGCCGCTGCAATCATATCGTTAGCCGAGCGCGATATCGAGCCGACTTTATAGAATTCCGTGGAATTGGATTGCGGCGATTGGTTAAACGGTCTCCGGCTCGACGTCGGAGGAACCGGTCGCCGGACCAACCGAGCGGACCAAACAGAATCGAATTTCTGATTCCGCGTTGATTCAATTCGAAAGGAAAAGGCGTTCGATCGAAGACCCGCGGAGAACCGTATCAATTTCTAAGCGACCCTCCCCTCCCCTCTGCAAAAGGCGAAATAGAGGTTCTGCCGGGGAGCGGGCGGCCGGTAAAATCGAAACGTTAATCTACGAGTTTCATCAACTAATTCCCCCGTTCATCGTTCAAAGAAGAAGCGGCGCGATCGACTTCCCGTCGAACCCCTAATGGCAGTCGGAAATTAAAATGCGATTCGAGCGTTTCCCTTCGCGCTCCTTCACGGCTCGGGCACCCTCGTCGTCGTCGTCGTCGTCGTCGTTGGAAAGGAGCATGGTGGAGGGGGGGAGGAGGCAGGGCTGCTGGCCTGATCGCATTTAACTTGGCCGCTCATCCGTTGATTTCATTAACCGATAACCGGCGCGCAACTTTAAACCCGGCCGAGCGCGGACGCATACGAAATCACAGGGCGCGGGGGTTGAACGGCTGATAGAGTGGCCAGGGGGGGGGGGACGAGGGGCCGGTTCCGTGCCGTGAAACGAGGGCGGTACTGAATACCAGAGGCGATACATTAACGACCCGTAATGACTTCGGCGCGAGGGTGGCCAGATAAAAAAGACATTAGTCATTCGGTGTCGCTGGAGCCACATCTGAACTTCACTGACAGCGATTCCGATTAATGCGCGAAATCTTTTTAACGGGAAATCGGCGTCGCGTTCCTCTCGGATTCTGTTGGTCTCTGACGCGAGCATGAGTTTTAAATGGTCGCCACAATTCTCAGCATGGATGGGTATGTAGGAAGGACGAAGTTAACACTCCGGGGACGATGATGGGTTGTCAATAATCAATAATCTCTCGATGATTTGGACCTTTTGATATTTTTATTATTCATCGCACCTAATAACCTGACCTCCTGTAATCAATTTTGAAATATTTCCCAGAGTCAGGAGTCAAGTCTGTGCACTGTTCCGACTGTGACGAATATTTCCAAATTTATTACGCAAGGTCAGACCATTAGCGACAATACACTTTCATGCATCTATAGGATGTGCAAAAGTATTGTGTTAGGTTAGTGCAAAAGTTCGAGCCCGGTTCCATATTGAAATACAACAAGAAATGGGGCACAAACTTTTGCACTGAGTTAATGAAAAATGCTTACACATCATTGTTTACTTTCTAGTATCCAAAGAAAATCATGGACAGATTCTGGTAACGTCATGCAATATCAACGTCTCCGAAAGGTTGATTACGTGGAAATTGTTTATCGGTTAATTCGTTTCCGTATATTGAAAAGCACTCGGACGGAACTTGTATATCAACCTGATATTCGATACAGATCAGTATAAAAAGGCGACTCGATTAAAACGAATGCAGCTCGATCAGGACGAGCATTATCTTGCGTAGATATTTATAAAACTCGAAACTTTTCTGATTTCGGTATCACCGTGCAATTAACGCGAACCGCCGCGCCGGAAGAGTCGGCATGAGTTCTATCGTTTCCCGAGCGATCATTTTCACGCGTCGCCAGTCGAGTTCGTGGGAGCGTCGGCCGCCGCAACTCTCTAACACCGAAAAACCAATATAATTGAAAGCCCGGAGCCGTCGATTTTAATTCGACCCGTAATATTTCATTCGCACTATCTTATCGATCGAGCACCGGAGCCCGGGGATGGTATCGGGGCTATCGAGATCCGGGGAATTAAAACGCGCCGCGGAGGCTCGATTAACGCGGTTTTTCGCGCGTCGGGTCGCGTCGAGCGGCTTCATAATTCGCGGGTCGCACTTGCCGTGCGCGCGGATCTATCGATCATCGAACCAGGGGCACCTGGCGGGTCGACGAGCACCCTCGGCCCGCTAACGACGTTGTTAGCGGTCCTGTTACCATTATTCCGTCACAATTCCGCGGAGATTTATCGAATTTCGTCTTGTCGCCCGGTTGCCGTGGGTGTTCGCATTTAAATGTTAACGACGCCGACGCCGCGCCGCGCCGCGCCGCGTCCAGGTGTCGTTGTCGGGGCCTCGGGTAATTGATTCAACCCACACAGGATTCTTCTCCATGGTCAGAAAGAGAAAGAGAGAGAGAGAGAGAGATCCTCCCGGTAAGAGGGTACTCCCGCGTACACGCTCGATTCAGGTGTAGCATCGCCATCGAGCAAATCGCCGATCTGTTCCCACGTTTTCTCGACGCGCGCACCATCCTCCTCCTCCACCTCCCGGCCGAGACGCGTGTAGGACGTTGTCGACGTGCAACGTCCTTTCGGGATTGTGGTTAATCGGTTCGTACCATTTGCGAAGTCTCGGGCTCGTCTCCGGAGGACATTTCTGTTTTTTATTTTTTTTTTCCAAGAAAGAATGACGGCACGTCGGCTGCCGACTCGCCATTGTCGCCCGGCGGGATTCGTTTCTAATCGGTCAACGATCGCTGCAGTTCACGCCTCGAGAATTAACACTTCAACCACCGATGATTATTCGATTGTCTCCCGAGAACTATCCATACAAGCCGAGGATTTGTTAATAAACTCGCCTTTAAACGAGCACTTCGCGAAAGAACAGGAGTTTAACTCCATTCTATTGTCACCGTCTTTTACGTTTTCTGTCACATTTGTGTTCTTGAAGTCCGCGTTTAACCCTCGGATGGCGGACCATTCCTATGACTGTGTAATTGATGTTTGGGGACCATTCACTGCTTCGTTTCGCGATTTTTAAAACATATTTGTGAAGGCACTTCTTGTAGACACGTTAATCGTTCTATTGTTTCTAACGCAACGGCTGTTCGTTTAATTAATTCGTCAGAAACTGAATAGGTTGAATGACGAGTTTAATGGAGACTGGAGTCAATACTAGATACGTAATACAGGATGTCTCGAACAATTTTGTCACCCGTTAACGTTCCACAAAAATATCCTCCATCGAAACTTGTTGGGAATTTCAATTTTATCTTTATGAAATTAGAAATACTAAACACTGAACACTCTGCATGCTAAATAGACAGAAGTAACGCCAGCTGCAAGACCTATAAATCGACGAGTTTTCCAATGGAATAATAAGTCAATCTAATCGAATGAAACCGGTGATATACCGCTCCTATCGACGTCCATTGTTCGTGGAAAATTGCGTCCGTCTCCTTGTAAATCGAGAGACCCCGGTAGCGGCGC
The DNA here is from genome assembly GCF_050948215.1 of Halictus rubicundus. NCBI lineage: Eukaryota > Metazoa > Arthropoda > Insecta > Hymenoptera > Halictidae > Halictus > Halictus rubicundus. The sequence goes on from NC_135166.1 coordinate 7,140,129, forward strand.
ATCGCGCTTGCGGAGGAAGAGCCAGAAAGCCGGCTAATAAATTATCCTACGCTCGCATAGATGGGCGGAGAAATCGGACCAGAGGCGCGTCTGCCTCCGAGCTTCTCCTTGAAACGTGACTGCCGCCGATCGCGATGTAACGGAGCCCGATGTTAATTTAATTGGACGGCCGGCTCGCGTAAACAGTCATCGATTTACAGCTTTCGTCGTGGGTAACATAGTCGCGGTATTTACGCGCCGGCTGGTCTACCTGTCCGGCCGATTCCCCCTGCTTCCCGGATTCGCTACCGTCGGTCGCGCTACCGGCGATAATGATTTATTATCGATTAAGATCCGCGCCGCTCCTGATACGTTTCTGTCACGAATTAGTCGATCGGACGAGTTGTTTATCGGGGCAATTACGCGCGCTGATAAACTGCGCTCCGCTCCGCTGAATGGATCGATGGGAAACTAGTCGCTCGCATATTACTTCTTATTCGTGCCTCCGAGGACGTCGGTCTCGGATATTACGCTTCCGAGTGCGTATTCAGTTGCCTGCCATCAACTGTTCCGCCGTCTGCTCGTTTCGATTAATCCTCGAGATACCGGGCCCTGCCTCGAGTAAGCTAAACTTGCCGATTCTCGCGCGTACTCGCTTATTTCTGGCAGCTTTCAAACGAAACGAGACGCCCTTGCCGGTGTCAGCTCTGGGATATCAGTTCTCACAAATATTTTCTACTTTTGATATATTGCTGTAGGTTCACTTGAAAAGCTCTTGGCGTTCGAAACGGATAGGGTCTTTTTTCGGAACGAAAATCCAAAGCTGACGCAAATAAACACCCCAATGACGCGATTTATTGTTCTACCGCGCGCTTAAAGTGTTCTCAAGCGAATTACAGCATTCAATCAAATAACACACATCTTTCTCTAAAGTAGCAGAATATATTGTCGATCGCGTAACCGAGAACAGGTCTATTGAAGATTGCGATCACAGTTTCTCAATTGACAAAGTGTTAAGTTGTATCGGCCTCCATGGGCCTGCGTTACCGAACATATTTGTCGAATTTAATTACAACGATCGATATAATAAAAAAAAGCAGGTTTCCTTCGTCCCTGTCGTACGTGGAGCGCGTTGTACCGCGAAGAAAGGGATCGGTGAACGTGCCGGGCGTCGACGCGGACACGAAAACCGCTCGGCTAGTCCTACAGAGGACTACGGGCGACGCCAACCTGCCTCGGCCCGTGTTCGCAGGATTAGCCGGCTGGTAATTACGTCGGGATTCCATTGAGTCGCGGCTGCGTGCCGGGCGCCGTGAAAAGAAGCATTACGACGATGGACGATGCTTAGGAGTTACTTAGAGCGAGATCGATCTTAATCCAGGAACAGAGGTGCCACTCCGCCGTATCAGGGTATTAGCTTCCATCATTCGTCGGATCGGACGAGCGAAAAAATAAACCGGGAGAAAGAGAGAAGCGGCGCTACGCGAGCGAGCGTTCGCCGCTCCGCTCCGATCCGCTCCGCGCCTCCACGCGCTGCGTTACCAGCGAGAGCACATACATCAGGCTCCTCGGGGCTAATCTGATTCCCCTAACAATGTGCACGCGTCGGAATCTTCTTACATCGCCCTCTTCCCTCTTTCTCTCACTCTCTCTCGCTCTCGCTCTCGCTCTCCCTCTCTCTTGTTTGTTCGTCGTCTTTTTCCAACACCCCGCCGGTTTCCTTATTTCTCCACTCGAAGCGAAGAGGGTGAGTCCCGTGGTCCCGATGAGTCGATGCCTCGACTCCGACTCCCCCGGATGTATAGATTTTGGATTTGGCCCCTGCCCGGACCCCGGTGCCAATCTGAGCGCAAACCCGCGTAATCTCGTGCTAATAACCGCGATTTATACTTCCCTCCCCGGTTCTCAGCTATCTTCGTTGATCGGGGCGTCGATTAGTCCGGGCTCCGGCCATTCGTTGGGGTCCGCCGAATGCTGGATGATGGAAAAGTCTGGCTCGGAATTGTTTCACTCGATTCGTCTTCTTCTTTGATTAGGGACAATGCTTGGATTCGGTGGGGATGAGATTTCGGCAGAAACGCAGGATTGTAATGGAATCGACAAGTTCTTCGTTCTTTCTTTCGATTCTACACCCCCTTTATGCTATTAACACTAAACCTACCACTTTTAACACTAACCTAACACTAAACCTTTCACCATTATTGGAATTATAATTACGTTTTTATAGGGAATTACTGAATTGTGTTTTTTATTTAAGCAGATGTTATAATGAAAATCGTACAAAGTTTAAATAAATTCAGTCTTCTCCTTCTTCGTGTTAATGCTCATGTCAATAACCAAATTTTTCTATGATATTCGATGACCTTGCACTTCATAGTTTCAACGAATATATATATATGTATAATTTAATTATTTAATGTTGCTTCAACATCAAAGGTCATTAGCAACACGATATATTTTCTTACAGTATATTATACAAATTTGTATCCTTGATATACTTGGCAAGACCGGCGATATACTCCTTAGAACTTAACAGAATGGGTAAGGATCTAGGCAACTTAGCATTTTTCCTTTCATTCTCATATTTTTTGCATTCTATTATTAGATTGTTTATGTTAATTGGTGTTTGTGGCTCAAATGGAAATTAATCTGTGGTTATCTAAGGACACGAAAATTGTCCACAAATATATTAAAGAAGGTTGAAAAAGAAATTAGAACTAGGTACTCAATTATTAACACAAGGGTTAATGAATGAGCATCGTCGATACACATAATGCTTCCCATTGATTTGTTATGTTATTTTACCGAGTCGATTGGTTGCCATTATGCCAATCATCGGGTAACCAGCATTACTCTTACAATTTCTTTATTGATACACAGAAAAATTATTCTAGATTTTTATGTGTTTAGAATTTCAGAATATCATAGAAAATTGTTGTCATTGACATAACGGCTAGTGAAAACCCTTTCGGAAGGGACACCAGATCGTCAGTTTATTTCTGTGCGATCGACGTTGTAGGATGTCGCAGATGTTACCAGAATCTTTTGGTGATTTCGTAAAATTCAATGTAAAATTGTTGACATCGTAAAATTCAATGTAAAATATTGATCGTAGACATTACTAGGCTGCGGACTTTATGACAAAAATGAGTAGAGCAAATGCAAAACTTACTAAAATTATTCACAAGAGAGATAAACGTCTGTGCAGCTTCTGTGCCGTGCAGTTGACGCAGACAATTAAAATTTTGCATAAAGATTTAGTGATTACGGTGCACGGACGTCGTCCACGTCGGGTTATCAAATGTGCGATCAAAACGGGACGACTTAACCAGAAAGGTGTCGAGAACCCCGAAAAACGAACAGAAAGGGAGCCGAGCCAGAAAAAAATCTCGTCACTTCTGCGACAACAAACGATCCTAACAGCGTCCTCGTTACAAAATAACGATACCCCGGCCATTGTGCGCGAATCATCCGAATTCGCAGCGAACGCGGCGAGCGCGGCAGTAACTGTAAATAGCAAAGACAACGCACCGGTTCGCGCTAGAACTGAACCAAAAACCCTGATATTTGTAAAGCGGTGGAAGCGGTGGAAGCGGTGGAAGCGGTATAGCCGACACGGTACATTCAGACAGGAGGAAATTTCATGGAGACGCAACGCACCGGCTAACCCCCCGATCCTCAGCGGAAGCTCATCCCTCCGAGACGCCTTCCGCCCGAGATCCAACGTGGCCTCCGACCCATTCACAAGACCGGGACCATTCTCACGGAAACAGGGCGCGAGATTACGTCCGTTCGCGGGGATCCCGCAGCGAAACAACGACACCTTTCTGCCCGGTTGTGTGCTTGCTCGCAGGCTACGGCGCAGGGCCCCGTAAACGTAGATTAGATAATCGCGCGTCCGTGTCCGTCGGAGGGAGAGCGCAGGAAATCGTCGCTTCCCGGCCACGGTGGAAAAACCAGCGTGTTCCTTTTTTTTTTATCGTCTCCGTTTTCGTGAAAGGGGGTCTTTCATTAATGGGGAGCAGAGCGGACACACGGTGAATCGGGTCGGCGCGCGGGTCCTGCGCGGATAGAAGCTGGCTGTCGCGCGAGATAACGCTACTCGTGGACCCCGACGCTTCGTGCCGGCCAGGTACAAATATTTGACCGGTTAACTGGCTTGCTGTTTGCCCTGTTCGCCGTCGCTCCTCTTCGTCGCCTGACGACGACTTCCTCTTCTAGATCCACCTCGGTAGCTACGCGAGTACGCGGCGCCTCTTTGCCCGTGTTAAAAACCAAACCTCCCCGGGGGACTTGTTTATCGATCGCGCCTCTGTAATGCTTTTTTGTCGCGAGCAGATAGTCTGGATTGACCGGCGAGGCGCGCGTTCCCGCGCTCGAATCCCGTTTTTCGTGTTTCGGTACTCGTGGGACGGAGCCCGAATTAAAACGCTGTCGGGGACGTCCTTGACGATCCTGCCGCGAGATACGGCGAAAAAGGAGCACGCGGACGAGCGAAAAGCGAAAGACACGATACCATGCCGGCCGGCCGGTCGAAAAATTCGTAAAAATCGAGGCGGGATCGAGGTGTTCGACCGTCCTGTGGATCATCCCGATCCCTCGAGCACCGAGCAAATATGTTCAAACACGCTCGAGCGACACTCGACCGTGCGACGAACCTTCTCCCGCGTTATCCTAACCCAACAGACATGCAAAGTGCTCTTCATACACGGTCTCGTGCCTCGGCCCCGTAACGAAACAGAAACGTGACTTCTTTCGATCCGAGCGCTCGAGCTCGCGCGCGCGAACGAGCGGTCTTCGTGACACGCTCGGCGAACCCTCCCTGCCTAACGTTCGGTTTCTCTCGCTTCTTATTTCGCCGATGGAACTCAATTCGTGTGTGCCTCTGCGAGAACGGTGTACTGTTGGGACAATGGCTGGTCGAGCTTCTAATTCTTTCTCACCCTTGATGGGCGCAAATGAGTTTCTTTCGACGAAGACACTTAGCTGACGCGCAGTCTCGGAAACGCGTTAACTAGCTCCGTGTGAAAACTTATTTTATCTCTGCTTGTAATTTTACTTCAAATTAGAACTGATTGTACTTGTACATTGGGAATGCGACAAACTTTTAATGGGCCAATCTTGTGCGTTATGACCTTCGTCTAGGAATTGGTATTGTTTCTTTTAAGGTAGACTGAATACTTAAACCTTACGTGAATATTCTTTAAAATTTTTGCAGGCAAATAGTAAAATTATTGTAGATTTTGTGATTATAAAAGGGTTAAAGGAGTAATTAGATAAATACACGGTGGATCTCTGTGAAAAATACAAATCGTTTGTATTAGTCGCAAGACATGGGAACCAAATAGAAATTTATTTCTCTCTTTAGTGGTTTTATTAAGCTCTCTAAGAAATGTATCGCTACTCTCAAATTCTTTTAATCTTTATATTGTCGAAATTACACGTATCCATTTTGGTCATAAATGCATAAAATCCGGCCGCGATAAACTTCGCAGTTTTGATATTATCGACCAGGTTCTTTTAATTTTGTGGAACTTCTGGGGTTCCGACAGTGAACACGTTCAGACGGATGCATAACAATGACGCCCTTCCGGAGTTTCCTCGAATTCTTCGAGTCGACCGCGGTCGATCTTCCAGCGGAGTCCTCGGCTAATAGAAATCGTTCGGATGCTTCTATCCGTGCTTGGAGCGTGAAGCCATCGCTATTAATATTCCGCCGATATTCTTCCGCTTGTTTCCCACCGTATGGAGCTGGCTCGGCGTTATTAAGCTCTCCGGTGTTCGCGCACGCGAAACCCGGTGCGCGCGAGAGATTGTAAAAGAGAGAGAGAGAGAGAGAGAGAGAGAGAGAGAGGGGGGTGGTCGGGGAGAGGGAGAGAGAGAGAAAGAGAGTCTCATCTCACGGAAGCGGCGCCTTTCGCGCGAAACTTGTTCCCAAACGGTGAGAAAAAGTCCGGAACTTGGCCCCGGTCGTGTTCCATGCGCGTCTTAACATGGAAACGTACTCTCACAGGCGCAGGCCAGATTTAATCAAAACGCAAATGCCGCTTGGTCCCGGCTCGTACGCCGCCCGAGAGGCCGCATGCCTCACCTCGACCGTACCTGTCTTCGAGCTGCTCTCCCGACGAGGAAGTCTCATAAAGAGCCTCGCGCCGGGTCCCCGGCCGTCTCTGGTTATCGCGCGCGCTACATTCTCGCCGCTCCTCGTCGCGGAACGACGATAATAATTAAGGATTCCCGGCGAATCGGGGCGTGCATACGCGCGGGCCGCGCCGAGGCGAGAATAATTTTCGTCGGACCGACGTGGACCGCTCCGCCAGCAGCGTAGCAACCCGAGATCCCTGGCAATCGATTCGCCGCAACATTGACGACGTACAAATCTTCGAACACTTACCAAACAGATTTTTAACCCTTCGACGGCGAGACCTGCATCTATTTTGACCCAGAGCATCAAAATGATCGTTTAATCACTCAGTTTTGAACGTAAACACGAGAAATGAAACATATGTATTAAGAAATCGATGTATAGACTGCGGATCTTTATGCAATATATAAATCGTCTGCATCAATTGTGAAGCACAGGATTCATTTAGGAACTCCTCCGTTTTTTAACAATTTAAAAAAATTGGAAATTTCGCATCGATTTTTTCTAATCTTTTTCATCTCTCTACTATTTTAAATTTCTCCTACTCATTTTTCTTATAAATTCATCAAATCCGTAGTTTAGTTATAAACCTAGTTAACCCCTTGCACTACTATTTGTTTTGTGATTATAATGATTAGATTTCATAGAAAAAACAATGTTTTCTTCAAAGGATATATAACAAAATAGAATTTTATTTCGGTTTAAAGGAAATTAATAACGTACATATTTATTAGACTCTGTTCAGAATCTTCAGCACGAGTCTGACTCGATATTGTAGGGCAATGGGTTAAAGAGATATTATCGAAATAATTTTCAATGCACACCTACTTACTGCCTGGAAGCCAGTACAATTAGAAATAGTAGAATATTAACGAAACGCTGACGGTTTCAATAACTAAACGTCCATAACAGGAAATCAGAAAATAGTTAATAAATACAAAGTAGGCTCTGCTTCAAGTTTTCATCGTGTGTCTGACTCGAGGATGTACCGAAGCTGATAACGAAGAAAATAAAATTTGAAGTGTCACGGATCGTGAGTTCTGCAGTCTATCTTGCGTCCTCTCGCGAGGAGCTCGAAGGTTGTTGATTAAAACTCATTTGATAAAGAACAGGCGGTCGGCGCGTCAAGCATAGAAATCGTAGATTTTCTCCGGAGAGCCGGAGACTGGCAGGCTCGACGGCAGAATGAAAAAAATTCGCTCCTAACAGGAATCGGTGATCAGCCTGCTAACTAGACATCTTATCTGCGATGTATCTAATATGTAATGTTTCTAATTTTCTTCTGAGCAAGACGACCATCGTGAATACGAAATTACAAATAGCTGGAGTGAAGCGGTCTAGCCAGTTAGATCATACCCGTTCCAAGAAGCAACAAACACGTGACGCGTCGTTTACTTTCGAAGCTTCGGGAGAAGCGAGAGACGCTACTCGCGTGTGCGCCACGTTCTCGCGGAGACATCTTCACCCGAAATTTATGTAAACAGCCTGCTTTACCCTGTAAATTAACGAAAAAAAAGTCTACCGTGTCGTTAACAGGTTTAATAACTCACTCGCAAACGACATCGCGAACGCAACCCGCATGATTCAGGCAGAGCCGCGGGTACAACAGCTGCGTGGACAGCTAATTGATTCTTACTTCACGATAATTGCATCCTGCTAGAGAAGACTCCGTAAACGGTTATTACACGCTAATCGCTGTTATAAGATTCTCTTAATAGAAGTAATCTCCTGCATGCTGGAATCGAATTATGCAATTCAAGCATCAAAGTTATCACAGTGTCTTGGAAGCCGGCTGGATCGTAAGATGGACGGTAATTCCATTTACCGACTGGTCGCGCCGGTAATCAGTCATGAGGCACCTACTCCGGTAAAGATTCGATATTCATTTTGTGATCCGGTGGGGTCCATAGATCAGCTCGACATCGGCGGGTGTGCTAGATCACAACCAGAGGACCCGCATTCCTACGGCCGCAGAGACAGCGTCGCGACGGGCCTTCAAACAAATCAAATCGCGTCTTCAGTTACGCCAGTGGTGCACGTATCGTCCTCGTACCGTTACGTTCACCTGGCCATCCAGAGAGAAAGAGACAGAGATCTGGAGAGAGAGAGAAAGAGAGAGAGAGAGAGAGAGAGAGAGAGAGAGAGAGAGAGAGAGAGAGAGAGGAGGAAGATGGAGAAGAGATCGCACCGGTGCTCCTGGCGCTCGTTATCGTTCGCAGGTTCATGCCAGCGGACAGTTAAGGTCCCTGCTCTGCTGGATCCTCGACGCTATAAATTCGGCTGATATAAAGAGAGACAGGGATCAGAGCCCGGGGAGAGCCAGAGAAGGAGAGACCATGGCGTGAAATGATTCGAGACTGTTAAACGGAGAGGTGTGCCAGAACCGGCCTACCTTTTAACGCTCTCTCGCATCCACCCCTGCGATGGAACACGCACGCGGCCCATTACTGGGAACACCTCGGACCGCTGAGCCACTTCCTGTCGGAGATACTCGCGGCACGGTCCTCCCGATATCACGCGCCCTCGGGATCTCGGGGACTTTAATCGGGAACACCGTCCCGGATCGAGTTGACCGTTTCATCCCCTAAAGTCTCCGCGAGATCGGTCTCGAGTCTCGGATATAGAGAACGTGTTCCACAAGGGAACATTCTGTTCCCACGTGTTCGCTGGTATCTCATCGACGTTTCAATCTTTCACGATCTCCGGGCCCGTCCACCCACGCGGACCAGGTTCGAGTACCCAGCCGGACATCGGGCTGGGGACTTATCTTATCCGTCCGAAAGCAGGATCACCCTAAAAAATGAAAGTGGCTCGGAGGCCATCGGAGCCCGTAATCGACTCCGCGAATGAAGTTCTCAGGCAAGACGGCGCGCGGGGATCGACGCGCGATCCTCCGAAGGTGTAACCGCAGCCACGCCCCAATTAGGTTCAGCAGACGGTTTACGATTGTAGCAGGACCGGTGTATTTATGATGAGAATGTCCGCACCTGTGGTGACACTCGCCACCGAGCCGCTAGCAACCCCTCCTGGAGCAGAGAGCGAGTGTTTTATGGCGCGCAGATAGCCTCACGCACACCTTCTTTCTCCGGGCATTAGCTACAGCCAGGTGATATATGACGCGTATATTGCTCTTGGTGAACGGTGAACCGCCGCGAGCCGCTCTATCCCCATACGATCCCCATATCCACGCCGTCGCTTATTTCCACCGTGCCCCCGCGGCCATTTTGCTCTCGGAAAAAGTTCTCGGGTCGCGTCTCCTCGGTCGCCACCGGGCTCACCGGCGAAAGGAATCGAAAGAAAGGAACCAGGGAGACGGATGGCCCATGGGGTGGGTCCAGGATTTAACGAAATTTCCTTAGAACAGCCACCCCTATTTTCGAGATTTCACCTTCGAGATTAAGCGTTCTTGTTGCTACGCTGCCTCCCGTCTCGGCCCTTCCGTCTCGTCAGCCTCGGGATGGAACTTATCGTTGGCCTTTACTTCTTCGCGACAAACAGCTATTTAGGTCCCTCCCCCGGAATCGCGAGGGGGCTGCAAAGTGCTTTCGCTTTCGAGATGGTATTTCCCGCGATGACGTCACGCCGGGCTGTCTGTCACTGTCAGGACCGGAACACCCCCAATCTATTAGGGAAACGAAATCAACTTGGTACCAGCGGAAGAAACAAATACTTCTTGCACAAGTTTGTCTCCCGTCGAATCTTCCCGACCACCTCTCGATGTTCGTGTTCTCATCGACGTCCATTCACGATTTCTGAACAATTGTTTCGTCACGTTGACTACTATGCATAGTAATGGCACTCGTTTACCTACGTATTGAATTTAATGTCCAACGTATTGAATTTAACAAATGTTTATAGAAGTGATGGGTATTGGATTGGTACCTTTTGTGAAACAAACCTTCATGGTGTTATAATTAGACTGCAGATTTGCATGAAAAATAAAAATCGTCGGCATCAATTGCGAGACACAGAAACTACATAAATGTCTATCGAGACATTTGAGACATTTTCACGAAATGGAAACAATAGAATGGTATTTTTAGATTTTCTACATGTTTTTATCTTTTCGCATTCAATCCGTTAATTTTTATAATAAATGCATAAAACATCAGTTGTAATACAGCTCGACATGATTCCAGTTAATTTTTCGTACGATGCGTGTAAGAGACTAACACAGGACAAACAGGACTTGTTCAGGGGTTAACGAGAGATTTCGAAGCAGCTCCGAACGGTAGTCCTGTGGGATGGCGTGCCGAGCAAACGGTTCGGCGTTCGGCGCGACTCGCGCGATGAATCACGCGTGTCGGCGTCCGCGCGGGGTTCCGCTACAAGTTGCAATTCGATTTCGCCAGAAGGGACGGCGGCAACGGCGTCGGCGTCGGCGTCGGGCGTCGGGCGTCGGCGAGCGTCGTTTTCCATCCGTTTCCACGGAGTATCAGCTCGGTGTACGCGCTTTAATCGCATTCGGACGCAATGTCGTGGAAAATTTCATTGGAGCGGAGGTGGCGGCGGCGGAGAGGAGGCCTCCCGGCACCGTCGAGAGGAAGAGACGAGGATCGAAACAGAGTGGATCCCGCTGTGACTTTGTCTCGGCGTTTGCGGGACCCCCAGCCGCGTTCCCCGAGGCATTTGCATATCCACCGGTCGCCGCTCGCGAATGCAATCGCGACGCCGCTGTGCCGCGCCGCTGCACCGCGCTCGAATCTTTTTACGACGCCGCGAATTATGGCGTTACGATACCGGGCTCGCGTACATGCCCCTGATAAATGGATATCGCGACGCGCACGCTGCTCCTTACGATATCTCCCGCTTCTCGTGCCTGTCCCGCGACCATTTTCACGATCGTTAACGATCGAGCGATCGTCCTGAAATCCTGACGCCACGCTATGCGTCGAGCGAAGAACATGCTTATTCTCAATTATTTTAACTTGTGTTAAAGTACGCTTCTTTAGGCGAGCAGTATTAAACAGGTGTAAGCAATTTTCAAGTTGATAAAACCTAAGCTTTGACACCATTCTTGAAGCTTTCGTCTTTCGATGATTGGTATAGTTTAAAGCTGAGAAAAGTTGCTATTCCTGAAAAGTTTAGAGATGGTCTAGGGAATGTTTTTAAACTCTTTCGGTTCTCAGACCTGTTCCAGGTTATAGTAGGCCGGCATACTAAAATATGAAATGTCGTCACTCGTTTCTCGGATACGCAATTGACACCCACAAATTAACAGTTTGAGTTTCAGTTGATATAGACCCTATAGCACAAAAGAGTAAGATACAGGTTTGACCGGTATCTCGAAATCTCCAAGAGTTCTCTCTGCACTAACTTGCAAGTGTACAACACGTTTTCCGAGGGAAAAGAATTGCGTATATTTTTCCGAGTAGAAGCACTGACGACACCGTGACCGTCAACCTTGCGAAAAGCCGTGTATCTGTGCAGCCGATTAGAGAAACGTTTCGTATGCGGAGGCCCGATAGAACTTCAACGGAGGAGGTCATTTACATTGTTAAAACCGGCGTATCTCTGCCGGAGATATTTCACGAGCGTACACAATCGAGCGGTTAGAAGCGGAGAGTTGTGCCACCGTTTCTCTTTCTCGAGCGTTAACCAATCGCGTGTGGTCGCAACGGAGTTCTGGTCTCGAGCGGCCGCGCTCGCGAGCGTGCGAGGTTCAAAATCGAGCACCGTCGCCGCGTCGGTTGCGGCACCGTTATCTCCACGATCTAGCGAAAATCTCGGCCGCGAGGGCGTGACACGGGCCGACGTGGCCCGATGTGGCCCGCGTCTGCAAAAATCCTTCGGAACTGGTAATTCCAGACGCGTCGCGGCCGCGTCCCGAGCCGATCGAGAGCGTTTCGTCATTATTCGAGCCGCGTGCCATTTGATGCCGTCGTTACACGTCGGAGCAATGAGACGTAAAGGTGTGGCCGGCTGCCAGTGGTGCGTGCACCGTCTATTTGCACACATTGTTTCGTTTAGGGCCGACACACGCGCCCGGTGGTATTTCACGTTAACCGGAAATAATTGCGCTCGCAAGTTCCGCCTCGGACCGGCGCACTTTTTGCCGCGGAGAACCACCGTGGAAATGGAGAACGCCGGTTTTTCATCTTTATCCGAGATATGATTCCTATCCGTGCACTGCTTTGGACAAATATTTTGGCATACTCACTGCGATCTGATGAAGGAAGAACGTTGTTTCAGTTTCGGGTTGATGGTAACCAGAAGACTCGGATTAAGACTCGGTTTGCAAAATGTTGAAAATAGGTGCTAAACCAAGGAAGCAATTTTATAAAGTTATTCAATTTTGAAACCCGCTTCACATGATGCCTATTCCAATATTGTATATTTTAACTCTCTGCGAACCAGATGGGATTAAATTAACCCCTGCGGTCTTACACCTGCTATTTTGAAATATACTGATAAGATACTTGTGTTTTCAAAAAGAAATCGTTCTTTGTTGAAAGATTATTATAAAATCGAATTTTAAGTGCTATTTTGTTCCAATGATGTATTCGTAGATGGACAATGATCGGGGTAAAATTAACCGTACATGGTTCGCGGAGTGTTGAAACTGATTGTAACAGAGTTTGAGTTAAGAAAGAAAGTTGTTCGCGTGTTCCTTGTAGCAACACTTGCTGATTAAATATTGGCATAAAACGGTAATAAAAAGCTGCGGGTAATGGGACGTCTGGAAGCAACTGATTACAACCGCGCCGAATATATCGCTTCTCCAAGTTTAAGACCGGTACATATCGAATAACCGTTTTTACTTGGGCAAACAAATAATTTCCGAGAAAGGCGTGCGGCTGTGTTAGTGCGAAAAGTTTCATCGGTGTTAACAAGCACGAGTCCGAGTCGTCGGTTAAAAAGTGTTCAAGAATAAAGGGTTTAACGACGTAACGGTACAGAGGGTGTGAGGCGGTTCTTTCCTCGCGCCTTCGAGCAAATAAACTCGCGATCCGAAGTCTGAATGGGGGAGAGACAAGGGGGATGTAACAGGCCGAGTGGGCCGGGCCGGTGCATTTACATTTACAACGAGACTGATTGAATCTTGATTGAAAATCCACTTAATTAACGACGCGAGCCATTATGTTTATCGCCGGCGAAACTGGCCGTGCGTTGTGGACGCCCCCGTGCTGTGTTCGCCTGCCGAGGGGAACCGGCGAAATGTTTGGCAAATGCGTAACACGGCCAATCTTCGATCCACCGCGTCATCCGGTTCTCCGATCCCGCGTTTCCTTGGAACGATATTTACGAGCGGCCGACTCGTCGTTTGACGAGGCCCGAGATAAACTCGTTATTTTGGGGACGATCAGCCGTTTCTGCGCCGCAGTTGTTTCCCCGTATACCGTCGCGTCGCTCATTTGCCTAACAATCTGCGCGAAACAAGGCCCCGAGATCGGTCGATCTCTTATTAATTCGTACTCGATCTACCGCAACTATATACTATGCGAACCAATTCACCTTTTCTCTTTCTCCTTTCTGAAAATCAGAGTAAATTTTCACTCTAAAATCCGAACAACCTCTCTTTATCCATGTGCTCTCATGTTCGAGGATTCCATCAATTTCTTGAATTGCGGATTGTATGCATTCATGACAAAAATGAATAGCTGAGATACAAAACTGTGAAGACATTAAACGAAATTAATAGAGCTATTATATTACTCTCGACTTATTGAAATTATCAAAAGAAGAAATATATTGCGATTTATCTCCTGTTCCCCTACAATTGACTTATAAACTTTCTATTTTGTATAAAGATCCGCAGTATACAGTGATTTCTCTATATATGTCGCCAAGACCTGGATAATAAACGTCGCAGAATTGTTCCCACTACCGCGGAGTATACCCCGTGAGGGGACATGAAGCTCGAGGGGCTTTGGACGCCGGGGACTGTAAACATAACACGGCTCGGGTATGTCTCCTGCACGATACACGACGCTGGCAAGATCCGTGTTGTTGACATATATCGAGGAGTCACTGTATTGATAACACTTTCATTAACATTTCATATACCTATGTTGAGAGGGCAAGATCTCCCTTTAGTTACTTGTTGCTTTATCCAGTGTAATATGTATAATGTAACATTAACTAATTACCTTCATCCGATGGTGTTGTTGCCTCTATTCCAACGAGGGCTCCACATCTACAGAAATGAAAATTGTTTCAACTTTATGTCTCAATCATACCGCGTTCCGGAATGCGTAAGAGTAATTGTAAAAATGACCGAAGCGTCGCATGGATCGGTAGAACGGCGAAGTACGATTAACCCTTTGACTACGAAAGTTTATCAATATATACGAAAGGCGTACATATATATGTTTTCACAAGTCTATCAATATACACGAAAGACGTAAATATACGCCCTCCACATTTTTCTTTCTGTAACACCTTTACTGTTTCACCAATTGTTTCAACGTGGAATTTATCGTTCTATGTAAAATAGCAATTGAATATCGGCATTTGTTTCAATATTGTTCAGTCAATTGTCTTCATATTGTTCAGTTCAAATCTCCGGGTACCGTTTTTGTCAGTACAGTGATTTCCCTACATATGTCACCAAGACCTGGATGATAAATGTCGCGGACTTATCCCCATTACCGCGGGATATACCCCGTTAGAGGCTACGAAGCTCGAGAGTCTCCTGGACGATACACGACGCTGGCAAGACCCGTGTTGTTGACATGTATCGAGAATTCAGTGTAGTCAATGGACCAGTCGCAGCGCTGATATGCGAATGTCGCGCCGTCTGTGTTGATGGTTCTCTCCGAGAGTGCGTCGCAGTGAAAGGGTTAAAAATTGTGAGGGGGCAACGGAGGCGTAGGATAGAGTCGCAACTTCCCGGCAATGGGGAAGAAGCAGGTTGTGTTGTTCGCGCGAGAGAAATCTGGTCGGCGTTGTCCCGCTATGGGATCGAGGACTGTTCGGTGGAGCGGCATCGACGAATATCGATCCATCAATACCACCCAATGCGGTGAACGCGGCGCGGCGCGGCCGGGTCCCGCGGACCGCGATCGATCGTTCGATCGATCGATCGTCGGAGCGGCTCGCTGGTCGCGCAATTTGCAGGATCGATGCTCGTGCAAGGCCCCACCACTCGGCGCGGCGGCGCGGCGGACCGGCCAGGGGCGCGCAAAAAATCGCTCGTTAATTGGGATCAAGACGTAACCCCTCGAGCACGCGGACGTATAGGGACATGCCGCGGTAGTTACACGTATCCCACAGGTACCGCGGGTGCCTTCTGTGGATCACGGGGCCCGCGCGCACACATCGATCGTGAGCGCACGGCTCAGCTCGGCTGCCGCGCCGCGCCGCGCCGCTCCGCTCCGCGCGCCGCTACGTAAGCGCCGCTGCCACCAGAAATAACAAACGACGTGCGATCCTAATTAATTACTTGTCCACTAATTACTGTAATTATATGTTGCCACACCCGCTCGGCCGTTCGTATCCTCGACCCTCCCCTCTCCTCGCCGCCGCCGTCCCGCCTCTCCTCCGCCGATCGTTGACCACCGTGCGGAGGGGAAGGATTCGTAGCGATGTTTATTTTCAGCCTGCCACTCGCGGCAAATCTGCTCGTAATTTCTCTCGCGTGTCTTCGCGCGCGCCAACGACCGTCCGCATTGCTTCAACGTTTACCTACCCCGCAGCTATATCGCGCCGCAGCATGCTAGATACGAGCGTAATGACACCTGGCTGCCGCTGAATCCTCTCTCCTCGCGAGAAAAGTATTTTCGCCGACCCTCGGACCGAAAGGTCTTTCGAAAAACGGTATTCAAGCTTTTACGGGTTTCTCGAGCTTACGCTTCAACAGTCCCCGACGCGCTGCTTTGACTTATGAGATACTAAATTGTTCAATCAATTGTGGAACGAACGATACCTAACTGTTCATCGTTTCAACGATTCAGAAATTTTCCAAGAAGCCCCTGCTACCATCAGCTACGAGAGAACAGTTACAACAGGTGTCCATCCTGCACCGGGCATTTGAATATCACAAGCCTAGCCTTTTCACTGTGCGTAGCTATTGTCGATGCATCACGACTCAATCTTTATGGCTTGATACTTAACGCACGTGCTACATGTCCAATTCTTCCGTCGTTATCGTAACGATCAATGCGGAATATTATATAGATGTCCAGGTGCTATTTAACATTCTTGTAAGAGTGTGCGACGACATCGATGAGTAGGTTTCGTGGTGGAGACAGAAAGTTCAGAAAGATCAGTATCGAGAGAAAAGATCATCCCTTCTACTGTGCAGAGGCCGTAAGCTTCCCGTAAACTATATTAACTTTCTCATTCTAAAAAATCTAATAGGTGATGTTACAAACTGCACTATTGTAAGCAGTTCAGTAAACGAGGTCCCTTGCTCCTATTCAGTTTGTAGGTGTTCGGCAGCTTACCATTTCTGCACGCGTGTTGCAGCGTGTTGCAGCTAGCTCTCAAAGGGGTTCGAATCTCGGTTCCATAATAATTTAGTGGCCTAACTCCGAGACGACCTCGAATCTCCGATCCGCAATAATTGCACGATTTCCTGTATTGCCCGAGTGTACGAATCGTGGAGCCAGGGGACGCGGGTGGGGGAGCACGAAGAATTTTGGGGGATTCCGATGCGGCCCCGGCCCGCTAAATTGGCCCGTCGTGCACCGCGCACGGCAAGAAATATGACAGCGGATCGGGGCCGATGATCGGAATAAAGGATCGAGGGCGGTTGGCCGAGCGACAGGTGACACCGGCAAAAAGCCACCGTCTCCAGGATTACGAAAGAGGCGGTGCGTTTCATACTTGGCCTGATGAGAGACCGTCCGATCATGGTAGAGGCCGCGCGTCCGCTCCGGAGGATCGGGTTCGACGCGGCTCTTACGTGAAAACAAGAAGACGAACGCCCGGAGAAAACGTGAGACGGCCGGGTCGGGCCGGGCCGGGCCGGGCCAGGCCGAGCTGCGGCCGTAGCGAACGGGAGACGGGAGAAAGAAAAGAGTTGTCCATGCTCGGCCTTTGTCTCCAATTAACCGACCTCCGCGGACAAATTAGGTCGCGTCTGCTACGTGGCTATAACGATTGTGTGTACCTCGGTTTCGTCGCGGGATCGAGCTTCTGCCGAGCCATCCTTGGAGAACGGAGATAAGAGGACGCGCCGAGGAGAACGCGTCCTTCGTAGAGGATCTCCCGCGTCGTCGAACACCAGTTCTCCGCTCCCGGTGTTCGTCTAAAACGGTGGGATTCGCTGATCAGTTTTGTTATTGGCAGAGCCTTCCTTCTTTTTATCGAGAAGTACCGACATAGTAATTGGCCAGGAGGGTTAGATCGGGCACGTTCAGGAGTCATACGTAGTAAAATTGAGGACGGTTTGAATTATCTCGATCTGTAATTTAGACCGTCCGGCAAAGTAGAAGGTTGCTCGAAGAAGGTAAAATTTTCATAGAATTGCAGACGAAGCGCAGGTGAAGAGCCATTCGGCGGACAGTGCGGTACGCAGAACAGTATGCCCACGATATTAACCTCTCGGTGGTGTGTATGATTGGACCAGCAGATGTCACTCGTTATGTAAATGGCGGAGTGTTTACGAGGGGACACCTTCGGTAACTAGCTGCTCCACTCGCTGGCCCGTCGTAATGATGCGCTAGAAATGTCTTTTCGTCTTTTTGTCTGTCCTTCTGTTCCTCGTATTGCCTCCTCCTCTTCTTCTTCTTGTTCTTCTTCTTCTTCCTCTTCTTCTACTGCTCTGCTCCTCTCCTCTTCCTCCTCCGCCATGTGTTCGTTGACTCGTTCGTCAATATTCTTTGGCGAATGGGTCTGGTTGGTTGCTTTTGCTGGCTCCTCGCGAGCAAAATAATCGTCTGTCCACTTGACAGCGAGCCTGGCGGAAGATTCATTTAGTTCCCGCGTCGCGGTGTTTACAACTCTCGACGCGAATGCGTAATCGTTACCGGGAGAGAGCAAGAGAGAGAGAGAGAGTGATTCAATGCCAGTTTCCAGTTTCGCTCGGATAGTTCCATTTTCCAACCGCGAAAACGCGGAACACGAAGACGCCGCGCTCGAATTTAACGTCGAACTACTTTATTATTCAACGTCGTCGTCGCCGCGATCCTTCAAGGTTGCTTCTCGGAATCGCTCGAGATCAAGATTAACTCCCTACCGGTGGACATCAGGCTATCCGCGGCTCGAGTATAAACATCGTTCGATCAACAAGCCTATCTCCATTTCTCTAACGTTATCCGCTGGTCCTATTTCCAGCACGGTTAATAGATTCGCAGATATTCGCGAAACCGTAAAAGTGCCCGAGAACAAACTACCAACATGAAGTCGAGCAACATCTTCGCAACACCTCGTTCACTTCGTTCGATCGTTAGGTGACGGAGCAGTTTATACAACCCGATTGGCGGTTTACTCTCGTCGTATCGCAGATTCTTGATGCTTAATCGCTCCGATAGAAACTGGAAATTGCGGGGAAAATAAACAGCGCGGGCTGTGTATCGTCTATGTTGTGCGAATTGAAACTAGTGTTCCGAGTGCTTCCGTTAATAGCCAGTTGTCGATGCGATCAAGAGATCCGTCGGTTTGTGTGTTTGTTTTACGTGGCATCGTTCGTAGCATTAAATTCATTTCAACAAAGCTCTGTTCATGCATTTATGAGAAAAACGAGTTGGTACAATTTCAGTGGATAGGGAGATTGAAAGAGATGAAAGAATGTTTGTATACCATTTTCAAAAATTTCTCAATGACCAACGTGGTCTTGCGATCGATGCAGACAATTTATATTCCACTTATCACGGTCTGAGCAAGCTCCAATATAAATGTCTGCAGCAGCGACAGGAATGTCCATTGTCGTTGGACGTTTTTATGACAGATTCGTAGTCGGACTTTTTCGGGTAAATGTTGGGTGAACCTAGAAGCGTTCAGAGAGACATCGGATGATCCCACCTTAATTACCCCGAGTTGAGGCGAATCGTGCGTTCTATTCGCATCTTCGGCTCCGGCAGTGGCAAGGTCGCGCGTGTACGGCTCCTCGCTGTCGCGAGATCGTATCTGGCCGATGACGCGGGCAACGATCATCGGTCCGCGTTCGCTGTATCTTGATCTTCGCGAGACAAGGCTCCGGTTATTTGAAAGTTTTTCGCCTCGCCTGCTGTCCGGTTGCGCGGCAGACGGAACAACGCGGCCACAGTGCCGCAAAAAATTTCGGTACCCGAGGGACCGGGCCCGGGCCCGGGCACCGACGACTTTACGCGGGGCCTGATCAATCTTATCGACTCCGATCGATTAATCTTCCATGTAAAGCGTTTTAATTGCCGACTTAAGTATACACGATTACAAGAAAGTCTCGCAGCACGCGCAATTAAGCGCGCTTAATTTATGTCCAAGGATTTATGGAAATCTTCGGACACGGCTCGGCGTGCTCGACATGACAGGAAGAACCGGACGATGATCGACGGGAGTGCTCGTTCTTCCGCGTGCAACTTTTCCAAATTTAACGCGGTTCACGATTTTAAATCCATCGACATGTATGACTCGTTATATTTTTATGTCCTGCCAATGTCTATGTTAATTATATTCCATTATATAAACTACGAGTTAATTAACCTCGCAGTTAATGCGATCACGTTCAAATAAACTATGAATAAAAAGAAAAATTTATTCGATTGGTCTATGGAGCATTGAGGGATTTAAATACAGAAGAGCGTTTTGGCTCTTCTTGTCTGGTGGCTATAGTGGAGAGAGGTTAGCGGGATCTATCCAAGGATCGAGATGAACGAGATTCGCTGCGGGTCGCGCGGATTTCACGTGTATCGGTGGACAAAGAACCGCTGTTCCGCGGAGACAAAGGAAGGGCGCAGCAGCCGAAGAAAGCGGGCTTAATCAGCGCGGCCGCGGCAGCCGCCTAAACAAATCAAAGTGAATTAACTCGGCAGTAACGTGTCCGCGTAGAAAGCCTAGCGAAGCAGGCAATAAAACACGAATTTTCAGATAAACGAGAGAATGGAAACCTTTATTGCGGGTCGCGCGGCGGGCAGGACCATAAATAAAGCCGCATTGTGCGTGAACAGTGTCGCCCGACGGGCCCCGAGAATGGCAGAAAACCGGCGGAGATGCGAAAGCGAAGAAGAGCGAGAGAGGAGCGGAGAGAGGAGTTCGCTTTGTGGGTATCTTCACGCTTCTCGCGACGCGGTGCCACGTAACAAGACTCGGGACTCTGCGTCTAATTGCGTTAGATAGCACCGGCCTTATTAATAACCCCCGCGACGGAGGGATTATCCTGGCAGGAAGATATCCAGGAACGAAGGAAACGAGTCCTGGTCGCGGCGGGGACCGCGTGAGAGGCGAGAGATAGTGGACACGGCATTTCACTTAATGATAACCCGTCTCCTTTCGCCCCTTCTCGGCCCCTCGCCCCACCCGCCGCTCGCCGCCCGCCACTCTCGTCCTCGACGGTGAAAAGGATCGAGAGGATCGCAGGAAGACCGGACTCTTCCCTGCGTCCACCTTCTCTGACTCCCTCGCGTTCCGCTCGTCCTTGCCTCTATCGTCGAGCCGATCTGAGCGACGGCACCGGTATCGAGGAACGACAGTCGCCACGAAAATTCTTTATAACTATGCCCGAACCACTTGGTCCTCTCGCGCGTGCACCAGCCGCCTTCCTTCGTTCACCTAGAATCAACGAAGGTCGCTTCCTCGAATCCTTGGTAGTCGAATGCCCGATCGCGAGAAAATCCTTCTCGAAATTTCAAAAATAATCAAGCTTTTTAACCCGTACGTCGATAACCAATCTTCTCTATGTTGTTCAATGCTGCACTTTATAGTCTGAATCGATATTTTTGAATGTGAATGTGATCACCCAAGAGCTTAAAAATCTACGATAATTGATCAACAAAAATAGTAAAGAATTTTTATAAAGAAATTGAAAGTGAGTACATAAGGGAAATGATTGACATAAGCGTTCAACTCCAAGTTCCAAACAGCGTGTAGCGTGTAGGATTGTACCAGCGGTGTTCTAGAATTCTATTCAGGCAAGTCCGTCCAGTTACTGTCGAGAGGGAGAAGGGAAAGATTAGGAAACAATGTCTCAGTGAGAGCCTCTTTCGCTAATCTAACTGGCAGCGAGGCACGATAATGCTTCGCGGCTCCAGTTGCGGATGAAATGCTAAGGTTTGTCATCGGGATACCGGTTTCGCGTTGAAAAACGACGTTTCCCACGCTCCGACCGGATAATATCTATCCGAGCATAAAGCGAGGCGTGTAGACAACTCGGTCCTCGTTTCTCGGTCTCCTCCTTCCCCGAAAGGATTCTTTCGTCCTGGCGAGAGGAGTCGACATAACTCGATGCTGGAAGGGGATTTGCATGCGCGTGCGAAATCGCCCCGGTGTCTCGTTACAAGCCGGGCGTCATCGGCGTCGTCATCGTCCCCGGTGCTGGCCGACGACGACGCCAGGCAACGCCGTGTGTATACGGCCGGGCCCTTACGGATCGTCGATGCAACATTGACAAACTAGGTATGCAAATACCTACTGCAAATACCCGGGGTAACGGCCGGCGATCAAAAGTCATGTAATGGTATGGCCACCATCAAGGCGAATGGCCGTGGCGTGGGTGTAGCGGGAACGTTCGCGAAGATAAGACGAAGATAGCCGTGGACGGAACGAGAACGCCGCTGCCCCGGTACCTCGTACACGTTCTTTCGCCTGGGGATCGTTTCACGGATGCGTCAACGCCGCTCGATCTCCGTTTCGAAAGAATATACCTACAGGATTGCTATTACAAATCTTGCTAACGAAACAACGTCTCGAAGCGTTCGTTGTACGTCGGTACGCTTACCGAGCAAGCACGATGATTTCGGTATGATTTACCGCTTCGGAAAATATTCCACGCACGCTTTCCGTCTTTGCAATTTGCTATCGCCTATTTTGAGGGAAATAACCTTCGATGCTACAAATAAAGAACTTGATCGGATACCTCGGAGGTTATCTATCGTAGCAAAAATGATTGCACGGACAGATCGTGTATCTTTAAGCAGCTGTACGTGCGAACGAATGAAGAGAGAACATATTTGTTGAATTAATTGCACCGACAGTTTAAAAAATTGTGTACTTTAACACGTTGAACGCCACGTCAGCCATATGTGGCTGACGGAATTATTTGTGCAGGTTTTAAAATGAATTTTTACGTTGATATATTCATTGTACTAAACTTAATTAGGATCTGTAACACGCAAGAAAGTTGGAGGATTACTCAGTATCGTACATTTAATCTTTTGCAATTTTTATTTCATTGAATAACTTACTTTGATTTTATGGAATTTTTCGGGTTTCTAGTTTGGCGTTCAAAGTGTTAATCGACTTTAGGTGAACCTGCCGAACCTACCATCTGGTTTCGATGATTTTTGGATGTGTTATGAATCTCAACATATCCAATATAGTCACTTCTAATTGAGCTATAACAGATGCTTCCTGCAGTTTCGCATATGCAGTTGTGCACAGACCTTTAAGCTCGCTCTATCCTAGTGACTGAAGTGGTCGGCGATCGGCCACCACTTCTAACGCATGCGGTGCCGCAAACGCACGAGTATAGGCAGAATATCTCCGAAACTAAGCCGCTAATATGCAAAGGGAAAAGTTGTTCGAAATATTGATATTTACAACGTATCGAAAAATCGAAATTGGAGGGTAGGCAGCTGTTCTGCAGGTTCAGCCAAGTTTATTTAGCATAATTCGCTACGAACGCATAAAGATCAGCAGTGCGGTCGCAAGAGGTTGACCAGGATCGTTCCCGCAGCACACGAGGCTAATTGCCATTTGAATATCTGCCTCGCGTGGCAAGGAATGATTCGCCCGGCGAAATCGCCGAACCGTGGAGAATCGTCCCCCGAAATCATTAGTATACAAGGTGCAAGTATCCCGCATAACTAAGCGGACGCGTCTTCGGCGTGGCTGGCACTCTAGCTCGCCACTTACCGGACACATGGCAGATAATAACGCGAAGAAGAAACTAGCTGCTGCCCTCGGAGTCCTGGCGGTTGCGGCGACCCTGGTTACCGTCCCGACAGGGTGTACGCTCTCGTACGCCGCGCCGCGAGGATTCCTCGCGCTGAGAACGGTTAGCGCACGCAGACGCGTCCGGAATGCTAGCAAAACCGTCGCGCGCGATGGAATCGTGCGCTCTAGGTGACCATTTGCTGCGTCCTCGCCCGCGGTATTCGAGCCCGGAGCACGGAAATTCGGAGTATGCGCGAATACTAGCGATCACCTTGGTATTTTCGCACTAACGCTGCTATAATTGATTTCTTATTTACCGCGGCGACCGTTCCCGGAAGCGGCGGGCTCTCTTCCACGCGGCCGGACCGGCAAAGACCGCTCTCAGAGATCGAGGATTGCACCGCTCGGGATTCGAAGTGCCGCGGAATTCCCAGTATTTCGCTTCTTCGTCGATCCAGGACTTGAAGAGGAATCCATACTACACGACTCGAAGGAATCAAATAAATGTGATAGAATATCAGGCGGGAGCAACGGTCGCTCTTTGCTCTGGCACCGCTCTGGGTTGCAAGAAACGGACACAAAAGATTAGACTCGTCGGAGTAGGCGGGGCTTCGTTGCTCCCGATTTCGACGGAACCGAGCAGTGCCCTACGGGACAATCTGTGCTCTAGCCCGTCTTAAATGGGAACCAAAACTTGCTTCGAACGTGAAGAGTTCAATCTTCGATCTTAACACATTATCTCCGGGCCGCTTATTCCATAATTTTGGAAGTCTGTGACCCATGGTTCAGATTTTTTTAAATAGATCCTTCTAGAGCATCAGAAACTTCTATCATGAACCAGCAACTCACCCACAATAGCGTAATATAATAATTTCGTTTGGAATTATTGTGTAAAAGAAGATTTGTAAGCTCCCACTTGGTATAGCATAATTATTGAAAAGCCGATTAATAGGCTTCCGGTAGATAAAGTGTTAAGTTTGAGGGTGGTTGAAAGAAGGAGTCGTTCCTTTTGTTCTGAAAACAATCCGGCACCTTGCAGTCATCAGTTTGATTTGCCTCAATATTTTATTTAGCACTAGGTTTACGGAACCCATCAAGACTATTAATATTTGTAATTTACGATTATTCCGATTCTAAGGACGCATCCACGAGGAATTATTCAGCAAGTCAAAGTCGTATGCTCCGCACCAGCAATCCCCTCCCAAGAAAAATGAATTTTGCTGATGTATTTACAATCTTGAAGAGCGTCTTTCTGAGCCGTACGTAACTCGAACGGCAGACGATTCGACATCAGCGGGAAGAGGACGCGGCCGCAAAATTTTCGTGGAAGGTTCGCGGAAACGGGGATCGTCGAGCGAAATAGAAGCGAGCTAGTGGAAGACAAAGAACGGCCGAGCGCGTCCAGAGGCGAACGGAATCACAAATTAGGCACGGGGTCCTCGCGGGTCAAAAGATGTCCTGCTCTCTCTCGGGCCTGGCTCGCATACCGAGCCGCAGCCGCAGCCACCGCCGCCGAGCAAAAAGTACAAAACTGGTGACCCGGCTGCGGGGCCCCCGGTCCTCCTGCCGTTCGCCTCGGAACCGCCATACTTTTTGCCGACACTCCGCGTACGAGAACGAACTGTGTCCGGCGCGAACGTCAGCAGAATGTAAAATATGCAACACGCCGCCTCGCTTCTGTCCGCCGACAGTTCGCGCAGGAGCCACGGAATTGCGAAACGCGGCCGACATTAGGACCCCTGCCCCCCCTCGCCGCGAATATTCTATTCCGCGAGACCTCCGAGCTCTGTCTTCCGATGTTGCAGAGCGTTTGTTAACGCTGGAACTACCAATCTGCGAAAGTGCCTAGTCAGTATTGGATTATGAACGTAACGACACTCGATGTGACCGCATACTACGCGAAGGCTGTGAAACAGAACAACAAAGACAGAAAAACGATGTGAATCGATAGATACAGTCCTAACTGCAGGACCACATAAGAAAGACAATAGAATGCCTCGAAGAGATAAACATTTTCACTAAAATATACAGCGAATTCTCGATATATGTCTTGGCAGCGTCGTGTATCGTCGAGGAGACATACCAGAGCCACCCGAGCTTCGCGGCCCCTCACGCGGTATACTCCGCGGTAGTGGGGATAATTCCGCGACGTTAATCATCCAGGCCTTGACGACATATACAGAGAAATTACGGTATTAGGTTATTGAAGTAGAATTGAAATGCTATGATCTTCGATCTAGAATTTTCGTGTAAAAGTTTGACGAAATTTTGTAGAATGTTTCAAGGTGTGCAGATGATTCGGAGTCGAATGTCTCGGAGATCGTGCGTCGTAAGTTCAAAGTTAAGGTTCGCATACCTGCGCCATACGATGTTGTAGACAATGTTCCTCGGTGATCGACGTCCTTTCTCCTCATTAATATTTTCCACGCGTGCGTAACCACGAAGGAATTACAATCGGAACAATACCATTACTCATAATTTAGATTGGAATCTTTCCCTCACAACGAAAGAACTGTCGATCGTAATCAGATATAGCTGCACAGCGAAGGTTCGCGGGTACAGTTTCGCCCTGTACAGTTCGACGCGTTTGTCTTCGGCCGATGAATATTTCATTCCGTGTAAGAAAGCGAAAACGAACCTCTCGAGTCTTCGCGATGCCCTCGGTTCGAGAGCGCTTTCATTAATAGTTCATCGAGAACGGTTCTTTCGCGACGAACACTTCGAAAAATTCTGTGTTCCCGCGACAGTAAAAATAGAACGGCAACCGAGAAGTCTCCCGACGTACGATAAGGCGCGTAAGAAGGGTACACTAAATTTAGCATATACATTTCAGAATCGCTCGTGCATCCGCGGACCGGTCTATAAATAAACTGGCTGGCCGGGGCCTTACCTGCGCAGGTAACAATTACAAGCTGATTGCCAGAAAAACCGTGGCTAGTATCCACATCGTGGCCCAACGTGAACTACAAATGAGCGCGGTTAATGATCAATTTCGATCGATATCGGGGCAGAAAACAATCCCGGCAAAAGAAACGGCGAGCTACCGACCCCGGCGTCCTTTTCCACCACATAAAGAAGAATCACGCCGCCATAAAAGAGAGCGCGCGGCGCAGCCGGAAAGTCATTTATCCGTGGATGCAAGGCGTATCAAGACATATCCGTCCGGGCAGTCACGTCCCTCGATCGCGTCGATCTCCGGAGCAAGCCGGGGGAGCATTCGGCAAATGTCGGTGGCCGGAGGGGGGGCCCCCGTCCCCGTTCGTCGTCGAAAATTTTATTTAATATGAAATAAAACGCATTCCCGCGTGCTGTGCGTGCCAACGACGAAGGAGAGGGCATCGACGCGGCCGTATCCTCTCGCGGCCATTGTGTTTCTCCTGTTCGCCGGCTCCCGGCCGTAGGTATCCACGGATCGTCGCGGGTTCTCAACTTCTCCGGTCCCCGGGGATCCTGTAATCGTTTTTCGCCGAACGATTTTCCAGCGGTTCCGCGCCGGTCCACGGCGAAATGGACGCGCGAGAAGCCACGGAACCGACCGTTTTCGGTCCCACCGCGGCCGGAATTATGTGCACGCGAGCCCCCTGCACCTGCCGTGACGTGCCGTGCCGAAAGTTTTCGGTGAAGCAGGCTTTTGATGCCCCGAGCGTCGCGTTCCCCGATCGCCAGAACACGGACCGTTATTTCGATAATGAAATATTCGACGGTGCGGAATGGTTCGCGGGGGAACACAAAGGTGACGTCGCCGTAACGGACAGCGCGCCGGTTACGGCGGGAAAGTCACGCCCGTAAACGTTCGTTGAGGATCTGCTGATTTGTTACTTCCGGCTACGCCGTTTTATTTTTGTCCCCGTTTATGTTTTTAAAGCCGCGAACGAAAGCGAAGAAGCACTTTCGAAACGACTTCCCTTTGGACGTGGCTGTGCTCAAAGGATGTTCGAATGGCACCTCTTTGCCAAAATTACCAAATTTAATAAAACCGAGAAGTAGTCATTGAAATGATGCCGAGAGAGAGAGAGGGAGTCATTCGGATCTAGATAGATGATTTGTAAAGGAAATTCTCGTTCGAAGGTCGGGACAGCGCGGAGAACCCCTGGCCGGTTGACGTTTCTTCGCGAGAGTCGCACACCGGTGCAGAAGGTATACGCGTCGCGTATCTCCGAGGACACTGTCGCCACTGGCAAAAACACTATTGAGTTAATCAACTAATTTATAATTAAAATTCCTCGGTGGGAGCCGTCGGGAGTCTGGGGGCCCCTTCTGTCTCGCGGCACGGCTCGGCTCGCCGCGACTCGCAAGAAGCGAGCGCATCCACTGTCTGGTCCCCGTCGTTTCGCCGTAATCGCCGTCAGATTCATAGAACACCAATTAACCGGTGATCGACGCCCTACCATCGCCGGCTACCATTCCCGCGGCCGTCGTGGCCGACCGTCGAAAAAGTCGACCTAGTTTTACGCTCGAGTTTAGACTCGTTCCGGCTAGCGGTCCGTCCGGTTCCTTTTCGTCGCATTCCGGGGGCAACGATTCTGTCCTCGCATCACCACGAGCCGAAGATTCGGCCGAGGACACGCGGTCACATCGATATGCTACAACACAAAATATTGCGATAGCATTTTGATATTGTCATCACGATAGTCAACACGTTCGAACAGATTTCTAGCATCTTTTTCTAATGTTCCATTCTCTGTACTACATTCTTCTTCATTCGTGAAATTATTTCTTTTGTCTGAAAGATCTGCCACTACCTAAAGTTCATCTCACAATCTATTCTGTTAACGATTAACATCGTTGTTATTCTATCATATATGACCTGACGAGTGTTCTTTTTCTACGACTATCGTACATTCCTTCAAAATAAATTTTTAGTGTACACCATCAGTTCCAATAACAAAATTTAAAGCAACAGTGCGCTAAAGAAAGATACAATGCAAAAAGATGACGTTATATTAATCATTTTAACGAATCGACTTCGATCGAGACATCGAGATGAAATAATGAATTTTAACGGGATTTGGTTTAATTTCCCATATTATTTTTAATTAAAGGGGAAAAAAAGAAATTTTTTGGGAATTTAGGAATAATCTATGCAATACTAGGTATTGGATTCTTAGGTTTTATTGTTTGAGCCTTGCTACTTATTGTGGATCCAAAATTAAATTAAATCCATCAATTATTTGATCATTAGGATTTATGAATGGATAACAAATAGAAAACTCAAGAAGTCGAAGGTGTTTGATTGCATTGCCTTCTGGAGAAGTTTGATTCTAATTATACGTCTACGACGAAGACAAGATTTCGAAGAGTATGAAGAGAAAATTTGTTTGCTCGCGAACACAGACGAAACACTGAAATACTACGGTACCAGAAATCGTAGTTGCCTTGGGCAGTGATCATTCTCTTTGCATTCCGTAGGCTCGGTTATCATTTTCGCGTTTTGCCGTTTCAACGTGCCATCGATCGCGACCGTTCACGCTTTCTTCCGCGGCGTCGTGCGTTTGAAATATTCACGGAGGATTAGCGGCGTCGACGGCTCTCCGATTATAATTGTAAAAGAGATTGCGTCGATCGCTCGATACGGCGCAGCGGCGCGGCGGGTACCACGGCCCCCGTCTCTGTAGCTCATTTTAATCCAACAGGACGGAGTTTGTAAGACCGGTCGATTTGAAAAATACACGAAGCTGTTAGAGTGTTCGAGAGAAGGTAATGAAGCAGCAATACGAGGGACGCCGCTTATAGAGTCCTTGTCACTTGTCATGCTCCGTCGGCCACGCTCGCTAGATCGCATTAATTACGCGTATTAGAGCCTCCCGTTTTCTTCTTGCTGGTGTCGCGCCACCCACATTGCCGGAACACATTTTTATCCCCCGACCGGCTATCAAGGTCCTTAACCCCCCGACGGCGACGCGCGACGACGCTTATTTGAAACGCGTGCGAAACGAATATCCCTTTTCCGCGAGTTCGTTTTCCACTTTAAAAACGAAAAATCCTCTTTTTGCTCGTCGCGCGTTTCCGCCCGAACTTCCACGATGTTACGCTCGAAGAGCCAACATCGGAAAAGCATTTCGAGTGCAGCAACGTTTCAGGGGGGACCATCGCGTCGATGCGTCAACGCTCCCGAGACATACCTTTGATAGCTTTTATTTCCCTCCAGTTGTTTCCACGCTGGATACTCTATGTACTCGTAGGCCGGTGTCGACGTCCCGCCTAACCCAGCCACTGTGTCCCGATCTTTTCGAATCGTTCCCCCTTTTAACACTAGTACGGCGATGCCTGGGTCCGTTTGGACCCAAGTAAAATTTTCTCTTTTTGTCCATAGTGATTTCTCTTACTAGTACAAGTAATGTAATTTATGCAAATAGAATGCGTTTACTTAGATTGAATGCAATTGGCACAGCATATTTCAGATATAGATTGGGTTTTACAAATGTTTGTGTAAATTCTGGGAAATATTATGAAGAAATTTCTTTTATTTTTACTTGCTCGGAAATCGCATAATACAGTGAATTCTCGATATATGTCAACAACACGGGTCTTGCCAGTGCCGTGTATCGTGCAGGAGCCGTGTTATGTTTGCGCTCCTTGGCGTCCGACGCCTCTCGAGCTTCGCGGCCCCTCGCGGGGTATACACCGCAGTGGTGGGGATAATTCGGCGACATTTATCATCTAGGTCTTGACGACATATATAGAGAAATCACTGTGCCTCAGATACAGACGAGTGCTCGTTTGAATTTCAATTTTTTGGAGTGGGAGCCGAACGAGGGTATTCGTTTCGTTTGGTCAAAACGCATCGTCGCACGCAGCGTGTAGAAGCTTTCACTCGACCGTGCGTCGCGTCTGCTGCGAAATATTCGTGAAAAAGCGATCACCAGGTGGAAAAGCAGAGACGAAATTTCGGAGCGGAAGGGGGCGATGTTCCCGCGCGGTCGTTCCTCGAGACGGCGGGTCCGGCGGGTCGGTACGGCTGGTTGGGGAGGCGTCGGGCCCCGAACGGGCATAACGAGTTTTTGCCGTTGGAAATTTGTTAAGGGGAATGTAAAGAGAATAAGTGGCGATTCCCTTTCTCCCGTCCCTTCGTGTCTGACCGGCTGGGTTCCCGTGGCGTATATAGGAGTCGCAGCCGGTCGCTTGTGACTCGGTTGATTGACTCCCGGGAATTGGAGGCACGGGATACCAGAAACGAGCGGCGCTAGCTTAGCGAGACTTAAAAAGGAACTGGAGCCCGAGGTTCGTCGCAGTCTTTTTGCGATCGCGGCGACCCCCTTTAAGCGCGCGCGGATCGACGTGCTCCGTTCCCTCGTTCGTTCGCTCGATCATTCGCGTTTCACGGTGTCTTTCGGCCCTCAGAAACGATCCGATCCGATCGGGGACTGGCTCTCGGTGCCTTTCCTTCGCCGACGGCGGCGTGGCTCGGCTCGGATCGGCTCGGCTCAGCTCCGCTCCTCTCGCGGATATCTGGAGCTACGTGGCCGATCGGATTCATGCCGGATCCATGGGAACCGACCTTAATAACCGGCCATTCGCCATTTCCACGTTTATCTCGCCGAATCTATCCGGTTCGAAAACCGGCGGACTCTCGGCGATCCCTGGACTCTTTCGAGGAATCGACGCGCGTTAATTGACTCGATTAATTGCCGGGCTGCCTCCTCTCCCGTGGAGCGGCGAAGTGTCGCCGGACCGAGCCACAGGTCGTACAGTAGATCGAAGTGAGACGTTAAGTGCGCCTCGTACGTTTCGCCGGTCACACAAATTCCCATTAGGCGAGCGCCCAGCGGCGAAGCGCGACCGTCGCCGATTCCTTCGGACGGTGTTAAACGGTGCCCGAGTTTTTCTTGGGATCGGCCGCCACGGAGTGTTGAATTCGGCGGATTCCAGGCGTCCGAAGCTGGAGAGGCTGCCTGCCTGCCTGCCTGCCTGCCTGCCTGCCTGGCCATTGTCACCGTTCGTCCGTATTAGCGGCGGCGTTCACGGCCCGGGAGGGGCCGTAGAGATTAATTAGGGACGATGTTTTAGCGGCAAAAATGAGCCGGGGCAAGAACCGGGCACCATCAGCAGCCGCCTGGACGCGCGCTAACTAACCGGTCGACGCCGGCGAACGATCGAGCGGGCCCCGCTCGTCACCAGCCGCCAGAACGCAAGAACGTGCTACAAATTAAGCCCGGATAGGCAGGAACCATCTCGAAAATTCGGGCCGCGTCCCCAACGAACGATCGTTCTGTACCGAGTCACTTTGCGCGCGGCCCTGGAATTCCGCCCGGTCAGATCGAAACGTACGATTCGAACGTTTAATTGGCCCTTATCGGCCGCGTGTCCGCCATACTTGCTACCGCCGGAATGCCCCGGAATTGTTTTCGGAATGTAGAATGCGATCGGCGGAACTATCGCCGAATCTGTGTAGACCCTCGAAACGCCTGTTCAAGATCGGGCACACGGAAAGACCCCGACTCTTCGAAAATTATTTTACAACGACCAGCTTTATAACGCGGGAAGCTCGTTAAAACCACACACGTGGAACATCTCCGTTCACCGCTTGCTCAAGAAAACTAGGATTCACAATCAACAATTTCCTTTTCAAAAATAGCACAGTAGCGCTCAGTGCACACCCGATCAGAAACCCGTTTTTTATGCGACCTCGTTCGTTGAATTTTTTTTCTGCGCAAGGTGGAGAATGCTGCTTAGTGGAAATGGTAATTTCGTGGAGGTGTTGCGACTATTTCTTATGTATTGTTATATGTACGCATTGATCGTGGCTTCGAATAGTGGGGGAGTCGTAGGTGGGAAATTGTATGCAATTGATTGGACACGTTGTTCATTACAAAAATCTCGGATCTTGCCCGAACTTCCGGCCCCCTTCTCGTGCAACGAGCAAGTACTGTGCGTGCCTCGCAAGAAGTCGCATGAAAGGTATGTGGCGCTGATTGGTCAGAGTGGAGGGGCTTCGTTTCGCGCGCATTAAATGTCCCTCGCCAGAACCGCGCAAGGGACTTGTAGCGCGAATTCACTGTAGCGTGTGACGTCAAAGCCTAAACTTTGGGACTACGGAAATGTCAACTGCGGAGATAGAGGGTGCGAGGGACAGGTTTGCCCCAGGTGCCATACTGCGAGACTTCTTATGAAACACGGATGGCACCTACTGTAGTAAACAGAAAATAGAAACCTTCGCATGATCGGTATCTAGAGGTTCGAACTTCTCTGATTACCACGAGGAAGAAAGAAAGCGACGGATCTATTGGACAGCAGGATTACGTTCGAATTATATTCGACAGCTCGAGAAATGTTCATCGGCCCGCTAATGGATCGGAACCAGTCCACTGACGAACCCCGCACGATCAATCAAAGAACTCGATGGCGTGTAATCTGGTTACGAATGCGCGAGATCGGAGGACCAGTGACGTAAGGATCCACGGGGACCGAGCGGGAACCTGGAAGTGTCCAGCAGCTCGGTAGCCTTCGTTCGCTATCGAAAATACAGCGCTCCCGGTGCTCGTCAGGTCGACGAGCCTCAAGGAGAGACACGAGGCAACGCACCGTGGATCGACCTCGTCAAACGATTTCGACGGAGATTTCGAAACGGTCGGTCAGAGACGATCCATGAATACGTCGGCGTTTGTCACGGTACAACGCTCGGACGGGGCCTCCCTTTTGGCAGCGCCGGAACGATTACCGTCGGATTTATCGTTCTCGTTTCATGTCATCGTGTCATTCATCGCGCGGTCTATTCGTTACGCGCGCCGTTTTATAGACCCACCGTCAATTTTCACCCCCGACCTGTCTCCATAATTCGCGTCTATATTTAAGACACCGTCCCGAGTATTATAATCTACATTTTCCCGCCACACGGTCTTCATCCGGGCTTCGAACAACGGGATTGCCGGATACCGACCCATTACGGGCGCTGAAATTCGACCCAAGTGTCGCGGTCTTTGTCGAATACTGTGATTTCTCTATATATGTCGCCAAGGCCAGGATGATAAACGTCGCGGAGTTATCCCCACTACCGTGGCAAGGCCCGTGTTGTTGACATATATCGAGAATTCACTGTACTTGAAAATTGGTCTGTAACGTTTGTTGTAATTCATTCAATTTCAATGCCACCCTAAAGTCATCGAACGAATATCCTCGCTCAGGCTGCAAAAGCATTAAGTCTACACGGTAGCAACATCGAGTAACATTTTGTCATCCCTTGTAGCCTTCTTCCTTTTTTATTCGCTAAAAGCAGCGACTTTCTCTCTTCGGTTCCTAACATTGTTTGCTGCCCATTGAAAAACAAAGGGTTAAAGAATAAGTCACTAAAATTACTCTGAAGTAGAGTCTACGATTTTGTCCACGTGTACTGAAGGAACATGTGCACCAATTTGGAAGTCCGTGTATTTTGCTAACAACTGTGTTTTCGCATTCCGATCGGATTCTTTTGAATTGTGGATATTAGAAGCGAGGAAATGAATTCGAAGGGAAACGGGAGTTTGGAGCAGAAAATATTGAGTCGGCGGTGAAAGGGCCAGAAGGGAGAAGCTGCGTAGAGGATTGTTGGATCTCGGGCGAGGAAGATCGGCGGCGGAGCGTCGTCAGGAAGCGGAGCGCGGTGCTTTTATCGATCGATTTGCCGTGTCGATCGGCAGCCGAGGCGCTAATGGGTTAGTCAGCTTGAACACGACTCGGAGGCAGGGCTCCGTGCGGCGAGCGTGCGAAAAATCGGTCCTCCTTCTCCCTCGGCCGGGCATAGCCGTGGCTGCAACATATGTAAATGCCGGTGCACGCGGCCCGTAGAACGCACACGGTCCCGCTCGCGTGTTCCTGGACCCGTTTCCGAGAGCGGGCACGTTGCACGGCCCCGAGAGCTATCTCGCTCGCGGAGACACCGAGTCGCGCCTAGGAATAATAAATAGAGATAGACGAATCGAGATAGCGGCGAAGGGGACGGGGAGAAGCCGCGTGTCCTGCCCACGCAAAGATTATCTCGA
Source organism: Halictus rubicundus (assembly GCF_050948215.1). Lineage (NCBI taxonomy): Eukaryota > Metazoa > Arthropoda > Insecta > Hymenoptera > Halictidae > Halictus > Halictus rubicundus. Next base: position 7,174,164 of record NC_135166.1, read on the forward strand.
GGAATTATGAGTGACCGCGCTCCGGCTTCTAGGTTATGCAAAGCCGTGGCTATCGACGCCGCTCGTCCGTGAAATGGACGACTTCGAACGCTCCACGCCGGCTTCTGGTCACTCGGGTCGGACGCGGGATTAGTAGCTGGCGGAAATTAAATGCTCGGCTCTGACGCGTACCTGAAACGGATAAACTCTGGGAAAGTATGTCTGGAACGGGACGCGCGGGATCTATGAAAATACTTTCGCGTCGTTCGCTCTTCCGGGAGAAGAGTTAGAGAATGTCAGCTACCGGCATCCAGCTGTCATCATTTCCCGGGACAATGTGGACCTCCGAACTTTATCGAACCGTTGGATGCTCGATAGCGTCATAGATCATTCGTTCGTTGTTTAACTCCGGTCCTTATGCCAATAACCAAAGTTTCCTGTGACGTTCAATGATGTACTTTATGGTCTCCACGCATATTTTTATACCTCAAGTGTAAATAAGCCCGCGTGATAACCTGAGAACATAAAAATCTGCAATAGTCTTGCCACTGGTGAACAAAAACGTTACTGAATTTTTAAAAGAAATTTGATAGTGGTACCCTGTTATTGACATAAGTTGGAAGATTTTTAAAGAACAATGGAGAAATGTAATACAGTACCATTTTAGCCTTAATTTATCAAAAAGATTCTGGTTCCATTCTACCACACAGACACATAAATTCGCATAATTGACCTTCCTTTCTGTCGAAACAAGTCTCAACTCCTTCTGAACAGACTTTCCCTCTCAAAACTATCCCCGCACTCGTTCTATCTCTCTCCCTCCCTCTCTCTGTGACTGAAAACTGCCTAAAAACGATCTTCATTAGTTAATTCTAACAAATGTACCATTGTATCGGGTCGCGATACGCTGCACGCTAATCCGCCGCGCGGGCCGCTCGAGCGTTTCAGCGTGGCCCGTCGATCGCGCTCCGGCCGCTTGTCTCCGTGTGCATTTTTTAATTACCGTAATTTATGGATCGCGTCGATCTAGCGCGTTTCCGAGCACGATCCGCCACAATGGCAAGAAGCCGTGCACAGTCGTCCGTGAAATGCTCGCGGATTTCACGGGGACGGCGCAGAGCGGCGCGATGCGGTGCGGTGCGGTGCGGAGCGGAGCGTGTTTAACGCGTCGCGGGCGGCGCGCTCATGCTCGTTGCGCCGCCTTTATTATTCCGTTCTGTTCCCGCGATCGGGGCTGGCTCGCGCTTATTTTGTAATTGCCGGTGTCTCGCGCCGGTAATCGCGCTCTAACGATCGCCGCGCCGCTCAGCGAGCGTTGGCTAATCGCCGGGAACGCGATTATTTCCGCGAGCGGTCCCTCGCGAGTAGCTTCCAGTTTACATGGGTCGCTTTCTGTCACCTCTTTCCACCCGCGAGCATCGAAGAAAAGCGACGCACAGTGTGGACTCCATTTTTTCTAAAAAAAAAACAACGTCCCCTAAAATGCTCTTGTTCGTGTGTGAAGTAGAACTAATAATCCAATCAGAAGTATTGTTTATATTTTTCGTCTGTATCTCCTTGAAACCTCTTGACCTCACCTCTACATCTATCTGGCCCCGGATGTATGTGTCATTACTGGACTGTGGATCTTTATGCAAAAAATAAAAATTGTCTGCATGTATTGCAGCGAACAGGAATCATTTAGAATTTTCTATCTTTCTTGAATGTTTTCAGTATATCAAAGGCAATATATTGATACTCTTTGATTCGTTTAATCTTTCTCCTGTTCTAAACTGCAGCTACAAATTCTTGTCATAAATGCGTAAAATCCACAGTCTAGTCATTTCATTCTTATTTGATTTCGCGGAGTCCGGGTCTACTTTGACCCAGCGTATCAAAATCTCAATTCACACAATTTGTGATAATTAAATGAACAGCCGTTGCATTAGGGTCAAGATTAACGTGTCTACACCAAGCATCTGCACGAAATAGATTTTAGAAATTTACAAATAAAGCAGTGAATGTTCCTAAACATCATCAATTATATAGTTACAAGATCGTTCCGCCGTCCGAGGGTTAAATAAGATTTGATTGGGGAAAATAGTTGAAAGAGCAGGGTTTTTACCGAGCGTATAGTTTTCTCATAGCTTTGTAAACAGGGACGGGACTAGTTCTCGACACTGCCGGGAAAAACTCGATTTCCTAAGAGAAATTGGATAGCGTCAATTGAGCGACGGCTCGTACGTTTCAATTAGAGGCAACAAAAGGTATCCGCGCGGCCGGACCGGATTTTCGAATTTTTGCGATCGGCGGCGTCGCAACCCGGTAATTGACGCCTCCGTCCGGCCGTATGGCGCACCGTCCGAGAAGAATGCCATTCGCGCTCTTAATTCCGTTTTGCGCCGGGCAACGGAAAGTGAGTTTTTCCTCGTGAAACGCTCTTTAGCGCCGACCGGGCAATTAGCCCGGAATTAGCCGTGCATTCTGCCGGCTGCCTTCGCTCCTCCTCTTCTTTTGTGCACGCGAAGTCGTTCCGCGAGCACTTGTTCCGCGAGCGGTGAAAGAGAGAAGCGGCGCGGCGTGGCGCGGTGGGGAGATGCCGGAAGCGATCCTCGCGAGCCATTCTCGATCCCGATCGAAATTAGTTGGTAGAAAATATCGATGAAAAGTTGCCTGGCACAAATTCGACTAAAGCTTCTCCCTTTCTTTTTGTTTCAGACGCCATGGGTAAGTGGACAAGAATTCTCTTCTTCTTCTTCTTCTTCTGCTTCTCAAACATTTCTCTACTCCTTCTACTTCTTCTTCTTCTTCTTCTTCTTCCTCTTCCTCTTTCCATCCCCTCTGCTCTGTGCAGGGTGACTGACGTCGTCGGTGAGCTCGACACGATCGAACCGATCCTTTCGCCGCACGGAAATCCCTCGTTGCAATTGCCGCGCGCGCACTTTAATGATCGTAATTAACGGAGCGGTGGTTCGTTACACTTGTAACTCCCGCGTCGACCGCTCGGTTTTCATGCCGTGTGCTCGGCCCCGTTCGAGAAAACTCGACCGACGAACGATTTAATCGCCGATACCGTGGACACTCGGTGTGTACAGTTCGCCTCAATATTCTCCTTTTCCTCCCAGCTATAGTACAGAGAGGTACCACCGTGGCCCAACCGCTTTCATTGTACCGGATCCGTACAGAAACGTTGCGAAAAGGTGCAGCATCGAACCGTCTTAACCTATCGGCAGTTTCTCTGTAGTTCCTCAAAAAGCCGAATTAAATTGCCCAATAGCTACTTTAATCCGTGAACCCACAAGCTCTGACACTTTTTTAAAGATTATTATTTAAAATGGAATTGGTAAGCTTCTCTGAGATGTAGCATAGTTATCGATAAGCCTATTAACCCCTTCTACTGTGCCAAAGAGGCAATGCCGAGCTGCAGTCGCCAGGAATTATCGAGATATCAATTATTGAGAATAATCAATTGTTTGAACAACAAAACTGCAAGAATCTATATAGACCAGAACGTAACTTGACTAGAAATTTAAAATATTATGAAACTTTGGGCATATGTAGTGCATACGTAGGTATGTATTACGCGATTTTTATGTTTCCCTAATTTTCTTTAAGGGGGTGAAATAAACCCTCCAAAGTCTGACTATTTTTCGATTATTTTTCTAATTATGCAAGGTGTCCCAAAAATGGTGCATTTTCTTGGAAGGGGTGATTCCTGATGCAATTTTAACTGCACTTTTAGTAACTTTTTCCTTTGCGAAAATATTCACCGCGGCTCTGTTAAACCATTTGCATCATTAGCGTATATATACGCTCAATTTTCCTGGTCACTATCACCGGTGCGTATATATAAGCTCAATTTATTTTTTCTTATAATGCTGAAATATGAAGTTCTTTTACTTGTAGTGATTTTTGTACTTAAATATAATTAAAAAAAAGTTTGGTGATGAAGGCCTTCTTTTCATATTTCCTTATAATGCAAATGGTGAAGCAGTTAATAGCGAAATACACGAACCAATCAGAGCGCGGATAAAACAGGCGGATTCTAATTTGGCCAATGCCAACGCCACGCTCAACGGGAGCTGTTGCCGAGCCGGGATCTCTCTGCTGTAGCCGCGCTCTGATTGGTCCGCGTTTTTCGTTAATAACTCACTAACAAAAGAAAAAGTTGCTGTAAATGATCTCAGGAATTATTCCTTTCAAGGAAGTGCAACATTTTTGGGACACCCTGTATAAAGAATTGCTAAATGTTTTACCAGACGATAGTCCTCGTTGAACAGTACAGTCTTTGTCTAGAAACTTTTTTCCTACCAGTTTGCTAGTTATAACGCAAAATCATAATACATACCTACATATGCACTAAAGATCGCCAAAGATTCGTAATTTTTTGAGTTTCCGGGTTCAGGACCATTTCTTGTAAGGAAAATTTAATTTTGTTCGTAGACATAGTGGTCTGTAAATAATTTGCAGTGCAAGGGGTTAGCAGGCTACCGGTCTAATCTGAATTAGTAGGTGCTTGCAGCTTTGTTTTCGTCAATCAATAGAGATTAGTAACTTTTCAATGCTGCTCGGTAGTTTTCATGTTACCATCGCAGTTTCGTGTCATTGCTGTTTCTGGCCCGCTTCTTCAGCAATGCAGTTTTTGGAGCGCGTCAACTTGGAGTCACCGGTGACTCCGAAAGCTACGAGTTGAACATCCCCGCTGTGGAGGGTCGTCGCTGCGACGTTATCTGTCCGTTTTTGGGCCGATGTCCGCGCGGCGAGATCAATTATTCATTGTAGATTCGTGGCCTATCGATGCGGTTGGCCGGACCGAATTCATGAGAATGATTTTCCGCATCGAGGGGACCCATTATTTATTTAGCATCGTGCGTTACGCTGCGCGAGCCGAAGAACAGTGTCCGATAGTTTGCTGGTACAGCCGTGGCTCTTCTCTCTGTTCCGATCCCGCGTCGAATATTTTAGCGCGGCGCTCGTTCGGTGACGTTAATTTGTCTTCGAGGGAGGAAATTGCGCGCTGTCCACCGAAGTGAATGATAGGAGAGAAAGAGTGAGGCATTCCATTGAGACGCGGTGGCTCGTGAAGTCAACTGAAGTGAACCCTCGATATGAAAAATTGATTCGAGTATAAATGTCAGAGACACGGTCGTTGATCTAGATCGTCCTCGCGGAGGCTGTCAGGGACTGTACTCCAACGATCGTCGAACGATCTTGCTACCGATCCGCTTCTCTTCCCAATTGCAGTCCACGGACATTTCTTTGGGTCTCTCTCTCTCTCTCTTCTCTCTCCGTAGCGTACGGCGCGCGTCGCAGCAACGAACCGCTCCACCGACTTAATTAGATTAATTAGATTGCAGGCAAGGCGGATCACGCCTTTTGAGATCTGTCGTGATCCGGGATCGACTGATCTGACGTTACGTTTTCATTTCTGCGCGGTTCGAACAAATTGAAGCTCGGGCGAGGTACCGATCGCGTGTAACAATCGTTCCCATCGTTAACAGTTTCATTTGAATATTATTTTCTTCTCGCGCGTACAATCGTACTCTTTAATAAAACGCCCATTCGACGTTCATGGACGGAAATCGATTAGTTGATTGCTTATGGAACGGAATTCATTGACTTCTCTAGAATAGTTATTTTTCCCACGGAAGATCTAAATGTTCCTAATCAGGAAATCGGGTATTACTTTCTCGTTGGTGATGAAATTCGATTAATTTGCTTTATTCGACTTAATGCATTCTTTCCTCGATCGAAGAGCCGACAGAGCGCTATAAGACTGCTGTCGTTCCTCCTTGGCGCAGACGATTTTAATCGACCCAATTTCAGTAAAACGTTCTCCCTCTTATCCGTTTGGCCGCAAATCGGTTTTTCGATCCGTGGTATCGCGGCTCGTCGGTCGCATGCTAATTTCCCGAAATCGTATATCAAAACCGTAATCTACCGTACACGGGGCGCCGTGGAATCCTTAACGATGTAATTAATATGTAAACTGTAAAATCTGTCCGGGAGAGTCAGCTCCTATAAATATGTATGCGACAGATCGGTCGGGGCGCATTCTTCATTATAGATCGCGCCCGGTACGGCGCGGCGTCGATCCCTCGCGGAGCCGCTTTTTTTCGGCTCGATCCTCTGCTAGTCGCGATCGACAAACCTCCCCCCTCCTGATTTCCCAAGCTGTCGAACCAGCTCCTTTCCCTTCGAAATTAACACCGATATCTTAAATCGTCCTCGGGCATGAATATTAATAATGCGTCGCGCGCGCACACATAGTAGCACAATGTGCGACATCAATTTGCCGTTGCTCTTTGCGCGCGCTACTCCACGCGCGGCGCAGTTTCGAATTTTTTTGGAATCCCCCAGCCAAAACACGCCCTTCGATCCGGTTCGCAAATCACCGCGGATAATGGCTCGTTATCATCCGTGTAACATGCTACGTGTATTAGTAAAATTTGTGTCGCTGTGAGTAGGCTTCCGATTTTATGCATTTTTCATCGAAACGAGTAGCTATCATTTGAAGTAGCAGGTACATCAAAGGATTTACTTGGATCCTAAAGGAATTGCCAAGTTGTTTCTGTTTTTTGCAACAGATGCAGAACATATTTATTTTGCATACAGATTCATAGTCTCATTGTGAGAAATTTTTTACGTTCATCGGTGGAAGGTTTAAGCTGGCATTCCCGTTTGGAGTCGTCAATTTTGGACAACTTATGAGAAAATGTTTCAAAATTTTGAGCACGTATTTAACTATACTTCGAGATAACATAATGTAAATTTCGTAAAATCATTATTATTTATATCGTTGTATAATTCCAACAGAATATTCGTGGTTGTTGTGATATTTCAATAATAAATTCTTGAATTTTATCTCGTAAAATCTCTAAACTATGTTCTCTAAATTATGGAGCTGTCACAATCTTAGCTATCACTGATCGTCGTGCGTGTGTTTACGAAGATTTGTTGATTCTTCGATTGGCCCTTTACAGTCCAATAAAATAACTGAAAATTTTCTAGCATTTTTAGTGATTGGAAAAACAGCTATTTTTACTACAAAGAAATGTATGCTTCGTCTTTTGTTACTCTTAATCTACTTTCACATGTGGAACAGCATACCGTACGTCGCACGGAGTAAAAAAACAGCGAATGGGTTATTCAAAGAACATAGAGAATGAACGAACGAATTTCCAAAAAATTTGACTATGCAGTGTTCGCAGCGACGAGTTGAATCTAAGTCATGAAAGTTTCATTGCACACACGGGAGAACTCGGCGAGCGGTGTTTAAGGATTTCGAGTTTCGTACGCCTTTGTCTTCGATTGCTGCACCGATACATGCTTAATTCGGGTTCTCCCGCGCGTCGGGCTCGTACCAGGGCCGCGCGAAGTAATTAATATATAAACGAGCGAAAGCTGGTGTCTCGGCTCCGGCCGCCTATAAATATTAATGCATTGTATTATTCAGCCGGTGAAACGAGCCGGGTAACGACGGGCCGCGCCGCGCCGCGCGCCGTCTTGCCGCACCACGGTGGTGATCTCGGAGAACAGCGGAGCCGGATAATAATTCGCGGCGTGGAAAAAAGGAGCGGTCGCACGGCCGCGAGTTATCGATCCCTTGACCCTTCACACGCGTTTCCTCGCCGCGTGTCCTGTTATCGGCGTCGCGGGAACACGCGCGAGTCCGGCCAGAAGGGGGGAAAAGGAAACGCGGAGAAATGAACGGCGAACCGTAGGAATTCGGTGCCGGGAACCCGTGTGTGCCCGAGCGTCGTAATAAATATCGGCCGTGTGCTGAATTATTTTGATTGCGAGGGAATCGTGTTCGGAGTGCATTACGAGGCGTTCCGCGCGAAATAAAATCGGCCTCGATGAGGTACGATATGTAACGGCCACGAGTCGGCTCTCGATATGCAAATTCCTCGCCGGAAATTATTCGGAGCGGCGTCCTCTTGCCGCTCGTAAAGCTTCAATGAAGTTATTTCGGCGGGAGATGTCCGACGGAATGGGCGAGCGCGGCCGCGGTGCGCGCACGGATTTTCTAATCTTATCGGGGCCCATTCGGCCAGAAACCGTTCGTTTCAATCAGGATCTCGGGCGGTTGCGCGGTTGCCGACGAACGGTACACGATTAAGACGGGCCTGAGAGGAGAGCAGATAAAGGACGCTTGTACGCTGAAAAATCTCGCGAGACGCGACCCGCTCCGAAAGCTTCGCTCCCGTGCTCTCCGTCCGTGGCCGAAGACGATCTTTCTCCTCCCCCTCTGTCTCTCTCTTCTTTTCTCCTCTCTCTCTCTCTCTCTCTCTCTCTTTCTTCTCGACCAGCGCAAAAACCTTCCCCGTTCGGGCGGACTTTTTGGTCGTTAATTAGTTGCATTTTTTTACGATCCCTCACACACGTGCAGCGCTTAACAGCTCCGCCGGAGGAACGAGATACGGCCGAGAGAGGACGGGAAGGTAATGGAGGAAGGAGCGGAAGAGGAGAGTCGCGGGGTTGGTAGCTGCGAGTTAATTTTTGAACTGGGACGCGTATAATGTTCGGCATTGTGCGTTCCCGGGCTTTTCACTCGCGATGCTGCGCCGCGCCGCGCCGCGTTGCACTCGCGCTCCTTCGGCAGACATATGCGGCAATCAGCGCGAAATACGCTCGCCATGTGGCGTCGCCCGTTTAAGCGTAATTGCCGGTCGTGCCTCTAAGTATTCATTAACGCCGTTGTCCCCCGTGGGGCCGACAGGTTAGATCGATGCCGGCGACTCTTCTGCATTGTGCCGGATCACCGGCTCGATCATAATTCTCCTCGAGGATAATTCGACGACCGTTTCAACCGGGCCGATCTTGGGAAAATAGAGTCGACATCGCGTCGAGGTATTTCGTTTCGTGCTCGTGAAACGCGGCGTGTAAAGCTGGAATTACATTGTCCAGTGATCCAGTCCAGCCTGAGATCGTAACTGGAATAATGTAAACGATGTTTTATCCTCTGCTATGATTTTTATCCTCTTCGGGTCCGTTCCACGGCACGAAGGTAACTCCCCAATTACCCGAAAATCTGCATCGAAATCTATTCGCGATCGTTGTGTACTTTTTAGCCCGGAAACTGGGCCCAAAACACCTGCGGATCCGTCGGGGCTAATTCCACGGACACCGTGTTACTTTCCGGTTACAAAAACAAACTCGATACACAGTATTACCTTAACGCGCCATAAAATCTGCATAACGAAAGGCCGAGCGGTGGTGAGGCAGCGCAGAGGGCGGGTTAATTAAAAAAAATTCAGTGGCCCGGGTAAATGAGGAAAATTAAATTTTATGTGGAGGGCCACGCGGTTAATCCTGCGGTGCGCGTGCGTATTTATTGGCTACCGGTCCTGGACCGCGTCTGACGTAATGAGAACGATTTTCGGGAAGGATCATCGGCCAGATAAGATAAGCGTCCGGCGTCCCGTTGCACCCGTTGCCTCTTTTACGGGCCCTTCCCACACCCGTCGACGTTCTTCGACACCTCGGTCCATCCCTGCGCCCCGTTTCCGGAGCGATTCGTGTAATGGCCGCCTGTTTGTCGGATACGCGGAACAATTAGAATGCAAATCTATTTGGTCTCCCGACGCTTGTAAAGTTCTACTCTTCCCCTCCTCCTCCTCCCGTTTCTCGTTGCCCAACCCGTTCCGTAAAATTCGGGAGTCTGTGTGAATCCGCGAGATGAAAATTGGTCTGAATTTAATGAATTCGGCCGGTGATTATGCGACGACAAGCGGCCGCCACGCTGGCCCGAAAAGGCAACTCGGGTGTTTATACGGCTGATTTGACGATAATTATAAACGACGAGATTTGAAGTTCGAGACGGCGACGGTAATGGGCTGGCGTCGTTATGAATACTGTTATTGGGCTGTTTGCGGATCAGGGATTCTTCGGGCAATCTTGGCCCGCTGCGTTCCCGGGAGGTGATCGGAGTTTTATGGTTGTTGAGTGTCGATTGCGGCGCGACGCGAGTATATCGCGGCCGATGAGGATTAAATTGGCGAGTGATAAAACGGAGAGCGGAAATTTGTGGCAACGGTTATCTGTGAAAGTGATTTTAAGTTCGGCTCGGTGACCGTATTCCGCTGAAAGGGTTCCACCGGGATAATCATAAAGAATCGCGTGCGTGCGTGCGCGCGCGCGAGCCCCCGGATCCAGTATCTACGAAACCGCAATGCCCAGGCGAAACAGCCCGAAGATACAGAGATTTTTACGAGCGGAAATACGACAGTATTAAACTCGGTTTTACATCGGCCAGGAATGGATACGAGCCGGTTAACGTCGATCGTAGCGGGGATTTTCTACGCGCGAGTATCACTCGACCCCCTCGGATCTACCCCTAATAGCGATTCTTACGAGTTCCGAGACACCGCGGAGTTTTCCGACGCTCGAACGGTCCCTTAAACGACTGTTTGGCCGGTTTACACGCGGAACGGCCTCCAACTTGCCTTTATTCCACTCATAATATTTATTAGACGATAAAGCCACTCGCGAGTTCTTTCGAACCGAAAAACAGGCCGCGGGACACCCAAAAATGCCTTCATTCTACTCAATATTTTTCTCCCAATGTTTATTCTTCTTTGCTAATAGTCCAGTAAAAATCGAACTAAAAAGAAGAAATACATTCTCTACTCGATAAATGTCCTAAATATCTAACGTATAAATGCCCCAGAACTATCCCCACTACCGCTGGGTATACCCCGTAGCTCTCGAGCCTCTCGAGGCATCGGTCACCGAGGGGTGTAAACATGAGGAGACCATTACTGATCAAAGAATAGCATCTTCTAGCCGATAATTGTCCCTTGGCAGACCCGTGTTTAGGACAATTATCGAGTAGACACTGTATTATCGTCAGCAAACTTGTATACCGAATATAAAACCTGTATCTGCCTTGCTGTTCCAATCAATGCAAAATATTGGAATCTTATTCTTTCTGCGGCAAGATGTAATTAAAAAAAAAAGTGGTACCGCCTGCGTATCGCTACAAGCCCTTTTAATTCTGATTTTCGCGAAATAGTTTACGAGAACGGGAATTTGTCCGTCTATTAAAAGAGAGATTCTGCTCGGATCTCCCGAAGAAGAAAATGGTAACACGACCGGTTTCTCGGTTGAATTTCCTTTCCGACAGGGAGGTTGGAAGCGGTGCACGCATCATCCCCCGCAGATGAAGTTGCGGTCGCTCAACAAATAGATTACGTGCCGGTCGAGGGTCTTCCACGGGGGTGGCTCGCACATGCCACTCACGTACTCATCTCCACCGGCAGTCGGCCCTACCGTTCTCCTTGCCGGCGTTTCTCCTCTCCAAAAATTGCAACGCGTTAGCCCGAGATCCGCTAACCATTCCATTATTAAATCTACGCCCGTATTACCGTATGCCGCGCGAAAAAGGGTGGGTTCCGGGAACGGTAACGGGAACGGGAACCGAAGGGGGTCTCCCTTGAGAAGGGCCTGTCATTGAGATTCAACGCGCGTCGCAGCCATCGAAACGGCGGAGACGGCGTACGACACGATTCGTCGGCGGAGAGGGCGGAATAGATTAGCCGTAATAACTCGACTCTCGGATTGTGTATCACGCGGTCGCGGTTAATCGCGCGGCGATAACGCATCTTAATTGGCGCGCCGTTTACCTTGTTCATTTTTCCGGCGGCGCGGCGCAATCTCGTCGCGGGATCTGCTTTAATCGCGGGAAAACAGCCGACAGAATTTTCCGGGAAATTTGAAGTCGAGCGCGACGAGCAACTCGAACAATTGATAATTGTCTGGAATTTCTTCTTCGACTTTCCGCCCGGTGTAATTAGCGCATCGGAACGATCATAAAAATTCGATGACGCGATTTCTTTCTCGCTCGCGAGACGTTACGAGAGAGCGATACCGCCTCTGGCTAATTAAACAAGTTAATTGCAAGATAGAACACGATTAGTGCCGCGTTCCTCGCGGACACGTGAATCGCTCTCCCATCGGATTTTACTTTCAAATAGTCGAGCACATCCTCCTAAGATTTTCATTCGTGATGGCATCGTTTTCAGGGTTTCACTATTTCATAAATCCTTTTTCCTTTATATTTGTTTTTCTAAACTGCGTCAATCCTTTAGGGTCATTGTCGACCTGTTGAGACACATACAGTAAGCAATGCGTTTTCTTGAATTTTCTCGAAAAAGTAATGTTAACCCTTTGGCTTCGAGCGCCGGATATATCCGGCATCTATATGAGTGTATATAAGTAATTAATATAATATTGTATAAATCTTTTCATTTTAAAAATATAAAGAATACGTGCTATATTAGAGCAATAATTGTTTTATTAAGCATAGTAATTATTTAAGACTTAGAAGAACGTAAAAAACCACGCGCATTGTGCATATTTCTGGCGCATGCTTCCGTTCGGTGACGGCACTTCGAAGGACTGGACTGCCGAAGCGAAAGGGTTAAGAGATCATGATTTTTTATTTTATAAGATGTCTGGTGATTCTTAGGATATCTGAAAGGGATACACGCATTATCATAAATCCTGTTTTCTCATCAGCCGCGCGATTCGCTGACCAACCGGTGGCGGTCGCGACGAAGATCGGAGAGGATCGTCGCAGCTTTTGTTTTCCTGCCTACGAATTCCTGAAGCTCCTCTGCGGCCGGTCTATAATGAACGCGAACTACCCCCGTGTCCCCGAAAATCGCAATCAAGCGCATTCCACCTGTCGGCGGGAGGGATAAGCAAAATCGCCGCGAGAGCGGGCCGGAAAAAAACACGAAGCTGGTCTCCCGGCGGGACAATCACCGTTCCGATCGGAGCTCAAATTTGACAGGGCACCCGGTGGCGGGCACGGTTATCCTCGATAAATCTCCGCGGCCCCCTCGGCCCTCCGGCCCTCGCAGCCCTTCGTGTCGGCAGGCCGATCGGCATGCCCGGCCCTGGAGAAGAACAGCTCCAGCGGCACGATTTACCGGTAAAACGGGTGGAACCGACGCGAAAAACCGGAACGTTCTTGACGGACGGGTGACTAAATCGACCCTAAAGTAGTACCGTCGCCCGGCACAAAGAGACACGAGGCGACCGGTATCGGCCGGGTGAACCGAACGAGGAAAGAAGCAGAACCACGAGCTGGAGGATCGGCAGGTGGAGAGGGGGAGGAGGAGGAGGTTGAGAATGGGGATAGGATCTCCTTGGGATGTTCTTGTCGCGGCCCCCAGCTCCCCGTCAGAAAAAGTTCGCGCCTGTGATCTCACCGCGCGAGAGGATTTAGAGTTGTTTATCTACTTATTATGTCAGCCCGGGCTAATTGGGCATATTTGAGGATCGGTCCCGAGCGGATGCTCGCACGTATCCCGTATAAAAGAGGTCGGGACTCCTCTCTCGGCTCTGCCCTTCCACCGACGTCCGACACACGGTTGCTCCCCGTTCGTGGCATTTCGCGGGGGCCACGATTACAAGAGGATAATATCTACCCGCGGAACAGAGAGCCCGGAGAGTCCCCTTTCTCCGGCCCGGCAAGAACGCTCGCATAACTTTCGGCGATCATGACTCGGCCGCCATCCGTCTTTAGGGAACTATCGCGCCATCAAGCATCCCGGCCCTCCTTCTCTCATCTCCTTACTCTTCTCTTTCTCCCTCTCTTTGTGTCGCTTTCTCTCGTGTTCTTTGTTTCCTTCTCTCCATCGCGCCGCGGTGCCGCTCGTACCCTGTGTTCTTTTTCCGGGCCTGTACCGGTGTGTGCTCCGCCTTTTTCTGTGTCTTCCCTCTGTTTCGGCCGGCATCAGCCTCGCCGAAAGATGCATCGCTTCATTCCGCGCCACCGGACGCAGATTCGCCGCTACCGAGGCCAGAACGAACGGAATGTCCCGGCGCTCCGGCTAGCTTTATCGGTGATCGATCTTGAAGGGTGCACTCTTGCCCGAGATCGACGGTGATCCTGGAATCGGCCGGCTGATACCGTTCCGCCGGTTCCGTGGCATTCCTGCCACCCGTTCACGCGCGACCACCGTCTTTCGACCGATTCCGTTTTTCGGGCGGAGGCAACACGAGAGCCGTGAGACGATCCGTCGATCCGTCCCAAAGGACTCCTGACTCATAAGCGGTTCCTGCTACTTGTACACTTTGACCAGCTTCGGTGAACCGATTCGTTCGTGCACGCCGATCCGATCCTCGATAGCGACTCGTACCACAAAGCGTATCCCGAACGTTTCTCACACCGCGCTTTCCTTCTCTGCGCGGCTACTTTCCTTACTCTTGAGCCGAGCTCGTACGTCACTCTTGACCCGTTGTTTAACATCTCATTCATTTATTCATTTTTCTCGCACGTTTCCCTCCTGTTTGGAGCACCTCGGTTATTCTCGCGGAAGCTTGTTTTGTTGCTCATTCTTCATCGATTTCTCTTGTTTCTATTTACTGCCATTCTTGGTACCCCTGATTAGTGGATGGATTTTATGTACGTATGGGAAAAATCAGTAGCTGCAATTTGGAACGGTAAAAATATTAGAAGAATTGAAGATCATCCATCATTTCCGACCTACTTGGGTTGTTAAGTAAAAATAAAAATTCGTAGGTGGCTCCTAGCAATTGATGCAATCACTTTTTATTCTGCATAAAAATCCTACTAGTCGGTAAACGAGGTAAAAAGAGGCAACGGTTAAACCTTCTTGCACATGTAACACAATCTAGTTATGCCTTGCTCGCTCTGCAACACTCGACGAAGTAAAAACGTAACCAAAACCCTTAATACGAGGATCGGTGTATCTTGTTCTTTGTACAGCCGAAAATCGTAAGATTCCGTGAACATTCCCCGCATCGCGTTCCATTGCTAGCACGTTTCGACACAGTCGCGGAAACAAAAACCGCCGAGGTCCTGCTGTAATCAGATTACACATTCGCGAACAAGCGACTCGAATTCTCGGTTTCGGTTAGCAGCCGATCCGATAACGTTCGCTTACCGAAACCGAGGTTTCTGCGGGAAAAGAAAGAACCGGCGCGTAAAAAACACGGGTTTATCCGTAGGCGGTTACAGACGGAACGTCAGAGGAGCACGATAGCCGGGTCGCCGGCACTATATTACCCGTCCCGTTCGTTCTTTCATCGAGCAATTTACAATAAGCCCGGCGCGAGCACGATAAATCGCGTGACGCCGGGCAATAACGGCGCCGAATCTCGGTCCGCGTCGCGGCGTCGCGGCGCGTAACGTCCGCGAGAGACCTCCGACCTGTGTTCTCCGACGCAGAAAACGCCCGATTGAGTCGCGAGGGGCACGATGCCGGCGGTCCGATCCGCGGAGACAGCGCTGGGACGAACGCTGGTAAACCGGTCCGCCGGTTATGCGCTACCTTTTCGGAGTTTATGCTCTGCCGCGTGGTCGGATAAACGGTGCTAATTGTACGATAAATTGTCCACGAAGTAGCAGTTTGCCCGCTCTCGATCACAGGAATCGACAAAGCGACGCGGGCAGAGCAGGCCGAGGCACTCGCGATAAGAATGTCGTTAATTCCGCCGCGGATAATGGCAGTCGATAACGCGTCGCGCTCTCCATACCGCGGACCATTTCCAGGGACGCTCGAGATTGGGGAAGCTTCTCGATACTTAGTTGCAGAAGCGTCTCCTTTTTCCTTTCCGCGTGCATCCACGCGAGGCACTCGTAAAAATCCGGCTGGTTTTACAAGAGCAACGGTTCGTGAGGATTTTACGAAATTTTTACGAGGCCCGTTGCGGCCCGTTCCGTGGCGAGGCAAGGGCCTGATATCTGAATGAGCGGGGTTACGTGGCTTGCGATGCATTCCACGGAGCACAGAGTTGTTAAATCTCAAGGCTGTGCGCGGCAGTCATCGGAGTTCGCTGAAATAAAAGGGAAGGCTCGAACGAACGTACGTGGAACGCGCTTGTAAAGTCCTTCCGATGACGAGACACTACCAGACTCCGGATGATTGCGTAGCGCGCCTTTCCTTGTCGCGAGCGGTCTGCTACAGTGTCTTCTCCTTGGCTTTCATCCTCAGCACCTCGCAATACAATAGGAGATACAGTGGTGCGGTACAGATGAATTTAAGTATTTGTAACTTGGGCTAGTCTCGAATAGAAATAAAAATCCTCCAAGTTGATTGCAATCATTACTGCGATAGAAATCGCAAGATCAGCAGGCAGTAACAGTCGTGTGATTCATTCTACGAGCCCGCCATACAGCTGGACCCATTCTAATTTAATTCAATTTCTCAGTAATTATGTAGGGATTAATTCTTTCGAAGATGAAAGTAAAAACAAGAATATTTAATGACAGAGCGAAAATAAAAAAAGAAACAAAATGATATATAATAAACTCGATCGCTCACTATTTAGACTTGAACTCGACCTCTCGCACGACTCCTCACGCTCTCGCGACTCGCAACGCTCTGCCCTGCATCTCCATCCCCGAAAATGATGTCCACACGCACACACTCACTCATACCGATAACATGGACACGCACTCCTTAACACATTTTAAGCCAAAAGTCTTACCGTGTTGCATTCATTCTTGCAACTCACGTTTTGTATTTTTGCAACGCATGTCTATCCGATTTTATTGTAAAAACATCACAAAACCCATCGATAACAATAATCCGTGAAAAACGACTTTAGTCGCTTCCCGCGCGAGATGTGTTAAGATCTACAGTTTGTAGGATCCTCGAGACAAGGACCCCACAATTATAGGACGTATTCGATTGTAAATACAGTTTTTGGAATTAGAGCGTAAACCGAAGGTGGACGAGCATGAACGAAAAAGTTTTGCGCGACCATTTTCGAGGAGCGTGCGTTAACACCGGAGAGGAATTTAACGCTCGGGTGGCGGCGTTTGTCGATCGATTAGGATCAGTTTGATTTCGGGGGACGGCATAAAATTTAGCGACACAGTTCGTCACGGTGTCGAGGAAAGGGCCGCGCCTGGTCCCGTTACAAAGGGCGCCGAATCAACGACGGATCGGTTTCACGGGCCTGTTGTTTCAACCCACACGGATCCCTTAAAACAAATGCTCTCGCGGTTAGGCAAAACAAGGATCGATCGATTCGACACGACACGAGGCCGTTGCAGCGCGACGTCGGAGAGCGAGAAAAGGACCTCGAGCAACCACGGCCAGAACAGCGAGGGCATTCGCCTTCCCATAAATCATATTAATAAACTGTACCGCCTTGCTGCACACGTTCTATCCAGTGCCGGATAAGACTCTTTCTCCCACCTCTCTGGACCGCTGTTCCTGTTGAATACGCTTTATTCTCTCTCCTCCGATCCGCCCTCTGCGCGTCTCTCTCTCTCTCCCCCTTTCTCTTTCTTGCTCTCAACCCCGTCGATACTTGGACGACTTAATCGGTGCACCGCATCTTTGCGACGTCTTAATTGCGATATTATTGACGTTACTATCATTTTCGCTCTTCTCGAGCTTGCAATTCGATATTTTAACCCTTTTTGCGGTACGAACTACTTCCTCTCTTTTATTTTAGTACTTGCTTCAACATTACATAATTTAATTATACTCCCATACATAGTTTATGCCAGTCTATGTGGAATAGTTGTAGTAGTCAAATTCCATAAAATTGTGGCATTATTAACCAATGCAAATACTGTAAACTGTAATACTGTAAATCAGTACAACAAATAATTACTGGTATAAAAATTAATGTCGAGTCTGGCTTCGTACCACTAGTTTCATGACAATTGTCTGTAAGCAAATCAATAGTGCCGGTCATCGGTGACTACCGCGACATTCATCCGTGATCCTCAATTTTTCTTCTAGAGAAAAATGTTTAAGTAATCATTGGGTTATTATTACCGGCAAAATTGTTAGGCACGTACGAGTGCTCTAGTATAGCAGTAGCATTTTTCGAAGTTGCAGATTACCAGAGTTCGTACAATATAACGTCAGCTGTTAATCGATGACAACACGATTTCTTTCGGTTGTTCCGCCCGAGAGTCTCGCAATGAATCTACTAATTTCAAGTCAAATCGAATTCTTAAATAAACAAGCGATCAGGTGGCAGGAAAAATTTATAGCTACACGAAGTGACTAGGAATCGGGACGGGACGGTCGTAAACGTTTGAGTTACGATCGATTCGGCCGACCCGTTCAAATTGCTATAAATTATATTTATAGGTGCTGGGCAGATTTAATCCCGACACGATAAGTGTAATTTCCCGTAATGTTACATACGCATTAAATACAATTTTTTCCCCCAACGAAAGATGAAAGTGGCGGTGTTCGAGACGACGGGATTAAATGAACCCGAGAATATTAGTGGTCAACGCGCGGCAGCTTTTATAGTGATAAAAAAAAACGACTATAAACGTAATCATTTCGAACCCGTATCTATAAAAGTAACGTGTGATCAAAGAAACTCAGTCAATCATTTTATCTGGGAAATTAAGTCCTTAGTTAACTCGATCATGGTGGACTTCCATAAGAAGCGTGATTAACAATCTTTTTCCTCGTGAACATTTTTAACTGACACGGTTGACGCATTAATAAGACGATCGCGCTGAAGCTACACGTCCAGGTAATTATAAACGATCGTTGCTTCCTAGTTTACAAGACATTCGATGAAAAGGTGTTTTATTATTTTACTTCCCATGCTATCCCAAAATATGTATGTTAACACTTACTTACCAGCGGCAATCTGATAGGTATTAAACATTCATGATTCGCAACTGGCAAATTCTTAATATCACTGTTCAATGGCAGTTTTGGTCATGAACCAACAACAGCAGTACAGTCAATAAAAAAGTAAGTAGATGGATGAATTTTCACCGCGAGGAACGTGTATGAGGGTTAAATTTAACCGAGCACGACCGTAATTACATTTGCCGTGTGGAGCCCGAAGAAGGTTGGTCTCGAGAGCGGCGCAACAATAATTCCGGTCTGTTTCGGGCGTAGACCGCGAGCGGGTCGAGCCGGGTCGGAGCGGGTTCCCTGAGCGTGGACCACGTACGAGGAGCACGTATGTACCCGGCGAGTCTGGGGATGGGGAGCCAGATCCGCACGAAAGTGGCGAGTGGTCAGCGTCGAATACGAAACGAACGACTGTCCGCCCTGCGGATGACGGTGGCGTGCCGTACATAAGGTATGATCGTCCGTCGACACGAAGAAACCGCGCGCGACGAGGACGGGACGCGTTTTTCGCGTGTGCGTTCAGGAGGGAGAGAAGGAAACGGTGAGCGAAAAAAAGACAGAGAGAAAGAGAGTGCGAGAAGGGATAGGAAAGGGAGCACGCGACGATCGAGGAATAAAAAAGGCGGAGGAGAGGCGGAATCGATACAGCGTTGCATCGTGGCCAGGGTCCACGTTCCCCTCGGGACCGGAACGGACGATTTCCTCGGGCTCTGATCAAAGGGAAGGCCGCGTGCACGCGTAAATTCTCACCGTGTAATATTTCATGAGCCGTTTCGCTTTGTCGATGGCCGTCCGCGCGAGGAATAGAGAATGCTGTCCGACTGCGGCGCGCCGTGCCGAGCTGCGCCGCGCCGCGCCGCGCCGTTCGCCACCGAGCAAGCAGACCGATAGGCACTCCTCCGCCTTGGCAAACCTCTCTTGAAACCAGGCGAACCGCGAGGGAATCGAGTCAGTGCAAGGTGGCAAGGGGAACGGGCCCCGAGGGGTGCGGGGGGATAATTGCACCGGACACGATCCACTGTCTCGAGGTCTCTCACGCGAGACAGGAAGGCGAAGGAGGAGACGAAGGATGGAAAAAACAGGAACGTCGGCCATTCGCGAACGCCTGTCGCGGGATCGTCCTACTCGGTTCGCGCGGGCCGGGGCCCCACGATCGAACCGGGCCCGATTAGCCGCCGTTTCGTACGAGCGGCTGCTGAACTCTCGGGCCTTCGATTCGACGCTCCTCGTTTTTACGCTCGCCCGCAAAAGATGCAGAACCGAAAAGAATCGAGGATCCTGCTGGATAAATCGAGAAACTCCACTTTTCACTGAAATCGTGCGCTCGTCGGAGTTTTACATGTTTTTACACACCCGGCTTTCGCATCAAAGCCTCCGAACCTCCGCAAGAGTCTTCGGGTTTCGCAGGGATTGTAGACCGAGCGAATTCTTTCCTCAGATCCCACCGCAGGATGCCTTGATGTTGCGTGCAAGATTTCTTCGTAGTCCGCTTCTCCAATTAATTAATACCTGCGGACTGAACCGATTATGCTCGTTTCGTCTCTGCATTAATTCACCCCCGGGATTCCGGCGTTTAATCGTATCAGTATCAATACAAATTGCGCCGTTTCTCGAGGCTGTAATTGCGCGGAGCGCGGGCATTTCTGCGGAGAAAAACCGCTCGGTTAATGGGTTCAAATTACCAACGCTATCTTGGCAGACGGATCACGAGTTGTCCCGCGGCTGCCAAGTTTAAACGGGGATTTCAATCGCGTCGGCTCCCGACACGACGCGCGAACAAACGGCGCATCACAATGGCGTCGTCGCTCGGCCCGTAGGGGTACGCACGGTGCAGAACCGCGACGACAATATATTAGGCGCAGCAATAAACCGTAAATAATATAATAACCAGTCTCGGGCCGGTGGTGCACGGTACATGCATACCGGTGTCCGGGGCCCTCGTCATTCATCGGCCCCCGTATAATGCGCGATTCATCCGCGTGCAACGCACGTCGCCAGGTGACACGGCGTCGGCGGACGCGGACGACCGCGCGAGATAATCGTGGCAAGCTTTAAAGACGCTCCCGCGGATAATGAGCGCCGCCCGTCGCCTTCTCCCGCCCGTGCCCTAACGAACCGAGCCGATCCTCGACAAAAGGAGCGCACCGTTCGACGAGATCATTAAGCGCCGGAACACTGCGTTATTCTTGCCTCCGCCGACCTTTCTTCTTCGCCTCGGATCCGCCGAGAAACCGCCCAGACCGATTCTTCACGGCAATTTTTAATCCACCGCGATTAACGGCCTTACCGGTATCGGTCGTGTCCTTGACGCTTTATTCGACAGGATTCTACAGGTATAATCAACATATTTCCTGTCGAGGAAAGACTAATTCACCATGTTTCAATGGGAGGTTGCATTAATCCTCACCGCTGGGAATAGATGGCTCAGAATATTGTTCTAATTCGTGCCGCAACAGTTAGGTCTTAGAGATTGAAAACATCCAATCAACAGATTTCATTTATATGATTAGAAGGAGGTCAGAAAGAGTGAAACATAAATTTGATCATATTTAGCGTTAGAGCATTGGGGAAGGCATTTAGAATTTATATGTAATTTAGTATCGCAGTATGGTGTGATATTCGTTCTTGGAACAAATCAAGCCATTGTTGACGGAGATTATTTTTAGAAAGTGTGTTTGATTTTTTCGGAGTAGTAATCTCAGTCTGTCGTCAGCCTCGCTCCCGCAAAGGGTTAATGCATTATTTGACGATAACTTTATTTCAGGTATGAATATTTTCATGAAGCATCTTTAAGATTTGCAACGCGTCGCGGCGCGGAGCTCGCGAGCCGCATTCAAAGCCGGCTGCAATTTAAGGGAATTCGGGTCGCGAATGTTGCCCACATAATCGGATGCGCCGCGCAAGGTCGCCGGGCCTTCTTCGATTCGAATTCTGCCGCGCTATCGGAATTTCATTCAAATTCTCGGCAGTGTCGGCCTCCGGACATCTGTCCGATCGTGCAGCTGGAAGCCGATGCGTTTAGAGAGCCGCGAGATGGGTCGAGCAGGGAGAGGCCGGTGTAAAAAGCGGGAAGAAGCGGACGTTTTTAGGATTCACATGGCAGCGTGGACACCGCCACCGTCCTCGGGCCCCATAGTGGCTCCCGTGCCTCGCATCCGCGAGCATTTCGCTTCTTTGCTCTAAATCTGCCCGTTGCCCGGATTCTCGACCCTCTCCGAGCTATAAATCTGCTCGCCGTGGATGGAGATGGATTCAGGTTCTGTTTCCGTGTTTGGTGGATGTCCTCCGCGGAGACTTTGTCGTCTCAACTGTTCGCCACTTCGATAAGGAAGCGAAGAATTTCGAGATCTTGTAGTTCGAGTACGACATAAGTACCCGGGCATGAAAACTTCGATTTACAATCCGGTTTGAATGCAAATGCGCAATTCGTATTCGACTTTCTTGCGCGAGCAGGGCCAAGAAAGCCTACCCTTTTCCACGTTTCTTTTCAGCAATACACGCACGGCGTTTCATCAACCGCGAAACTTTCAACACCAGCCATTCGATTTTACACCAGATTCCGTGCGAAAACCAGCTGGCGCGGTCAGAAACTCTTCACGTTTCAATACAAGATTAAAGCCTTATATTTTAACAATTTTTTGGGCAACCAAGAATGTCTAAAAGGCTCTTGAAAATACCTAAATCATTATCAAGCTTTATCTGCAGCTTTTTTGTGCCAATCGGCGTTTTTCGTCGACAATGGGTTGAGTACTAATCGGCCATGGTAGATCAAAATGAAATGGGATAGGGTAAAACGCGACACAACTGCGGTAGAACATTACTGTATCTCTCGAGACTGTCTCTTCAAGAACGTGGAGATACGTAAGGATACGTCTGCGTACGTCTCTGAGACGTCTCTTTGTCTAGATCTTTTCTAGATCTTTCCTCCTTTTCTTCGCTTACTTTTCGCATATACAATTGCGACCTTATCTCCTGGACGCAAATGATCCCTCGCTCTCTATTCCCCTCTCTCTCTCTCCGGCGATCCATTCCGCTTGGTCGGTTCGAAATGAGTATCGGGAAACATAGGCGACCGGCGTCCGGGATCCATCACGGAAAATCATCGACCGTAGTCGATGAACCATCCGCGGATCGAGACGGGTCCCGATCGAGCACCGGAACCGAGGGAACACGGCGGCTCGTCACCGGCGATCGTCAAGGTTCCCGGTGTGCTCCACGGATTTTTGCCGCGCGGCGTCGTCGTCGGATCGGTTCGCGTAACGCTCGATGCAAATCACCGAGTGACAGGTGAACGTGCACCGCGAGGTGGATTCGATTGCACGGGAGCGCAGCGTGACGCGAGCGGTTCGCTTCGATCTCTTCGTTACCGGATCGTCCGCGAAGGATGATGCACGGGAACCTCGGAGTACGAAGAAGAAGAAGAAGAAGAAGCGGCAGCAGAAGAAGAGAACGTGGCGGGCGAAAGGTGGAACGCCCGGAGGAAACGGCAGAGAATGAGAGAGAGACTGAGAAGAAGGCAGAGGGTTGGGAGGAGAGACAGAAGACCGAGAGACGCGTCACTCGTTTATTTCTGCACGAGCACGTTGCGCAATTCGATGTACACGACGAGGTAAAAGGGAGTGCAGTGACGCACTCGCGGAGAGTGCATCACGGAGTCGATGCATTGGATCGCGGCAGTTATCGGAGATAAATCACTTACGGCGAGCACCGAGTGTACGCCGGGGATCCGTGCGCTTATTGCGAACAGGAAGTGGTGGCGATCTTAGGTAGCGAGAGAGAAAGAGAGACGGGGGGAGGGGGATCCGTAATCGATTCTTATCGTTACGTATGCGCGCAGCAGATACGAGTAATGGGGATTTATTATAATTCCGTTATTCTCCTGTACACTGTTCGCTCACCGGCCCTCTCGTTCTCGCCGGGTTCCTTCTCGCGCCAATCGATTCCTCCTCTCGGTTATCCGGACTCGCTTTTACGGCGGACGAATTATCGCGCTCGATACCTTCAGCGAACCGATTTGCATCCGCTCGGCCGTTATTGCCGTATTAAAAGTTAACGATGACACGGCGTGTTATTATATTCCGTTTCAATAACGGCAAGCATTAACCGCGGTAATTCCCTCGGAATTAATTAATCCCTGATAATCGTACCGGCGACTCTCAGAGAAACGTTCTCGAACGACGACGGACGGAACGAGCCCGGCCCACAGAAACGATCCAGCAACATTGTAGTCGTCGGGGGCCAACCGATCGCGTCTTAACGATCCATCGTATGTCCCCGAGATAAACCAACGGCGCGGCGGACCGTGCGGGTCTCGAATGAAAATTAAATCGTGACAACCGAACGCTCGTTTGCGTTCCTAACTGGTTCCTCGGAGAGACAGAGAGGAGGAGAGACGCGCCGCCCGTCTCCTCGGATGCGGCAACGGCAACCGACAACGGCAATTTCTGTCGACGACTGGACTTCCTGTACAGGAGCCTGTCGGTTTGATGTTCCTAGAAGTGTCGTGATGTCGGCGTTGATAGCGTACCTGGAATAATTGGAGTAACTCGTATACCAGTACCTCGGGAAATGAATGACTAGTTTGTACATGCGGATTCCCGTTTACTGCTCGCCAAGCACCAATTTCTACATTGCCTTTAATAATTCTCTTCCGAAAGGTGATCTTCATTAAAATCCAGTATCCCCGTACGTGGCACTATTACGCTACAAATGCACGACAGTTATATTTCAGTAAATCAAATTAGCAAACTTGAACCTATATGTGTTCATACTCCTTTTTCTCACAGTGTCAAGTTGAAGTCACACTTCAAAATGGGGAAATAAGCGATTGGAAAAAACTGTGTTAAATATATATGTGTCGCTAAGTGTGTTCTCCTGCTAGCTTCTTGGCGTGTAACCTACTCGCTAACTGTGCCTCAGTAGTCCTGCTTCCCAAACTGTCTGTCTTACGCAAGCATGAAAGAAGCGCAGGTTTTAAAGATTCTTCTGAATGGACGTCGATCCCACGGGATCTATCGAGATCCGGCAGCGGTCACGCCCAGAGTATAGGCACCGGTGGCTACGCGTAGCGCGTCAACGCGCCGTTCGTAAATTCTCGGCGGATAAACTGGCAAGAATAGTTCGCATAATTCTTCAAGGCCTACCAGTTTTGACGGCGGCAGGCGGCCTATCTTGGCACAATCTCTTTCTCTCCGCGTCCCTCGTCCCAGCTCTCTGCCTCTCTTTCTGTTGCTCAGCCGTCGACTTGTTCGTTCTGGCCCCCGTCTTTCCATCTTTTCTCTCTCGTCCCTTTTTTTTCGTCGGCTCTCTCAGCCAGTACGTCGGCGAGGCTCGCGAGGCGAGCGATGGAGGCTCTGGACCCGAGATCTTCGGAGAAGAGAAGAGAAGAGAAGAGGAGAGAAGAGAAGAGAAGAGAAGGCAGGAGAGGCCCCGAAGAATGCAGGGTCCGGAATACATGCACGCGGATATGAGCTGGCCCGGTGAAAGCGGATCGTTAGCGCGCGGTGTTCGCGTTATCGTCGCGTTGTCGCGATAAAACGCCGCGACGCGGAATGTAGCAGCTTCTCGTCTCGTCTCGTCGCGAACTCGCCTTGTCCCGTCGCCTAGGCAAATGAACCAGTCGCGAGAGAGCCGTTCGCCGCTAATTAAATCGTCCCAGAAATTAAGAGAACCGCGGTTTCACTCGCCGCGGTCGCCGCAGCTCGATTGAAACAAGCTCTCCTCGGGCCCTCCTATTAGCTCGGTCGCTATCGATCCCGATCGCTGAAACTTCCAGGAATCGTCTAGGTTTGCGCCTTCGGCTCGGTATCGCGACCGATCTGCGAACCATTCGATCTATTAGAGCGCGCGCGCACGCTCGCGGATAGAGTTAATTATTATCGATTAGCTCGAGTTTCTCGAAAGTGGAGCAGATGATCGTTCACGGTGCTCTCCCTCCGTGTGTGTACCTTGTGAAATCCGAGAGCAGGGTTCGCGGACGGAGCTCGTAATGTTTTCATGTCTCGCTGCCGGTTAGCGCCCGGAGATCGGGATCGAAGGTTAGGTAACGAGTTGGAGAAGATCAAAGAAGGAACTCGTTTGCTCGTGGGAGATTGCCGCCCCGGGCGGCTACCGATCGAAGACTCATCCGCCAGGGAGACATATAAAGGGAAAAGGCGTCTAACGTTCGCAGATTTCTGCCGGCTGGCTCCCTTTTATCTTCTACTTTATCTTCCAGCTGGAATCGCGGCAACGACGCGCTACCAATCTCGCGGCGTTCACTTAATCCTCGTTTACTCTCTCGCACGTGTCGACTCGTTTTAATTGCTGCGTCGAAATCCCAGCGATCTCGAATATCAACTTTGTTGTTGTCCTCCTAACCGCGATGTGGAACCATTTGAAACGGTCTTCCACGATTCAGACGTCTTTTCCTGTTTACGATTCCGTCGCGAATGCTGGTCGCGCAGGCATTCGAAATTGTTCATTGACACGTTGTTTAGATTATTAGATTTGAAACCTTTACCATTCGCAGCTGAGAATTTGTGGAAAGGGGATTCAACGGGAATGGAACTCGGGAACACAATTCAATAGTTTCTTCCGGGATTTCCTGGTAGAACGTACTCCTCAAGAATAATACTGATAGACTCCCGATAATTAACACTAAACCTACCAAGCGCAAAATATATAACAGTGTCTTATAGGAGGGAGAGGATTGAAGTTACTTAAACTTTCTACGATTTTTATTATTATATGTGCTTAAATAAAGAAGTCAATTCAGTAATTTCCTATGAAAACGTTTTTATAATTTTAATAATTGTGAAATAGAAAACCGGCCATTTTGACCGTGGTAGGTTTAGTATTAATAACTAGACTGCGGATCTTTATGCAAAATGAATATTTTCTTCATCAATCACAAGGCACTGGAACCGAGTAAAAATTTGCTTCTTTTTTAATACTGTTAGCAGGACAAAGGTAACGTGTTGACACTCTTCCATTCTTTCAGAGTTTCCACTGTTTAAAATCGCAGCTAACCATTTTTGTCATAAATGCATAAAATCCTAGCACTGAGTTAACGTTCGAAACCTACAGGAAATGCGTTTATTAATTATGGCTTATGTTAAAATCTTCACTGATCAGAATTTAACTAACAGGCTGTGCGTGGATTGTGTGGATAAAGAGTTAAGAAACGGTGTTCATTACCGCGAGCCTAGAGAACAGAAGGTCGGCTTTTTGAGGAAGCGAAAAAAAAATATATAATCGCGTCTCACCTGGTCGCTTATGAGTTATCGGGCCCGTTCGACGTTGTTCGCGGAATCGGATTAAACGCGTCACGCGCCACGGCCCATGAAGAGAAACGAGAAGCTTCGGCGGATTTTAATTGCGCGACGCTTTTTGTCTCGTCTTTTCGTTACGTCTCAACGATTACCATGGTACAGTTCGATACCTCTACTTTGCTTCCCGTAATCCTCTAACTCTCCTTATCTACTTACCGAGTGGATCTTGAATACTTAAAGATCGGGTTTCGCGTAAATGCGTCTTTCTTGTCGAACAGAATACTTCTCGGTTGCGTCGCGTTCATTATAAACACACCGACAAAATGTTGACGAGTTGTTCCGTCTGTCACGCGTCTATAACTCCTAATTGATTGTAACACCGTTTTATGCGGAGGCATAGCTGAATGTATTCAACATGTTGTTTTTTAACACTTTATTTACCGGTAATGTTATAA
The DNA here is from genome assembly GCF_050948215.1 of Halictus rubicundus. Taxonomy (NCBI): domain Eukaryota; kingdom Metazoa; phylum Arthropoda; class Insecta; order Hymenoptera; family Halictidae; genus Halictus; species Halictus rubicundus. The sequence goes on from NC_135166.1 coordinate 7,201,437, forward strand.
TAGTCTTTTTAAAGTCAAAGATCCGCGGCTGAAGATTTTCTTAATACGTTATTTAAAAGCGGCAACATTTTCATTCATAAATCAACAAATTTTTGGAATTAATATAATGTACCAATCTCTGGTGAGATTATTAGTTAAAAGAAAAATATTCAGCTTGCGTTATATACAACTCTAAAAGCCTATCAACACATAATTTTTAAAAGTCCATGGTCCATGGCTAAAGACTTTTTAGTAGATTCTTCAACAGCAACAACAATTTCTTTTCAGATTAGAATGTACAAGAAAATTTCTAAGCTTATTTTTGATACAGTACAACTACTGAAAATCCAATTAATAAGCTTCCGGTAGATAAAGTGTTAATAGGTATCTGATTGTAGCTATCATGGTTTCAATTATTCTATGTACTTGCACTTGTTGCAAGTGGGGCATTGTTATCTGTTTCCCAAAAGATTCTCGAGGATACAAATTATATTCCTTTGAAGGGTCGAGCTCATCGTTTGGCTAGCGTCGCTGCCAGCTTCGTCGAAGGCTGAAAGGGCCTGATACCTCGAACCTCTTTCAAACGATCGTCCTCTGAGGTTCAAGGACAGTCATTTTCGCAAAGAACACTTCCTGCGGATGATGTCGTTGTCACTGGGTGATCAGGCGAATGGCGAACGTAAACGTCAGCCTGTGTACAGACGCAGCCTCGTTTGACCCTGCTCGGTTGAACTCTCGTCGCGTGACACGTTGTAAATCACCGGGGCCCACCGTAGTAGCGATACGTGCCTGACCAGTTTGATGGCCGCGGCTCATTGACGCGGTTCCTCGTCCCCTCCATTCACAGGATTCGCGGCAGCGTTGCAGATTCCGGTGCATCTGGCGATTTTGGCTTGCTCTCCCGGCTTCTGGCGTTGCAAGCGTCCACAAAATTGCTCGAAATTCTATTAAAATAAATATTTCTCCCTTCAACCGAACTTTCCCCACTCCGCGCCGCACGCTTTCGAAACCAACATAAATCTTCGCCAGAGGCAACTCGAAATTCCAATTTTCTTCTTGAGAAATTCATCCTTCAACAGATTCGCTTAAATCGACGTACATGTATGTTACTTATAGCGATGTTCCTTTTATTCTTATGGCCTGTGGTTGAGGATTTTTCATCATAAACCAACACAACCCAACCTCAATAACGTAATCTAATTATTTCGTTTGGGATAATTGTGTGAACGAAGATTTCTAAGTTTCCAGTTGATACAGCATAATTATTGAGGAACCTATTAACCCCTTGCACTACGATTTCTTTTACGGTTTCAGTGATCAGAACTTTTCTTCGTGTGTTTCTTCTATATGTTCTTCAATAGCTGTGCATTAACAATGCCAAAAAAGAATTTTATTTCGTTTTACAGGAAATTAATAACATACATATTTATTAGGTTAAACGTTGAGCACTGTTGAGCTCGTGTACTGTTCGTCCCTCAAATGATGGCTGGGCAAAGAGTACGCTCTCACTCTGTCTCGGTTCCCCCACTATCACACGCATTGTCGCTATTGGCCGACAACGATGACGAGCGGCGTAGTCTCTCAATCCTGCGAAGTCATAGTTCCGTTTCACTCGGTCTCGACATGATCTGCTGTCGCTCTTCGTCATCGTCTTCGGCCAATAGCGACACTGTGTACGACGATAGGACAATCAGATTACAGCGAGAACGCGAAGGCTTTGCCTAGCCGTCATCTGGCGGACGAACAGTAAATTTTAACTTGGGTGCAAGTAATTTGCAACTTATTTGAGATCCATTTATTCGTAACGCTTCCCTTGACAAATAGAGTATCTTCGCCGCAACAAAGCTAAAATTCGAATATCGGCCTTAAAGATATGATAAATGATATTTTAAAGATATTCCGGTACTATTTTTAACGATCTGTCACTAATGGGCTAGAGGAAAATTCCTGTCGGCGTTCTAAGCGAAGACGCGGGGAGAATTCATTTTCTACGGCACGGTGTGCTCGTACGAAGAAAACATTCGTGGAAACCGTGGTGCATGATATATGGTTACGCGTGGCGGGGCGGTCATTGCGGCGGTTGTCGAAAGATTAGCACGGAGACTTTGTAACGATAGCGGAATCGCGGGCGCGAAACGGGCGCCGCGTCATCCGGGCCGGTCCGCTTTAAATAATTTCGCGGCAGAATAGGTAAGCGGTGCCTATAATGTATTCCAACCGCGTGGCTTATCAACCGTTCGACCGAATGAACTTATCGAGGAACTAGCTCGCGCGGGTGCGCGCACCGCGACCGGGCCCGCACGGTGCCGCGAATAATCCCGACCGGCCGTGAAATATGGCGTTAATTCCGATCTCGGCTACTGATTTAGACGGCACCGATTTGCACCGGTAATTCGTTCCACGGTGTGCATTAACCTTACGAGCTCGCTGGGAACCGTTTACCCGCCACCGATGCCACCTTCTTCGCCGGTTCGTTGTTCAAACTTCGCCCGGGAGGGTCGCTGGACTTTTCTTCGTTTCGATAAACACGAGTTATGTTATCCGGCCTCTCGAACAGGATGGTAAACTTAAATCCGCGTCTTTTATGGGTGTCAGGGGCGTGTTGCGCGTTCAAGCGTTTTTCGTTCCGGATAACGTGCTCGTTCGCTTAACGAATGAAAATCAATTACGCGTTATCCTCGCGTGCATTGCGAAAGAAAGGATGCGAAGTACATTTGGATCGGTGAGTATACCTGTATCTTAATCCGATCAAATTTCACGAACAACCGACAGTCCGCCACCCCTGTTTCACGGTGCAAGTGTTACGCGCTCGTTCTCGGCGGAAGCAACACTCACGTGTTGCAATAACTTCACGCGTCTTCACGAGGATTTTATTTGATCGTGGCGCTGGCGGGACGTTTAACGCGAGAATCCAAAACATGCAGTCTGCTCGCACACGATTATATAACAACTGGTAATCTGATTATCTAGCAAGTAAGATACCCGCGCTAAAAGAACGGAATGTATCTCCGTGTCTCGCTCTTACCGTCGTCGTCGTTCTGCTCGTTTTTCGGAGCTCGAACATAAACGTGCCCTCGGATCGTCGGCCCAGTGAGCTCTATTGGCGCTCGCGTGAATCCGGGAGGCGTTTCTTTAATTTTATTGCCGAAACGAGAGCCATTAACGGATCGTGTAAATCTTTGCTCGGCGGTGTCCATAAAAAAAAAATGATTAACATATTAAACGCGAAGCGTGCAGCCGTCGCCTCGGGGAGCTCTCAGGTACGTTACATCTGATCGGTCCTGGTGGGCGATAAGAGCTACACATATTCTTGACGGCGCGTATCGGTCGCGCTGGGAGTTTCTGTCGGCCTCGGCGCATTCTTGGCGAATCCAGCGAGCGGCAACGAGCTGCTGAATCGCGCTTCACTCTTCTTTTTGACTCGTCGTCGGAACCATTACCTACCGTGGTCCGCCTACTAGAGTAGCGACTTCTACTCTGGACGCTGAGGGCTCGGTACTCCCGCGGCCGGGCCCCCGAGATCCTGGATAACAGTTATTAGGGGCTTTTTATAATGCGCGCGGCCCTCTCTGTCTCGCCCGTGAGGAGGTCTTGCTCCTTGTCGCTCCTCCGCGTTCGTTCGCGGCAACCACCTACCAGAAGAGACCGGCTAACCATCGGAGGAGCCCGACGAGCTGAAACAGGAAGAGCGAGGAAGAGAGAGAGAGAGAGAGAGGGTCCTGCAACGTTTACCCGTGCAACCGCGGTAAACGTATGCGTAGGACACTCCCAGCCGCTTGATTATATATAATTATCGGCATTTTAATAACTAATCATTTTCCCTGGCTCCTTCTTCCTTCCTCCGCAATTCCGAGGAGAAAGGAGCAGCTTCCGACGACGACGAACTCCGCTACCGTATCTCCGGCTCGGCTCGCTCCTCCTTCGCCGGCGTATGCATAGTAATAACAGGGATACGTCTTTGTTGCGTCGAATAAAATGAGATACGACGGCGGGCAAACAGCTCGCGGTTCCCCCGGCTGCCGGCGGTAAAATGGCGGAGTGACTCGGTGCTTTTCTGTCGCGAAAATGGCTCTGTAGAAAATCCGTATACATGTATGTTCAGCGGGACGGTGTCCGTTCGGCGCGGCGTTCAATCGGTTTCGCTCCGCACTTTCGTTGCGTCGTGTAATTTCGTTCTACGTTGTGTTTTCGGTAGTTTACTACCAATTAGACTGCGCGAGCGCGTGTATAAATCCGCGTGTTCGGCCAGTAATTTGCAAAAACAGCGTTTAAACGGGCATCCATCTTCGGCGCCGAATGAAGTTGCAGCTGCGTTTTATCATTCTAGCCCCGGTGCTTCTGTTTTACGGTGTTATGCAGATTAACTGGTTCTATAAACGCGTATCATGATTCTCGATGATGAATCGGCCCTCCTCCGGTGAGAAAGTAGATCCGTTCGAGCAACTCTCCCGATCGAAATTGTTACGTCGCACTTAACGGGCGCGGATCGCATTAATCGTTGCCCGCCGTAAAGTACAAACTTCGTAATACGTTGTTATCGATGTGGCACAATAACACAAATATCGTTACATAGTATCGGGCCCGTATCTTAGCCCCGCTGATTAAACTGCCGGCTAAAATGATGTTTCTGCGGTTTAAAATTGTAAATACGTGATGCGATAATACGTTACGGTGACAGTCGACTGTTGTTGCATTCCTTCTGTTTACGTAAAAACTGCATAGATAAAGTAATAGCATTCAGGGTTAATAAGTGGACTATATAGCTTTACGCTAATCTGCGTTTGTCCTTAAATGTTAGGGGAGAATGGGGTAATGGCGGTCGTTTGAGCGATGGTTATGATAAAATGAATATACGAGGTGAAACATGTATTCAAAGATATGTTTCATAAATTTAAATTATTCGTTTACTCGTTCGGTGAAAAATAATTAGTTTCATTTTCACCTGACTAGTCGCATTTAAAAATAGGCAAGGTATCGTTGACTATCCTCTTTCTTCCCTGTACATTTACAAGCTTCCGGGGATTTGTTTTTTGGGCAACCTGTAAGAGCACTAATGCCCGCAGATCGTTAATATGGGGGTAAACAATCGATTAAAAAAAGGCGGGGATCGCGATCCGATTATAAGAACCTCCATTTTCCCCGTCATTTTCCCGGGACCCCCGATATTTCTTCGAGGACGCGGGAGTGTGGGTGCATCGATCACGCGAAACGCCGAAAAAAATCGCCGATTCGGCGGAACCGCCTTCGATTATCCGGCGTGCCGGTGCCGCGGGGGTGGGCAAGAAGATCCGTTGGGGGCGCGCGATAGTCGGGGTCGCTCGTAAATATCCCGGAACGTAATTAAAAGCTATCGATTTGTCGTAAACCGCGTAATTGCACGAGTTACTACGCGCTTCGAATAATCGCCGTTCCCGGCCGGGAAACTTCGTAGGGCCGCGCCGCCGGAGATAACGGAATATTTACATATTATCGCGGAGCCCGCACGATCCACCTACGGTTGCCGCGCGCGCGATGAACCCGTCAGCCTCCCGCCGGGGAAGGGCCTCCGTGTATATCGTGTCGCGGATTCGAAATCCGGCGCGGGGCCGAGATCCGAAGAAATTGATGGCCCCGAATCCGTTGGATCGAACGTTGCTCGAACGATAGACCCTTCTTCACCGCTCGGCGCGATCGCGATGTTCGCGCCTGTCCAAAACTGCCACCACCCGATTTCTATTAGGGGATGTTCTCTCACCACCGAACACGTAGACCAAGAGGTAATGATGGTCCCCTTGTAATTTTTGACATTACCACCCCTTCCTCTCTACGCTTTTTTTCAAATTAACTCTTGCTATATTACATATTTGCTATATCACATGCTCTTGGCATATTTTGATATGTACCTCGATTATCCGCACTAAACGGTGCCGACCTAAATCCTTACCGAGTTGCACAATAAATCGTAGAGTGCTCGGCTAAATTTACACGACTTAGCTATTTCAGTAAACAAAGATGGAGAATGAATACAATGTGAAGGAAGAAGAAAGACAAAGATGTCTCTCTGCTGCTGGCTCTCGAACTGATGAAAATTTAACTGAACACAACTGTATATGGATCGTTACGAATTAAACTGTTTCTTTTTGGAAAGTATTCGGAAAATAAACAGCCCCAGATAATCGAAGATCTACTGTATTTCGTTGAGATCGACGACAATCTTCTGATTGCGCCTAATACAAATAGGAAATGATTGGAACTGACTGGAAAATTGACAGAGTATTTCAAATTTTAAATTATTGCAAATAGACATCGAAGATCGGGTGTAGTCCCTGAAGGATTTAAAAACGACAGAAGCAGAGGAAGCATTACATGTTTTTACTGACACAAATGTTCTCCAATCTTTGCTTCACGGTTCTCGAGAAAAAAATAATGATGCCTAACAGCTAGCTTAGATGATGCGTTCTTTAATCGGTCTGGTAACTTTATCGATTATCGTGAATTCTCGATATGTGTCACGGGTCTTGCTAGTGTCAAGTATCGTCCAGGAGATACACTCCTCGGCGTCCGAGGCCTATCGAGCTTCGCGGCCCCTTCGATAGTGGGGATAATTCCGCGACGTTTATCATCCAGGCCTTGGCGACATTTACAGAGAAATCACTGTAGTTTGCTACGAATTCATTTCGTGGATACGAAACGTGCCTCATTCTGTTTATATGTGATTTCTCATTTTTTATATTTTTAAGGCGAACAAATCTAGACATCCCAAAGAATGACTTGTTATCTAATGGTTGATCGTCTTCCCTTACTTTCGAATTGGTAACGAAACTTACTTGATGAAGAACCCGGAGGAGTCTCACCAAGTTTATGTTCGTACAGCACGAAGTGCAACAAGAGGGATCGAGCTCCGCTTAGTACTATTCGCCGCGATTTTTGCACAGGCCTGTGCCACTCGAACGGTTAATTGCACCCCGTAGGACAGAGCTGCTCAACGTGCCTATTAGCGGGCAAGGGCGCCCGCCGATGCCCGTGGGCACAGCTACGGGCAAAGTTACGGGCAAGTGACTTAGCGGAGTGGGGGTAGGCCGTAGTACAGCCGTAGCTGGCCACGTATCGGTGAGACAATGCGTGTGACACATACATGCAGCCTTGCCCGCAAGGGCGTGGCTTCTTGCTCGTCGTTCTGTGTATGCCCAGGGCAAGAAAATCGCTACACGTATGGGCAGACGCTGAACGGCTCTGCCCTAGGAGCGCGCTTTCGATCATGCTCGGGTGTTCGGGTTCTTCGGGATTTCCTTTCCCGCTTCTTTGCGTTCCCTCTTGCGCGCGCGGACCCTGCTTAACGGCGAGGCGGTTCGTCGCGAGTCGTAAAACACGAAGATCCCTTTCGCTGATTAAAAGCCCGTCGACAGTCGTGTCGTTCGTTAGGCCCCGAGTTCCGTGATCGTTCCGTTTCCTGTGACAGTTTCAACGTTTCTGTTTTCGTTGCTTGAACGCCGCACGATGGTGGGGGAACCAGGGGCCAGGCGAAACGACCACGTTTTTCGTTGCGATACTCGACAAGCCCGAAACGTGTAAAGTCACAGATTTCGCGTTCGATTCCGTGACCGGTCGGCCGACAGAGAAAAAAAAAATAAAAAAGGAAAACGGTGTTCTGTCGTGCGAGCGTGCTGTAAGTCGACGAGGAAACGCGATACGAATGGAACGAGCTCGGGGGTGGGTCGGCGAAGGTCATATAGATTTCAGGACACCTGATACCTCCGAATCGAGCGAGGGGTGGAGTCGTATCGCCCCGACATCTGAACTCCCCGAGTCACTGGCCCCGATGATCGCAAAGAACACGTGTTGACATTTCGCTCTCCGCGAAGAAAGCGCACGAATCACTCTAGTCGGCCCAACGAGACGAGTCGGTGCAGCAGCAGCAGCAGAAGCATGCCCTCCTTTGCTAACTATCCGAGAAGTGTAACATTCACTCTGTCGCACTCGACTGTCTGCTACGTGCATTTGTTTACCTTTACCGCCTCGTCTCGTTGGGCAGACTGTAAGTATGATTTTCTCGTTCGTGCGATTACCGGATCGGCCGGTGGCTGGTCTTCGCAAGGGAACAGGGGTCAAGGTTTTTTGGCCTCCGAAGTGCAGCCTCCTCGTGTCTGCCTCCTGCTCTTGCATCGGTCGTGAAGACAGATTACGAGAGCGGGGTCCCGTGCACGCGGACGCGTTCTCCTTCCTCTTTGGAACGGGACGGGGCGAGTCGAGGCGCAGCGGCTGGCGTCGCGTGATACCAGTCAATCATCACCGGAGAAGAGGACTCGACGGTCGAAAAGTGCGCTGCCAGCTTCCCGTCTGTGCATATGCGAGAACCGGCGCAGTGCGGCGTCGTCTCGGAAGTGAACGGTCTAATTAGTCCCTCCGGAGCTCGAATCTGCGTACCGTTCTCGCGCTTTCAGCCTCGCTCGCGTGACGCGCACGCTAATTGCCGAAATATTAATGGGTCCCTTCCTGCCGGGGGGGCATCTTCTCTCGACTTCCTCTTCTTCTGCTTCCTGGTCGTCGTCTTGCCGCACAATAGAAACCGGGGAGATACGCGTTCGAGGAAACCGGGCCGGGCCGGGCCGGGCCGGGCAGCCGATCGATCAAAGCAAAGATATACGAAAACGGGAACACGTCGGCGCGTAGATTAATTTCTCCGTCGTTATCCCGCGATCGAATTTTCTCGCTGGCTTGCGGCTCGGCTTCCGCGGCAAAGAGGAAGGACGCAGGAAAGTTTAAGGGGGCGACGATCGACGCTCCACTCGAGCGGCGAAGTGGCCGGAGCTTTATGAAGCACACACGGTAATGGTTACCTCGGGCGAGGGGACGGCGAGGGCCGATCCGAAACGGTCGGTGTGTGCAGTTCCGCGCGCATTTGCGGATCCATGGATTCGTGAACGGCTGTAAGTGGACGCCCTTCTCGTAACGCGACGGTGAAGCCAACTCGAGTGAAGTTAAGGAGGGGCTTGGATGGCTCTTCCTGCGGGAATAGGAAGTCCAATCCACCCAGCGCTTCCGTCCCCCTTTTCCTTATACCCGAGGGCGCATAAATCACTCCTTCTGCTCGCTGCCGCGAATCCTCCGGAATGTTTCGCTGTTCCAGCGACGTCGTGCTATTTTGCGCGCGGCCAATGCTGACCGAATTCAGGTTTTCCCACTGTTGTAGTTCGATCCACCGCTACTATACCAATCATCGAGATTTTTAAGTTATTTGTGCTAGAATAATCTTATTCCCCATTCGTCAACACGTTCCCTGCCGCGTGAGTTTTGTCTTTCACACAAGTCTCGACTATTTTATTCGTTGAAACGATAAGAGCTATCAACCTTAAGGGTACTTAGGGGGCTCCTCGAGCTTGGAGAATGATACATTTGAGTTATTCACTCTCTGCAAAAATTCTCAAAACATATAACTGTGTAAAAACACTGTCTATAAGTAATCAAAAAAGTTGTTACGCGACAGCACTCATCCGAATAGGCAGCACTCTTAGTTACAACCGAGCATTTTATTTTTATTTCTTTATCTATAATTTATTTGACAAAAATTGTTTCTTGTTTTTATTATTTTATTGTCCAAGAAATGTTAAAGATTCCATCATTTTAATAAAAATGTGTGGTGCTAATTACCATTCGAGTCTCTACATTACTCCACCGTATACCTAAGCAGTTTCCTTTACAGTTCGCGGTGTTAGTTTTATGCCATACTTCGTAGTTGGAGTACTGTCTCGCGTTGTTGTTCAAGGTTCCCGCAGAAGTTCAAACAGCGCTGGGTATTTTCAGCCGTCTGAATTTGTATGACTTCTATCAGTGACATGCATATGAGTCCGCGAAGATATACATATTTTCCTGCTTGTCCACTTCAACTTCGTCCAATCCCAGCCCAGGGGACTATACCATAGTTAACATCACCATCCCCCCCACGTGTTCTCACGATTTCGATGATGCCTGTTCGCGTCTTCGATCGCGCTAGCGCCGTTGTATCGGCAACAAGCGCGAGCTCGCGGCGGTAATTCTAGCACGCGACGCGTCAAAGGCGGCCGGTAATAATTGATAAATTCGTTTGAAATTCTGTTTGTCGTCGCCCCGTTCGTTCAGCGGCGGAGTCAACGAGAAAGAAGAAAAGGCGTTGTTGAAACTGTCCGTTCCGTCGCACGCGAGCAACCGGCGCGGCGCGGTTCGACGGGTTGGCAGGAGCGGTTTGCAGGCCGATGTGCGCTTGTACATGTGTATGTACATGGGGTGGCGAGTCGGGGGCGAGTAGGTAAATGTAAGCAGTAAGCCATTTTCCAGACGATGAGGCGCGAAGCCCCGCTCGGCCTCTTAGCGCGGGTAATCCCTGCTTTACCAACCGAGCCTGCCGGGGGAAGAAGCCCGCCGCAGGTGCGACCCCGGGGCTTCTTCCCCCCGAGGCGCAGCCCATATTTAATATCGCTCGTCCTTGTTAGAGCCCGAGCATCGGTGAGACGTCGAACAAACGGCCAACCTCGTGGAACTCGTTCCCTTCGCACGGCCGGACGCACGTACATCGCCTCGTCGCAGGTTCTTCACGCGTCGGGGACCTTGACCACCCGATATCGCTCGCGACTAGGCGACGCGACGCGTCCCGGCTATCGACGTTAATTGCGCCTTAACCCGATAAGCGGGTAGCATCGATTAAAATTAACGCCTCGATAAATTGCCTCGCGACCGGAAGAAAAATCGCGGGACCGGTACACCCGATCGCTGGCTCGCCGGTTGATAAAATTGATTGCTTAACGCTCCCGCTCGGACTTATAATGATAAGTGTTCTCCCCCCCTCCCCCTTCCTGATCAACTGATTCGCATCCTCCTCGCTTTTCCTGTCGTTTTCGCGAGGGCCCGTTCGGCAAAGATCGGCGTCAACTTTCACGCGTATCCGCGGCCTCAAGGTCCGTATGTACTTGACTGCGGCCGACAGACGGGCCGAGTCACGTCCGTGACACGAATCCGCGCTCGGTTTCCTGTTTCCAAGTCAAGTTCACTTGTTCCTGCTGAGATCGGCGATCGCCCGAGGAGTCTCGAAACCCGGGACTGCGGCGTAAACGGGCTGCGACCCGAAGAACCGTGTCCTTCTTTTCGATCTCATTACTCATTGCTATCGATGCTTACTATTTACCCGTGGGCAGGTGATTGATGATCGCGCGGTTATTTTTCAGCCCGGCTGGTATCGCGCCGGACTGGAATTTTGCTCGATCGCTCGCGCCGGTTTATCCGTGTGTAGATCGAATCGATGCCGAGCGTTCGAAGGGAGGACGATTGTCCGAAGAAAGAATTGTATTCGCTACTCGGAAAGATCAATTTTTGTTCGCGTCTCGTTCGCGTTCCCGTCGCGGACAGCGCGAACGACACCATCTGTAGCCTCGCCGTACAAAGTATCGCAATTAGAAGAGAAGAACGGTGTCGCGATTTCCTGAGAAGCACAGATCCTGTCCGCGCTGCTCGCCTCGTTCGCAAGGGAATCCTGTGCCTCGTTCCCGTGGTAATTACGAGGGAGACGCAGGTGGAGACAAACGCGCGACTTCGTTAATAATACCGTTCCGGCGCGGCGGGGAAGGGCCGCGGAGGAAACGGTGGAAGAAGTTTTGCCAACCAATTGGCCGCGACGCACGCGATAAGAACTCAATTACCGTTTTATCCAATTGCGCGCTCCTCTTCCTGGCGCCGCGCCGTTCTTTTTTTTTCGTACGCTCACGATGGGAACGGAAAACATTCCTCCCGGCGGCGCACAGACTCCCAGCGAGCGCGTTTTGTTAAGCATCCTCTTTTTCGCGAGGGTTTTAATGTCTTCGTGCAAACGGCCGCCGCGAGCGTACACGGACGGACACATCGACAAGCACCGGGAAAACCGTGATCGCCGTGCGAGGATTCGAAAGTCGGCCGACAAGCGAGATCTCGATGTCGAACGGCTTTTCTCTTGGTCGTGGATGGAAATTTAATTAAAACTTCGAACCGGCCGCCCGGAAATGGAAATTGCGTTTAGTTATTTATTATTTGGCCGCCGGTAATTTATGCGCCGGTGCCGCGAGTAATTCAGGACCAATTACTTGAATCAGGAAATCCTGCGATAATGAATATTTACAAGCGTTGCACCGGTAACTGGCCGGATAAAAACGCGAGTCGCGGGTCTCATCGTCGTCGTCGGAATCGCGCGCGATGCAGCGCAGAAAGCGCGGACATTGTTCGTGCAATGCCATCGGTCGCGGGCAAGACTGTATCATTTAGCGTGGCAGCCGAACAATACCATATCTTATTCAATCTCGTCGGGCGGCTAACGTTTGCCGGCGTTTCTAAGAGGCATTGTTCGGCATCAACAGTTAGTCCGATTCTAAGCAGATGTTGCCCGGCCATCGAGTGCGTTGCCACGCAATTAGCGGCGCGTAATCTGGCCGCGTGGCAGCGCCAACGACGCCATTACGGCTCCGACGGCCGCCAACAATGAGAGATACAATAGCAACGAGACGATTGTCAGCAGCGAGTGGCTCGCGGATCGAATCAATGCGACTCGTGAATCAAGCCGAGCGAGCAACGAACGCCGACAATGTGTCCTATCTCGCCACGCCCTCCGGTTTTTCGTCTTCTTACAGCTAACGCGGACACCTGCTCCCTAGAAGGAACAGCTGAATAGCAAATTCCGGCGATCCTTCCTTCGAATAGGGGCCTCCTTTAAATAGAAACCTAACGACAACTTTGTGTCCACGAAACGAGCCCCTTCTTTCGGCCGATTCGAAGCGCGACGCGTCAAGTCACTCATCATCGAATCACCCTTTGTACTGCGCACCTGAATCCGAAGAACGCTTACCAGACTTTCCGACGATCGTGGTATTTTGAGACAGAGAGAATACGGTTTGCTCCCTTTGAAAAACAAGGATTCTTTCATCCCTTTGCTCGACAACATCGAGTCAGACTAGATCCACTAACCACGTATGTTATTAGTAGACTGCGGATTTTTCTGCAAAATTCAAATTGTCTACACTTATTGCCAGATACAGGACATTTATTCCTTTTCTAAATTATTTTTTGCAGTTGAAAACAATGGTACTTTTAAATCCTTTAAACGTCTTCAATGTTTTGCATTTGATCTATTCACTTTTGTCTGTGTAGCTATCAATTCCCTTTGAAACGAAACAAAATTCCATTTTATAGGCGATATACAGACAAATGTACACTTTCTTCGCTTTCTATGAAATTATGAACAACAAGGAAGTTCTAATCACAGTAACCGTAAAGTAAATAATAGTGTAAGGGGTTAAGGTTAATGATACGTTCAATTTGAACATTTAGTTTCTAGTTTAGCGTGAAAGCAGCTCACGGTGACTAGAACACATGGGCGGAGAAGGATCTCGCTCGGTTTCATTAGGCGGCAAAGGGATTCGATGGAACGTTCGAACAGATGGTGCTCGCAGATGCACGTTCCGCAGCGTGTTCGCGGGACGCATTAAAGTGACGCGCGGCCCGGGAAGATGCATCAAAATACGCTCAGGACTTTTGCAGTTCGATATTGACGCCCCCGTCGCGGAAAGGCAATTTTTCGTCGAGGATACACGACTATCGCGTTAACGTTGCTCCCGCGGGATGCTCTTGTCGAAGGGGTGCGCCACTATCCGCGTATTTCAGCCTCCCCCCGTGGCGGCTCGAGGGGGGACACGGCCGCCGAGGGGTGTAGGGGAGGGCAGAGGGCGGAGGGTGGCTGAAAGCACCACGCTCCACTATCTCGCGGACAAACAGATTTTAATGAGTAAAACGGTGCGGCGGAATTGCATCATGGCGTTCCCGTGAATTTTACGGGCGTCAAACCTTTCGGTTCCACCTCCCCGGTTCGCGGGCCCCCCACCACCCACACCCATCCCGCCCGTGTCTCTTCCGCCGGGCTCGACGTTACACCCGCCATAGTCATCCATAGTTTATATCGCACGAACACGCGGCCCCCGCGTAATGGCCGTCCGTAAAATATTTATCGCGGAAATTAGTCGCACGATGATGTATGCCGCCGCGTCCACGCACACAGCCGGCCGCGGGACGCGCGCGCGCGCGTGTGCGCACCTGCCGACACGCGTGCGAACGCGTGCAACTCCGCGCAGCCTAGATGGAAACGTATTTGCGCGAAATCGCCGCGACCGCACGCGCTGCGGCCAACTCGCGCCACCCCCGCAGCCTCAACCGCCCCCGCGATTTCTCTCTCTCTCTCTCTGTCTCTCTCTCTCTCTCTCTCTCTCTCTCTCTTTCTCTCGCACCCCGTGGGACAATAAGCGTCCCGATGTCGCATCGGCGAAATATCGATTCGCCGGTTCGACGATCGATCTTTTCACCCTCCGGGCGGACCAGCCCGCGTCATTACAACCGTAACGGGTTATCGACTAAGCCGAAACAGCCAATTACCGACCCGCGCTAATTTACCCTGTTTTTCTTTTTGTTCCAGGTAAGTCTCGCTGGTCACCCTTCAACGGAACACATGCCCAATCGCGTAAGTTACAGAATAATCACGCCACTATCGGTTTCTGTCGGTATCGACCTTCTATAATCATAACTAGACTGCGGATTTTATGCATTTATGGTAAAAATGAGTAGCTACAATTTGAAACAGTAGAGAGATTAAAAGAATTAAATAGTACTGATGTATTACTTTCGACCTGCTAATATTATTCAACAAGTAAAGGAACTCTTAAGTGGCTCCTGTTTCTTGTAACAGGTGCAGAGAATGTTTATTTTGCACGAGAAATCCGCAGTCTAGTTACTACTTTCCATTGGAAAGAAATGTTATCACAGTAAAGTTATACATTCCAGAATATCGTGATACGTTTTATAGTCCCAACGCGTTCGTTAACAACAATTGTTTCGCTATCAATCGTCATCGTTGAAGTGTTTTATTAAATGCGATGTATCTCGTTTATGAAATATTAGAAGAATTTAGCAAGGGAAAGTCATGGGCTCTGCCAATAGTATGTTATGTTTCTATCATTTTCAACTATAGCATAAGCAAAGCTTATATAACTGGTTTCATGTGGCTACAAATTCATGGACGTCACACATGTGTGACGGTGGTGGTGAACGAGTCATTCCTCCTATCTTTCAATTATCGTTTTGCGTTTCTTAAAAATGGTTGTTCGCCAGAACGACATGGAAAAGTTTGGTGCAGAAATTCGAAAGATAGCGGCTCCCTTTTGTCGACAGAAGGATAGCAAAAAGACTGGTACAATCTCAAGTTTTGAGGCTTTCGATGGTGTCCTTGGATAAGTGTCCGGCGATCTTCGCCTCCGCAGCCAGGTGTGCTCGAAATCAGTTCGCGGACTGGCAGAAGAAATATGAGACTTCGGTTACGAGATACGACTGGCGAGGACATAGATGAACGTATAATAAAATCGTCACGCGACCAGATTATTAGATAGCGTGATTATTCCCCGGGGTGGATGAATCATTGATGAAGGTGTCCTAATTAACCCCTTGACGCGTGAACTTTTCCGATAGGTATCGAGCAACCCTTTACCCATTTTTAAGGCTATTTCCAGCCGACTGCTAAATGAAAATCGATATCGTCGAGTCCCTTCGAGCCGAACGGAAGGAAATGGTTGTGTTCGCAAGTTTCTGTTGCTTCGAAAGACCCAACGTTGATCTTTGCCTGGCAGATATGCGGCTATAAATAGACGGCAATGTTCACACGATCGCATCAACGCCTCGCTTCATATATTTTTCACCCTCTTGTCCTAATCATTAATGGCTACAACAGGTTGAAGCTTTCCGATAGCCGAGAATTTAAAATCCGAATACGTAGCAGCGTTTCTGTCCGGACAGACATATAGACACATGAGTTATGGCCTGCTTCTCATACCTACCGATACCGTCCGAACAAATTCCTGGAAATTCACGTCTCCGGGCACAGTGATTTCTCTATATATGTCGCCAAGGTCTGGATGATAAACGTCGCGGAATTATCCCCACTACCGCGGAGTATACCCCGTGAGGGGCCTCGGACGCCGAGGAGTGTAAACATAACACGGCTCGGGTATGTCTCCTGGACGATACACGACGCTAGCGAGACCCGTGTTGTTGACATATATCGAGAATTCACTGTATATGACCATATATCCGAACATCGCTGTATCTAAGAAATGAAAATTTTTGACGAAACGTGCACGACTGGAATTCGTAAGTTTGCGAGTGTCTCGGCGGCAGGCCTCGTTTCCCTCGTACGAATCGAACATAAATCCATTTTCCCACAGTAGCGTGACGTTCGATGCTCCACAGTGTTCCACGGCATTGTGTCCGTTTGTAACACGCTGTTAAGCGTAATGACGTGTGTTTATGCTCCTGAAAAGTTTCCTTCGATCCGAGTTATTCCGCGGCCGGGCCTCCACGCCGACGGTCATTATCTAATGTTAAGAGTTGTTATTACGAAGCGCTCCGAGGATAGAGTCGTGGATGCGACCGCGGTAATGCCAGGTTGGTCGAACGTTGCAAATTACGACGGAAGACACACTATTAATTAGCGATCGGACGTTGTTTACCAAGTCACGACGACGGCACCGGTATTGTGAGCCCGAGCTTCTTGCGCTAGCCGACTTTTGCTATTACATGCCATTTAGCTAACGGTCGGCGTGCACCGGCTTCCATTATTTTTACGACTGTGCCAATGCCAAAGCGTGCGAGAGCGAGCCCGGGGACCGAGTCTTCGTCCTCTTCGCCACCGCCATCGCGGTTCTCAACTTTCCTCCTTTTCTCAAGGTGCTGCACCCTATTTCGCACGAACCAAAGTGGCTTGCAACTTTACACGTTCATTGCACTTGCAAGTTCGTAGAACAACTCGTTCGGTTCCAAAGAACCTTGTGGTCAATGAAATAAACTATGAACATAGAAATTTCAACAGAATATGTTACGTATCAATCGCGTGGGTTATATTTTAAAAGCGATATGTAAAGATATCGGGTTTCGGGAGAATCTCAATTTTGTTATTGAATCATCTTTGCAAGGTGCAACGGTGTTTTTCGAAATCCGCGTTGAAATAGATAATTCGTTGATGTTCCGCCTGTTATGAGCGAGCATCGCTATAGCCATTGTTCGATATACTTGGAATGTCGGCCTTTCCGCTGGCTGTCGATTTTACGAATCGAATTTCGCGAATAGTTCCTCCGATTAATTAGCATACAGGTGCTCGTCGGAGCGCGAGCAAGCGATTTTTTCGAATTATCCGTGTCGACGCGGATTTCGTTCATAACTCGGCCGGAATGAAATTCGCGTCGTCGGATTTCCGTTAATCCCGGGAGCCGGGCGCGCGCGTTTCGTCCTGCCGGCAGAACGAAACGAAATTAAATCGTGCGTCGGCTGCGTTAATTAATACGCATTGCCGGCGTGTCGATTCGCGCGCGGCGATAGGTAATACGCGCGCGGGCTCGATTCCGCAATATGTAGTAGTTTCTAATTAACGGGAGGCATTGCGATCGATCCAATAAAAGTAGGCAAATAAATCGTTGATACCCTGTCAGTACGGTCGACACGATAAATCAGTACTTTCGAGCAATTATACTGCCGGGCCCGTTCCGTTGCGGTACGAAAAACAAATTTTGAGTAACAAGCATCGATTTTAATCTCGAATTTATTCAACGCTGATTAAGCTGTATCGGGATATACGTCCGCCCGTTTATATTCGTCGGGGATCGCGTTATAAATGACCGTTGCCTGTATAGGTCAACCCGCGCGTTAATCCCGCTCGCAGTTAATGTCCGATTAAAAGAAAACACGGTGAACATCGAAAGGATTACGGGCGAACGAGCGAGTGACAACCGTTCGGGAAGCTTTTACGAGCGATCCAGACGGAACAGCGGAATACAATTTGAATAACTAAGAGCAACGGGAGCGCGGTTGCGGAATCCACGAGGGACATCAACTTTTCCCGGCGCGGCGTCCCGATGTTCGCGGTTGCCGAGCATTAGCATCGGGAAGTGGCAGAAGTTAAGCTCGCCGTGTCATTTCTGTGTCTGTTTAGCTTGTGGCCCTCTTCGGGCGTCCCTCCGGTTCCTCTTTCTTCCCGCGACGACTGGCCACGTAAATCCGGATCGCAGACCTCTCCCGATGCATTTGGAAATTGCACGCGACCTTCCTCGCCGATGCATCAAACTCGATGAATTAATGAGAAGCACCTGGAGTAGGGGGGCAGACGGAGCGACTTAAAGACTCGAATATCAAGACTGGCAAAATGGGACGGGGCCTGTGATACTAAACTGTGTAAACTGCTTCGCTGATCGATGATCGCGTTGAATACAGGCTGCGCGAGTCCTTTGCTTCCGACTTATACGGGGGTAGCAAAAAGTCCCGTGTCCGCGTCACCGGATCGAGCAACGATCGGTCCGCTTTAAGCCAGCCCATCCCCGGTGCAACGATTTGCATCCGCGTTGTTCCTCGCTCGAACTGCCGACGATTCGCGAGACGGATTCGAAGCACTCTTGGAGCTTGTCTCGCGAGACAACCGAACGAATGTTCCGGCGAGGGGGCAGAAAAACGGTCGGGGCGAGAGCGGGATCGGCATCGGGATATCGGGGTGGCTACGCTCGGAGGTGACTCGGGGGCGCAAAAGTTGGATGTACCTCGAGGAGGAAGAGAGGCTTCGGTCGTCGAGGTGCAATGACGTAGGGCGTCGGAGGCGTTGGTGGCGCTGGGCTCCCACCAGCGTATCGATTCCTCGATGCCAGGCAAGGAAACCAACCTCCACACCCCCTCCCTTCGGCTTCCACTGCCTTCAACCACCCCCGGGCAGCCGTGCCGGCTAACTCAGCCCTCTCTTTCCCTCTTTCCGCCCATCCAATCGGCCCAACCACTCGCCCATCCACCTCCTCCACCCCTTCCTTCGCCTCCGTCACCCTTCCCCCGTCTTTTGCCCACCTACAACCCCCTTCCCCCTCGAACAGCCCTTCCTTCCTCCGCCGTTTCTCTTCCGTGCGACGGCCAACTTTCCAGATATGAATTAACAGAGTTACGGAGCTTCTGTGGCGGCCGAGCTTCGAGTTACGCGGCTTACCAACTCGGGAACGTCTTCTGGGTCCCCCATGACCCCCCTTCCACTCTTCTACCGTGCACATCCGCGTTCCTCGCGTCGCCACGCTATGCTACGCCACGCCAAGCCACGCCAAGCCACGCCAAGCCAAGCCATACCAAGCCACACTCGCCGATACGTCGATACTTTGATTGTCTGTCGTAGGATTTATGAGTCGTGGAAGAACAAGTGACCGGCTGGGTGGGTGACGCGTATCGGAGGCTTTTTGCAGGCCCGGCACGCGTGGGACTAATGGGGTAATTAAGTCGGACAGCGTGGGAGTGGTGGCTCGTCACGAATGCTGATTGTCGCCGGTGCATAATCTGTCACGAGATCTGTATTCGATGGAATCCCGGTCGTGTACATTCACAGAACCTCGCATTACCTTCTTCCATTGTCTCATCGGGGCATCGCATCTAAATCGAACCTCTTGCCGTCCCGCGTCGAACCTCTCTCGCTTTCCGTCGTTTCTGTCCGCCCACGCTCCGCGGTTTCGTCATCGGAACACCGTCTTTTCATGTTCGTACAACGCGAACTGTACGTGCGAAATACCATTCGCTCGACGACCGATCACCATGTCTTTGGAATCACTTCGACTAGGTAATTGCGATTTTATAGAGGAATTACTCTTTAGTTCGGGGAGCTCGTCGAGGAAACTAGGGAACTGATTTGCATCGAGTGGCTTGGGCAAATTCAGAAGCTTCGCTGCACTCTGAGAGAAGTTGAGGTCGAGGTTAAATATAAACTGATTAATTATGTTGTTCGTCGTTGACGATCGAGAATTCGGGACATGCTCTTTGAATGGTCCTTGACGAGAATTATTTTCACTACAGTGATTTCTCAATATATGTCGCCAAGGCCTGGATGATAAATGTCATGGAATCATCCCCGCTACCGCGAGGTATAGCCCGTGGCCTCAGAGTAAACATAGCAGAGTGTTGTTGACATATATCGAGAATTCACTGTATTCTTTCCGATGAATACAGGAGATCCTGTCCACCTATGAAACGGGACTATGTGCTGATGAACCGAAGATATTTCGGAATGTATTTCGAAGGGCAGCATTTCCTTATTAGCCAAACAGTGAGACGCTTTGATCAAGGAGTGCCAAAGATAAGACTGAATTTTTATGGTCGGATAATTTAGACGATAGGATCATGCTCGATTCAACGAGACGAGTCAGTGTAGATGAACGAAATCCCAGCGTGTCTTCTCTGCTAACTGTCTGCGAAATGTAACCTGAACTCCGTCCCGTGCAAGTGATTACCAGTGAATTCGCGATATATGTCAACAACACGGGTCTTGCGGAGAATACCTTGCAATAGTGGGGATTATTCCGTGACGATTATCATCTAGGCCTTGGTGACATATATAGAGAAATCACTGTACTATCGTTCATCCGCGATGAGAAGGCACAATGAAACTTTTAGAGATCTATGCCCCACTAATACTTCGCGTTACACGCACTATCGTGCGTGACTGAAATAGGGGGACACGTTAACGGTTTCCTGTTCTTGCTTCTATAAGAACCAATAAGTCCCTCCTATAAGAACCTATAAGCCCTATCACGCTAGCGTTGAGAGTGGGATCTTGAAGATCCCACGTTGCCCCTCTGTCATTTCGCGTGGACGATCGGTACATTTGTTTACTACCAAGCTGGCACCGATGGTCGCGCGTGAATCGTCACCGGCGACGCGGCGAAATTGATGCGTCCTTCAAACCCTTTCTGCCCCCGGACCTCGTTTGACCCTTGCACGGTCATAGAAGCATCCGGCTGATAATGCCATTCCGCGGCACTGGGTTAGTGCAAGCACGCGGGTGCAACGTCGAGGAGGAGGGGTTGGCAGCAGAGAAACGAGAGGCTGGGGGCGGGAGGCGGGGGAGGAGGCGAGCAGAGGCTGCCGGTAGTCGACCGAGGAGGGGGCGGTCGTAAGGGGTGCGCGGGCGTCGGCGGGGAAGGGAAGGGTTTGGGGTATTAAATCATAGAGCCGGAGCGCCTGCCGCCGGTTTACTGCCGGATAAAACGCAGTGACTGTTATGTTATGGACCACCTGTATGCCTCGACCCTGAACTCTCTCCCTCTCCCTCTCTCTTTCCGTTGCTTTGCCGGCTGCTCTCGAGCCGACTGGAATCTATATAGGTCCTAAAACAGCCCTCTCGCCCCAGTGGAAACGGAACGTTGCTCTAGATTAGTTTCTCGATTCTCGGAAAATTACCCGGCTCGTCGGGGCTGCATCGAAATTCGGACGGGTGGCTGTCACATTTACGATACACCACGAGCTCGACTGTAGGATGGAGGATGATATGCAGAGAACTCGACGACTAATATCGTGTGACTATCAGTCACAAAGTGTTAGACGTGGTTGAAACACCATCGGATTCTGGAAGATTCTTTGAGAAGAATTTTCATTATCCTTTCTTATTGGACTGCTTCGGTATATTTTACAAAGTGTTTGCTTTCGATATCCCGAGAACCTGCAGACGCAGCAGAAATTTGGATTTGGGTGCTTGAGTTTTGATACCGAGCAGAATAGATTCAGCAATTTATGCGTTAACTTCGTAGGGCTTGGGGATCCGCCGGGTTTCGAAGTGAATGTAACGTGATTTTTGAAAACGTCTGGTTTCACGAACACGCTCGGCCATTAGACGCGTCGTTGGGAGAACAGAATGATTGGTGCGTTTCATCTGTACAACTGGAAATCGACCTCGAAAGCGGCAGAGCCTCGTTGAAAGCTCTCCCGTCGGCCAGATCCGTCGGTCCGATTCTTCGGTTCGATAAAAATTTGTCGGAGCTCGGCGCGCGGATGAAAAATAGCGCACGATCACGCGAGCCGCGAACACCTCGTCCGGCCGGGCGAGCATTCTCGCCGCGCGAGTAATTAACGCGTCGTCCTCGACAGGTCTGACGTGGCGAGTGCAGGCGCGCGCGCTCTTCGGAAAGGAATTCGCGACGGGAAGCGGCCGATTCGCACCTAGCCCGGACGCGAGGCTCGCAAAAAGCGGGGCACCGGTCGGCACGGCTCGTGGAAAAGAGGGAAGAGAAACCGGGTTGCGTAGACTCCTTAGAAAGAAAAGCGGTGCTCGCGCGAGTGAGCGCGCGCGCGCGCGCGTGTTCCGCCTCCGTTCGTTCCCATATCCCGGCGCGTCGTGCCGTCTCTCTTTCTGAACCCTTTCGGCCTTGGGGTCGAGTTTTTCGTTTCTCCGCGGAGATCGGTATCCGCGATTATATTATAAATATACATGTAACTCGGAGCGACGAGGGACGGTCCCCTTCGTCGGACGGACTCACACGAGCACCGCGCAACCTGGTGTCCGTGGTGCGCGCGCGAAAGATACCTGCAACGACGCAACTGCGCAACGTGCACTCGGTGCAGAGTCACGTGTATTGTATATGGCCAGCACCATATCGGCCTCCTCGGTTACGAACGAAACCCGGCGCTGCTCGTAGCCTTCGCCTTATCTCTCTCTCCTCCTCTCCCAAGACTCCGCACACCTTCGCGGGAGCCGCGTCCCTTCCCCGAGCGTTCCCTCGTGCCCGCCGTATTAAATACAATAAAGACATTCAATGGGAATTAATCGGATATCTACGTATCTACCGTCCACTCTGGCCGCATTGTTGCGCCGGTGCCGTGACGGCGCGCGCGGCCGCCACCGCTCTTTTCTTCTCGTATCCTCCTCGTTTTTCTTGCCGCCGCCGCCGCCACCGCACTGCTCAGCTCCTCGTGCAACTCTCCTGCAGCTCGTTCTTCGTATTTCACCCTTTTTGCCCGGCCGAGCCACCGCCGCCGCTCCTCCGCGCCAGGTCGAATGGAGATATTCCGCCGCGGAATAATATCGAGCCACGTTTTTCGAGCAACGCAACGCTCCGATGCGTCTCACGCGGCCATGCTTCCCCGAGCGTTCTACCGATCCGCCATGGCTACTGACGCCACCCTTGTTTTGCCGATTCCAACCACCACAGTTCACTACTAGTTCTTTCCCCGCGTGAATCCCTAGAGAAAGAGATAAAAATGTGACGCACAGTTTTATATTTAAAATCTTATTCATAACTTACATTCATTTGTATTTCTGCTGAAAATATAGGTATAGTAGAACTCCATTCCCAGACAAGTTGGTTCACATAATTCCAGTACTGACTATGATTTTTTGTTCATTTAATACGAGTTTATTGTAACATAAGAGGATTTTGATTAACCAGAGTTCGGTTAGCCAGGCACTGCTAAAATTTAGTTCATATAAACGCAGTTCCACTGTAAACTAATAAAGTTGCACGTGATAAAGGGTGGAACTAAAGAAAAATAATTTCATTGAATGTAGTATGTACCATGAAAATAAGCCATTTTTGGACGTTTTGGAAAAATGAGGGTAATGTGGCCTCTCAACAGAAATCATTGTAAAATCGTTATTTTTGGTAAAATTTTTTTCATGTACAAATATCGTACGCGTATTCTTCTTTCTCGCACGATATGGACTTCTCACTGTGGAAATACGCACAAAGCACTTTTGTATTCCTCAAACGTAAATTAGTCTGTGATCATCTGAGAACGTAGAAATGTAGAATAATTTTGATGTTTGGTGACAGAAATATTAAAGAAGTTCTCAGAAGAAATTGAAATTGGGTACCTGGGTACTCGGCTACTGACACAAGGGTTAAGCAATTATAAATTTGTTTGTATCGTCCTCGTAATTTGTGTAAGAGATCTACAACCTCCGATGGATCGTTTTGCAGGATTCCCGTCGCGGGGTACGCGCAAATCAACCCTCGTTCGCATTCTCACGTGACCGTGGTTGCCGGTACAAGCACCAGCGGGATACTTAACGAACCCGTCCCGAGGTTTTCGAGGCGGCTCGGTTCGGTTTTTCTGACCGGCAGGAAAGAAACGGCTCGGCTCGGCTCGAGCTCGAAGCAGCTTCGGAGCGGCTTCGGCGCGGCTTTCGCGCAGCTCGGTTTGGCTAGGCTCGCCGCGGCACGTCGCGCTGCGCCGGTGTACGCCGATACGCAACGTCGACGGGGAGATTTTAATCTCGATCGGAGAATTAATTTGGTGCCTTGTAGGGAATTGCGCTCGAGGAATTGTAACTGTCTTTAATTCGATTATCGGATGCTCTCTATCTTTCCAGGGTCGCATTGAAATTCCTTAATGTTTTAATTATCCCCGGTAACGAGGGCGTTCTTGTTTACGCCGGCCATTGTTCTTTCTCCGCGGCGCGGCGGGGGCACGGTAATCGTTGCGGCGAAACGATGCGCTTATCGCGGAATTTATCGCGCCGCGCGCAATCTTGATCCGGGTGGGACAGTTATTAATTGATTCGTCCGCGGCGCATACGCTCCATTGACCTATGCCTTCGAAGAGAGGTTGAATATCGGCGTCGGGTGACTCGCGATCGAAATTTGTTCGCGTCGTGTTCCGCTTTCCGCGGAATTCCTACGCGCGCGGGAGTTTTGTAAAAAAGCAGAAGAGGTTGTGTGTCCCGTAAATGCATAATCTCGGAATCGAACTCGCAGCTCGGGCAGGTTGCAACTTTTCCGCGTAACCGAACACATTGTGCGCAATAACGGGAAAACAGGGTCGCGGGGGTAGCATAAGCTCGTCAAAACTGTCAGGCCTTTTCTCGGCACGGAGTTCCACTCGGCATTAAACTTTTAACCCGTTCCGATTCTTGCTCGGTGTTCGCGAGTTAGTCCTCGGAAACGTATCGATTGTTCATTACTGTTGCGGCTCGGAAACTTTGTCCAGTCAATCGACGTCACATTGTATGCCGCTCGGAGCGCGTGGAAGCAACCCGAGGAAAGCCGACGGCATCTAATGAAGCTATAGCTGGGAACGGCAATTCAGGGGAACCGCGATGAATGATGAATGCGAGCCGAGCCCGATCAATGGACGCGGTTGCATTAAAATGCAGCAACGAGCCGCGGCCGATCTTGCAACCATTTCACTATCAAATCGCGCGACGGCCATGAGAACCCTGATGCAGGCGGGTTCACCGGGCATCGTGCACTTTAGATAAAATCGATTCGTTTCTACGACTAACTAGCGACCACGGTGTTCCCAGTTAACCGCTCCTACAGGGAAATTAAATTGCACCTGTGCAATAACTTAACATTCTAGGGGTAGAAACTATGTTTATCGTACATGGTTTCGGAACAAACTTGTCCCGGGTACAAAATGATCAATGATCTCCGGATCTCTATGCAAAATAAAAATGTTCTACTATAAAGTAGAAGTTGAATAAAACATCTTTCTTCTTTTAATAGCTTTAACTAATTGAAATAAACGTAACTAAACTCTCAATGTTTTCATATATTCACTTTTACCATAAATGCATAAAATCCGCAGTTTAATGATCAATGTGAAATGACAACGTTATTTTATAATAATGTCCTTCGTTAGTTGGCAAACCATGTTTCATATTTTCCCCTAACAGAGTAGTAACTTTTTTTCTCGTAGGTTTGAAGTCTCATCAGCTTATTAACGACTACATGTTGATTGAATTCTGTATAACGTAGAGTTGTATCCTTTACATAAGTTTTCTAAGGTTTATCCCGTTAATGAACAAGATCCCTACAATCGTGGTGCTTGTGTTTGCTTCTTATGTTATTGAATGCTGAACAGTTCTAAAGAATATGATTGGTTACGGTATCCACATTGCATTGAAAGTGTAGTAGCTTTGTATAGAGGACACAATGTAATTAATAATGACTCCTTGCATTTTGTCTGAACGTCAGGTGCGCGTATAATCGGTGGGTTAATTAATTAATGACTTAAACGCGTAGGTGAACGGTAGGTTGCGCTTGACTAGCGTCTTCCAGGACGAAATGGGTTACAAACGTTCCGGTAATTGCGAGGTAGCCTCGGAGGTTGGTTTATCGACTAAGCGTCTTCCCTCCTCCCGGTGTCTACCCCCACCCCTGACATTACAATTATTATTCATCTTATCTCGGTCGATTTGCATTATATTTAAATTTAAATACACGGCCCGGTCGTCCGAGCGGCCTCTTCCCCACCTGCCGCAAGCCCGTAAGCCCTCCTCCTCGCGTTCTCGTCCCGGTGGAAGTCGCGCGAGCGAGCGAGTAAGCGAGCGAGTACGGGGGTTACCCTGCCACCCACCGGCCGTAACTCCCTCCGTGTAATTGCAGGTCGCGCGAAAACAATGCCGAAGTCGATACGATCACGTGACCAGCCCGAAATAATTCGTGGTCGTTTTCGTCGCGACCGGGGAGGGCCGAGGCCGGGGCCGGGGGCCGAATCGCTCGCGTGGTTCCGCGTGAGAGTTCCGTCGGGACGAGCTCCCAAGATTTCGATGCCTCTTTGTTCGGTTCCTCAGGGTTGAGCGGTGGCTAATTAAACGAGAAGTAACGATCCCGCGTGTATGCGCCCCGTGGCTGTATTTATGCGCGTAATTCAGGTCTCTCGTGAACCTCTTCGTTTTTTGCGCGCGGTACGAAGGAAGTCGCCTGACGTTCTGTGAGAAAGTCAACGATTCTGATTCGTTTGCGTCGCAGCCGTTTCGAGTCCAGTCTTTCGGGGTCTCTCGGGGAGACATTCGCCGGGATACTCCCCGTATTTCTGCGAGTGTCCCTTCCTCGTCTTTCTCCGATCGACGCGTCCGATCCGGTAATATTCCGGAACCCTCGGCCGGCGTCCTCATAAACATATCGAGCCGCAGACTATCGTTCCGACCTGCCTCAACTGAAACGTTAGCGGCGAAACGGCGCCATAAATAACGTCTTAAGTGTAGCGTCACGGCGTCGACCCTCTGCCGGGAGCGTGACCGACCTACGGGAAGTCCTTGCACCTAGAGTAACGAGCAATAAAAAGAATTCGTAATAGCGTTCCCGACATTGTGATCGTAATTCCGGGCAACAAAGCGTCGAGACGCGCCCCGGGAAGCCTGGCTCCTTCTCTACTCTCGCCTTCTCTCTGCATATTCCCTGTCCGTATTTTCGCGACCGATACGCAACGCTAGCCCCGTCTCTCGCTCTCCTTCCGATTTAACCGATCGGAACGCGAACTATCGCTTCCTTCGGCCGTTTAAAGGGAACAAGAGGAAAGAAGAAGGTGACGGAGAAGGGCGTCGGCGATAAAGGTGACGTAGGGCGTCGCGACGTCCGTCAAGCCGTGCCGGTTGGTCCACCGAGCGGGCTCGTTCGCTCTTCTTTCCTCTCGTTTGCTCTCAACCCCCGTGTCTGGTCTTCTATCTCGTTCACTTTCTCCCTCTTTCTCTCTCTCTCTCTCTCTCTCTCTCTCTCTCTCTCACTCGCGTTCCTTCTCCTCGTCTCTTCAGTTTGCTCTGTGTGCTTCGTCGGAGAGAATCTTCCACCTCCTCCGCGTTTCCCCGTTCTCCTTCCTCGTGTCTCTCGGCTGAAACGAGCGAAATGCTTCTCGCAGGATCAAGGAAGAGCGCAGACTCCAAACGGCACCGCGGCGACCCCCGTGAATGGCGACCCTCACAAACCAATCGTATTCCCGTTTCCATCCCTCTTCGCTGCCGGAGGAGACTCCGACGGGAGTTTCCCTCCGCGCAACCCTGTCGACGTCGTTACTGTTACCCGGCCTGATCCCCTCCCCGTCTTCGCCCCCGACCACCATCCCCTTCTCCACCCCGAGACTCGTCTCCACCCTTTCCAACTGGCTAGACGATCCGACGTTTCCAGCTTAATGCTGGCGATTTTCACGTTTTAATCGCGATCCAGATTATGCGGATCAAAGGAGGACTCTTAGCTCTCTTTCTCTCTCTCTCTCTCTCTCTCTCTCTCTCTCTCTCTCTCGCTCTCTGTCTTCCTCTTTCTTCGCGGACCGGAGTTCGTTGTCGCGAAGATCGTTTCGGATTTTATATCCGGCCTCCTGTTACCTAGATGTCTTCGACCACCCGAAGCAGCATCCCCTATGCCCTATGCAGTCGACGCCTACGCATGGTCCGTGCGCGAAAGATTTAATCTTAATTCTGTGCCAAACTGTACCTGTTTCAAGCGTTCAATCGCCACATGTAGAATCGAATCTCCATCATGAAGGTGTTCATACTTTCACGTTCTTCACCTGTCATTTTCGAGAAACCGCGTGCAGTCACGATGGAACGGAGCAGCCGAAACAAACAGGCGCGCCTTAAACTGAATGGCGAGGCGATGGATTGTTAACATTAATGTGTAGAACGGTGACTTCTGGATGCGTGCGATTGTTCGCACGTTGAAACTTCGCGGAATTGATCGGAGCGCGTACGATCGGTCTGCGTCTACATGGGAGGCTCGATCCCTCGCGCTTAACGCGATCGTTTATCGGCCGTTGCATAATGGAAACGTTGCCGCGTCGCCCGGCTATATTATTCGGATCTTGATCGACGCGGCGGACACGGTCACCGGCTACGATTTGCAATTATTGTCGGCGCAGTTATCGACGCGCACCTGTCGCGTCGCTTCGCCGATAGTAGACGCGCGACTTAACGCGCTGCGTCGGTCACGTGACGAACCCCATGTCCATGGAGACACACGCGGTCCATTGTGTCTGTCCGACCAAGCCGGAGGAGGATTGCGAACCGGCTCCAGCCATTTTCTGACCCACATATTTCTCGCCGCCTCGAGATCTGCCGCGGCACGTATTATTAATCGGAACCGCTGAATCCGCTGGTTTCACGGTAATACCTCGACACGATATAACTTTCTATCGATAATTGTGTTCCGCTGGAATTTATTAGCGGGAAAACGGCTGACCGTAAAGCGTTCGCCGAGAGACGCGATACCCCCTCCCCCCCTTCTGCTGGTTGTATTTTTAAACGGTATTTCTTGGGAAATCGTTCGCCGCGTTTTTCCGCCCGAGCAAACCGGGAAGCCGGAGCATACGCTAGACGGTCCGTGGCGTTGCCTCGCGTATGACGATATATATATATACACATGTATGTATATATAGATATATGTATATTTGTGTGTGTATAGATATATGTGCACGTCGGTGTGTATAGCTATTCGGGTAGAAAACGGACGAAAGCGGTGTATCGGGGGCGATATCGGGACGCGGCTTCCGGGCAAAGAAACATAAAGAAACCGGAGGGGATGGAAGGGGGAGCGCCTCCGGGACAAAACAGCTGACGCCATGGCTGCCGGCAGCCTCGTTCCTCCGGTTCTCTTTTCCTCGTTCCGCGCTTCGCGCTGTTTCTTTTCCCTCCGACGAGCTTTCCTCCTCTTCCGCCCGCCGCCGTGCCGCCCGAGGGATTTAACAACAATTTGGTAAATTGCATCCCAGGCCGGGGGAAGAGGAAGAAAGGGAAAGAGAGAGAGAGAGAGAGAGAGAGAGAGAGAGAGAGAGAGAGAGAGGGAGCAACGGTGAAATCGGACTGAAAGAAAGCAGATGGTGGGGGTGGAACGGTGGGCTGGCCGGGTGGGTGCAGTCGGTATCGTCGTCGCAGCGATATCGTTCCGGATCCTTTCTGCCACGAAAGTAATTAATGCCGCGGAAGATACGCGGGGATAGCTGATTTCTCTTTCTCTCCTCCCTTTCCCCGGGTTTCCCGCTCTAACGAACGCGGGAGAGAACGAGGAACGTTGGGAATCTCGCGACGCTTTTTAGATCGGGCGAAATGGACGTGGAAGTATCCCCGTGAGTTCCGGCGCGCTGGGATCAAGACCAAAGATACCGCGGGAGCAGTGATAAAGCGTCCGAACTATTTGTACCAGCGGCCCCTGTCGGGAATAAATAGCGTTCGAGGTTTTCTGCCGCGGGAAAAAGGCGGGCCGTAGTTAAAAATCGTCGCGTTCCGGCGAAATAATCTGGCCAACGACTTACTGTCCCGACGACGCTGATAGACGTTCCACGTAGCCTACTTCCGGTAGGTTTGTCGGCTCCGTCGGAACCGTAACTAACGGCTCTCGGTTTACCCGGTCCGACGTTGATCTGATATTTCGGAACACGAAAAGTCTCTCGCCGAACGATCTATTTATAAATCTCGACCGATCGTACGCGATTACGTTCGGGCCCCGTATTTGCAACGTCGCGTCGATGGAAAGAAACACGCTCGGGTGCAATGTTGAGAGCTACGGTACGCGAAGCTCGAACGCTATTACGCGCGAATAAATACACGAAAGCACCGGCGAGGCGAATTGATTGGCGGGTGGGCCTAAGGGTGAACCGTAAGAATGCAGCGTCGGCAAAGCCTTTGTGTCTCGCGTTTTAACAAGCCACGGTGCATAAATTAATCCAGAAGCCCGATATCGTTTGATTCGCCGCTGCGCCGCCATGTCCGTCGAGGTGCACCCACCTCTCGGTCCGTCTCTCTTCCTCTCCCCTTGGCCAGTATTTACCCTCTCCACCGGCTGTGCCGCTTACCTGCCAATGCACGCTGCACTTCGTGTGTAATACCTTGCGGAGCGTGCATGCACCTTATGCACCCGCCTCGATATACACTTTTTATGGCCGCCGTGCTACCTTGAATGGTAGCCTCTCCCTTTGACGACGCGGCCCGGCCGCCGTTCTTAAAACAGGTTCACCGCTTTTTTTCCATAATATCCGCTCTATAACATTAGGCCTCCGCAACCTCCGAAACGTCGAAAATCACGAGAACGCGTGTCCGAACGTTCCGTAAAATCTTGTCTGTCTGGCCGACAATGTCCCGGAGTGTTCGACGACATTATACCATTCAGAATCCCCGGTAATCGATTTCTCCTCGAAACGATAAGCTGTCAGTGGCCCAATGAGAGCGTCTGCCGATAAAACGTTCGGGTCACCCTACCGGAAATTGAGTACCGTCTTGTCGGACCTCGTCGAAGACCGTTTCGGATCGACTTCTTGCCAGATGTTTACCGTTCCGCGGTCTCGTTCCCGGCGTTACATATTCATCGAGCGCGCGTTTATCGCCGGGAAATTCGCTGATAGAGAAACGCGGCCAACGATCTCGAGATCCAAAGGAAACGTTGTCACGGCGCTTTTTGCTGCCCGGCCTCTCCTTGTTTCCGCGTCTCTCTTTTTCATCCCGCTTGCCGGCCGGCCGGCTCGTTCTTTTCTTTTCTCTCCTCTCTCCTCCCCGACCCTACCCCTTCGCTCGACCGTTCCCTTCCGCTCTCGCAGCGTCGTGGATCAATACGCCGTGGCAAAACGACAGTCCCGTAAACGTGATTGTTGCTCGATTTCTTGCGTCTTAATTGCCTTGCTCTCTTAACGACGCAATTACCCGAGAAAAAAGCGAGAGGGTCGTCGGGCTTGTCCACGATCCCTTTCGGTCGCCATCACCGTCCGCCCTCTCTCTCTCTCTCTCTCTCTCTCTCTCTCTCTCTCTCTCTCTCTCTCTCTCTATCTTTTTCCTCCAAGATCATCCCGAACTTCTTCCCACCGGCATTTTTGCGATCCAAACGATCCCGCCCTGAAATTCATACTCGGCGGATCGGTGATAGCACGATCCTCGAAGGGGAATCATCGCGAGGCAACGCGATAGTTCGACAATACGCCGACACGTGGCGCTCAGGCTGGAACAGTCCACGGTTAGTGCGGCCGCCATCAGTTGGCAGCACAGGCAAGGCGCGTTTCAAGTGCTGTGCAACGCAACAAGAATGGAAATGCAACAATTCTGTGTCACTTTCTGCTGATGTAACGCTTGTTCCTCCTCGGAATCGTCGATTAATTCGCTCCCCACCAGCACATCCAACATATTGCAGGTATTCTGCCACGTAATCCCCATTGTTGTTACTTAATTGTGGCAAAAAGTGTTTTACCCGTCAGAGGTGTAATCTGAGGCGTCATTTATCATTGCTGCACGGTGCCGGGTCAGTTCTGGCCCGGATATAAAGCGCCGGTACATCGAAAACGCATTTAGATACTACAAATTTAAGAATCAGTAATTCTAATACCATTGTAGAAACTTTACTTGAAATAATTATATCATCAGAGTTGTAACGATTCTCGGTTAAATTGGAGCCGTCTACTACAAAACCGCCATTATTGCAAAGGTTATACTTAACTCGGTTATGCTCTTCGCTAAGGTATATGTTGCTGTTATAAGATCGTTTATTAGGAAAGTATTCTACTTGCTAACTACGACACAATGGTTACCACATTCATTCATTTTGCGT
The DNA here is from genome assembly GCF_050948215.1 of Halictus rubicundus. Classification (NCBI taxonomy): domain Eukaryota; kingdom Metazoa; phylum Arthropoda; class Insecta; order Hymenoptera; family Halictidae; genus Halictus; species Halictus rubicundus. Next base: position 7,233,503 of record NC_135166.1, read on the forward strand.
CATCAGAACATATACATACAAAAATAATGTGAAATAAAATTCGTTTGTCAATCTCAGTAGATATAAAATTCTACTGGCGATCAAACCGATCGAATATTTTCTGTACAGTACATTAACGAACAATATATATAATATTCTATTTTATCTACAATCTAAGGGTAGTTAGCATCGGCCATGTTGAACGTTCTTACAAAACACGATTCACGTTGATGAAAAATGTTCTTTCGGATCGAATCGAACTCGACCTACGGCTCGCAAAAATGAAATGAATGGAGCGCGATCGCGTTTTAGAGATTTTTAAGAGCAATTTGTAACCGAATCCCCCAGGCGGTCTGGTCCCTTTCGTTGCAGCCCGCGCAGCTTCCGCTTCCACCCCTTCCGTCATCCCTGGGCGCGACCGATCGGTCGTCCCTTTGAAATATAAACACAGTGCATTTGCATGTTTTCCGGATTTAATTAGCTCCGATGCGATTATTAATTGCTCGTGGCCGCGGGAGTGGTCGCGCGTCGATACGCCCGCCGGCTCGCTCGTATTTACAATTTTCGTTCGTAAATAACAAACCGTGGCGACGCCGCGGGTCGGATTTTAACGAGGGAATTAATAATCCGGGAGGAACAGGGGTTGAAGGGGGGGGGGGGAAGGGAGGCACTGGCAGCCCGGCTGTCGAGGGAGGAGAGGGGGAAGGAGCGACGGGGTGAGTGAATTCAAGCGAACCGCACAGAGAAAACGGTCATGATTAGACCGGGAGTTAATCACGGCAGCGCACCTTCAATTTCAAATATTATTTAAAGCGAAAAATGTAGCAGGCTTTTTAATTCGTGTTCATTTTCGCGCGGAGAGGCCCGCGTTATTTTAATGGGATTCCCGAGTCCCGCGGACGTCGAAAATCTCGGAAACTGGAAACGATCTCCGGATTGTTGTGTCGCGCGTCTTATTGTCGGCCGGGTTGATGTGGTTTGCTTGTTTGCCGAGCGTCGAGCAGTTTTATTTTCTGGCTGTAATTCAAGCCGGCGCGCAGGGTCAGCCTACAGGGACCGGCGAGATAGTTTATCATCATTTAGTCCTCCGGACCTGCCGTAACATTTAAAAACTCTGCTATCTCGGCCGTGTGTCGCGCCGGACGAGGATGCGCATACGCTCGCATCACCTCGCAGACGCATCGTCCCTTAAATTCATCAGCAATGACATTTATCTGTTTACATCTGCTCCATTTCTTTAACTTGGCGTTTTTCGAGATCGAAACAGATTTGGTGCAACGGACGCGATCCTCTGCCACAAAACCGGACAGCTCTAGAGCCCAGTAGGAGACTCGAATTATTCGACCGGAGAACATTTTTTCCCGTAGCCGGTATAGCAATCTTCCGTCTCATGGAGCCGGAACGATCGGATCCCCGATCGGGATCGATCGGACCCCGGAAAAGTCAAGTTCCCCGGGACAAGCGTAAAAGCGTTGTAAAAGTCTATCGACTCTGGCGGGCTTGTTCGTCACAAATTCTCCGGCTCCGTTTCCACGTAACATTAATTCCAGGCCGGCTAGAGGAAAACGCCTCGACGATCGGTACGTAAACGAGATATAGACGCGATCCAGCTCGGGATCAGTGGAAGGAGGGCGGCTCAAAGGGGGAGGAAATTGAGGGGTCTGGGAAAGGGGACGTCAAGCGCCGTCGATTCGCCCTGAATTTACGCTAAGTGCACCGGTGTTGCAGCGACGGGACCGGTAATTCGGAGAACGTGGTCCCGGGGACCGGGGGCGGGTCGTAGGTCGCCAGGCAGAATGCCAGAAAGAGAGAAGAGAATCGTGGCCGGGAACAGGGAACAGGGAACACGGTGGTGGTTTGCTCGAGCTTTGCGTCCTCCACCGTCCGATTTCAACGTCCTCCGTCTCCACCTCCTCCACCCCCTCCCCCTCCTCTTTCCCTCTCCGCGTTTCCACCTTCTGGTTGCACATGCACACGAATTCGGCATTGTAGCGCTAATTAAACCAGCGCGTGTCACGAGTCACGGGCTGACGTCACCCCGTGATTCCTGACCACCCCCGACCGCCCCCCTCGTCCACCTTCTACGCTCCCCTCTAGACTCCCCCTAGCTACATTCTCCTCTCGCTCTCCGCTCCTCCTACGCCGCGACTGGCTTTTGGCTGCCATCGATCAAACGGCCTCCGTTCCAAGCTACGTTTATAACTCGGCCGAACAATCGGACGCGGATACGATAGGCTACGAAAGCGGCGCGGATTCCACGAGAAATTCCCTCGGCCTGCTTTCTTCCGTCGACGCGACGATAACTCACCTTTTCGTTTGTTGTTACAATGGAGCCTGCCGACGCGTCCAACGCGATTCCTTGGGCCCGACAAACTCGGTCGGACTCGACTATCACGGCTGTCCCTGGTCAGCCTGAAAATATTCAAATTCAGGATAGGATCTCTTGTGCCGCAGCGACGAAACGAGCCACCTGTATGGATCCGCTTCGTACAGATACATATATGTCCGGTTCTCTCTCTCTCTCTTTTATTTAACATTCATTGGTAGTTTATCTACAATTTGTGCCACAGAACGTCAAAATGTCTTTTCATCATCCACGTATATTTTTTAATGGTCTGAGAGTAGACCGCACACGTCTTCTCAACATGAACATTATTTTTCCTTAGTCTCTCAGAGTTAAGAGTCTCCAGATAATATCTCGGCAGTTGGTTTAGATTAAAATTGGTGCAGATTTATTTATACATCGTTGGAGATCTCAAATCTTTGCACATTTCTTCGTTCTTAACTGACTACGAAGTATCGACCGCCATATTTAAACCATCAAGGCTGTCGCTCACTTAACAACACCTCACATGAACGACACCACACCAACGTCAACGTGCTCATTTCCATCAAAGGGAGGAAACAGGAAAAACAGAGTATCGATACTATGCTGTTACGGATACGTGGACGAATCTATATTTAAACTACATATAATGCGGTGCTGTTAAGCGGGCTGCCTTTATTCGTTGCTTGCACATGAGTCAGCTATCTACCTTACATGAAAATGTTCGTCTAATCGTATCTTTTAAACGACATACGAAATGAAAGTCTCTTAGAAATGAAAAATTTCCGAATCGAATTGAAATTCCTTCGACCGAACGGGACGTTTCGTCGTGAATTTTTCGCATCGCGTTCTGAAACGTCGCGCAACGTCGTCCGATGTATATTCATCGAAGCGAATCTGCTCCGGAGTTCACGAAACGGGTCACCGTTCAGCGGTGTCCGGTTAGAACGCGTCCGAATGTATCGGGCAGCATCGGTGCTAAGTGCCAATGTAAATTCGAGCGTGGCCGTTGGGAAGAGTGTTAATTGTGGATTTGCGTTTTATGGAGGAAGTCGCGGAAGCCGGCGTGTAGCAGTGCGGGCAACATCGAAGCCCGGTGCTCTCACCTGTCGGCGTTGAGTTACGTTAACACCTTTGTTCGATCTTATCGCCGGTTGACCAGGTTCCTTCGGGCCCGTTTCCATTACGCGTTTAATGGTAATCGCGGGTTCGCGCGACACGCCGAGAGAGAAAGAAGGAGATAGAGAGAGAGAGAGAGAACCGTGGCTCGTTTCAGCGTTTGTCAGCCGCGCCTACGTGCGGAGGAAAGAGGAGGGCCTTGTGTACCTACGCGCCTACGTAGCCGAACCGAACCGAAGCCCGACCCGGCCCGGCCCGGCCCGTTCCGTTCCGAGCTTATCTTTATTCCTCTTAATAACGTTCGTTTGGTTCGGCGCGCGTGTCGCGCTATCGCCGTCCTATCGGCCGCGTTTGCGTTTTCATTTCGCGGTAGTTAACTGCCTCGTTTACGCCGCGCTGTGCCCGCCCCGTTCTCGTTGTCTTTTTCGACGTCGCGCCATCGCGTTGCGTTGCGTTGCGTTGCGTTCGCTCCAGATCTAGCGCGATTATTCTTTTACGACTCGGAGAGAGAAAGATAGAGAGGGAGGAGAACCGTGGGTAACGCCGCTACACGGTTCCCTGGTTTTTCTCCCGCGGTGTCGGCGATCGTTTCATGGTGAGAGCCCTCGCGCCTACCTAATTGAATTATCACGGGGCTGCGAGTCGCGCGATCAAAGAACCAAAGCGACACAGAGGAGGAGGCTTCGTTCGTGTGTCCGTGTCCCCTTCCCCGGGCACGGCGACGGTGTCCCGTGCGCGAGGGTGTCTTCGTGATCCCCACCGGTCACGTGGAGAACGGAAGATGAAGACCGTGCCCGGCGAGATAGCGAAAATCGCGCGGCGTGCTGCTTAAAATTAATTACTATGCCGGCCGACGGTCAGTGAAGTCGTCCGGTTCATCCGACAGCCGGCTGTCCCGTAACACCGCAACCCACCGGCCATTACAAACTGCGTCCTGTTTATCAATTTGAATGCGAAAGACGAGCCGGGAGACGACGAGTCCGCGGCCCGCAACAAATTACGTTTATCGGCTGCCATTAATCACCCGGCGTCTCGAACATCTGCGAACGGGGCGCGCTCCCCACCCCCTGTCGAGAAAGACACTGCTCCCAGCCGCGAGCGGAAAATCGAAGCGTCGCGGCTGCCGGACATCGTGAAAAACATCCTCTTATTTTACCTATTCTACCTACTCGACGAATACACTTACTATTCGAGCCGTGCGAGAACCCGAAAGTGTCGAGTACCTGACGGTCGGGACGGGTTCTCGAAAATGCTAAGGAATCCCGAAAATTCTCGAGGACTCCGGTACAATTGAGAATCCCAAATAAAATTCTCGACTCTCACCGACCCGACATTTTCGGGTTCTCGCAAACCTTTTCTTACTATATAGATACCTACTTGAAGGATCATCGAGCGATATTCGTTTTTCTCGCACAATTGAAAGAGAATGACTATTAGCGGAGGACTACCGTGCAGGACCGTTGTTTAAAATCATTTCGAGCACCGTAAGCGCGTTACGTGCGCTCCTGCCGTTGGCCGGAGGATTACCTTCGAAGAGGCTGTCGAAAGATAGGGTATACCCATCTCGAATAAATTTCGAGCCGGTGGGTGGTACCAGCTGAAAAGTTAAGGTTAGACGAAGGTTAGAGAAAGGAGCAACGACGTCGGGGAGGAGGAGGAGGGCCGGAAAGAAACGAACGGAGAGAGATACAAGCGACGGCAGAAGGAGAGCAGGTGCAAACTTGGCCTGTCAGGAAGTCGCTTACAGCTCGAGGACAAAAGCTTCCCGAGGGACTCGTGCGCGTCTGGAACCGGGACTAGGGACGGAGGTCGGTCTGGATAGAGAAGATGCCGGCAACGAAGGAGGTTGAAGGTGCCACGGAGGAGGGGTGGAACGAGCCTAACTGTGAAATAACACGGTGGCCTCCTCAACCCTCGTCCCGAGGATACGAGTCTCATACGTCACTTCCTTACGGCGAAAGAGGGCGGCGTCTGAGGGTGGAAGCGGGTTATATTGATTTATTTATACCGAGAACGCAACCCTAATAAGATGGGGTTATATTGGGAATGTATCTATATCCGGGATGTGACTCGGTCCGCGTTGATGGCTCTGGGCTGCATCCTTAGATCCTTATCTCGCACATTCTTCAAACGTTTCATTACGACGTCGAGAAGTCTGTCTTCGAATCTTGCAGGTTTCATCCAAAGATTGAACGCGGGATTGAGCGATCGACTGTGAAGAATATGGCGAACAAAGTGATGGAGAATACTCAAAAAAAAAAAAAAAAGAAAAATTACAACGTCGAGAAGTTGACACAGCGATCGACTTTGGAGAATGTTGCGAGCAGGAAAAGTTTGTGCACTCGAAAACGATAACTGCGAGAGGAAGAAACTGAAGTAGATTCGACGCAGGGTCGAGTGATTCACGGAGAGGTACGTTCCAAATTGGATGATGGAAAAAAGAAGAGAGCGTAGAGGTCGCTTACGAAACCTCGTGGCACAGAAGTTTGAGAATATTCGAGGGACCGGTGGGAAAGGTTCGGATTCTGGAGGGTCCGTCTGGGTAAGCGCAGGGTCAAACGACGCAGAGCGAAAAATATGCCAAACAGAATAATTGGTAGTATTCCGAAACCGATGACGGCAGAACGAAGGGACAGAAGAGGAGGCTAATGAAACCGCGCGGAGTCGCAATTGAGGATACGCTCGGGACCAACGAAAGAAGTTCAACGAACCGGGACCAGGACGGTTGTTAACGCGAGTGAATCAGTCGCGGACCCGATACCGATCCGTCGCTCGAATTACGTACCAATTTACAATCGTCGGGCATGGTAATCCGTAAAAATAAACCGGGGCCGGGGCATGGTCGCGTGCGTATCAGGCTCGGTTCTCGGGTTCGTCCACGGTTCGGATGACGCGGTCGCCGAATCGTCCGGCCCGATCCTTCTCGTCCTCCTCTCTGGTTTCATCTGCTACATGACTCGACCGCGTGGCATGACTGTCGCTAACACGCGAGCCCCGAAGTTAACCCGCAATTTAGCCAAGAGAGTGATCGTTCAAAAGAGACGTCTCACTTGATGCCACTTAACGAATCCCCCGCTACCCTTTCTCTCTCTCTCTCTCTCTCTCTCTCTCTCTCTCTCTCTCTAGCTGCCCCTCTTTGTCTCTCTTTGTCTCCGGAGGAGCGGCGACGGCCGACTCGCTCTCGTTTCCAGATGCGACGATTGCTCTCCTCAGAACACGGAATCGGCCGTGATTAAAGTTTCAGGGGCGGAATAATTCATGACGCGGTTCGAGCGCTTCAATGAATTCGGATCGTCGCTCTCCTATCCGCTCCGCGGAGTTTCCTCGAATTCAATTACACGCCGGTGGCTCGCGCGGCGCGTTCCTCGGCGGACAAGCGTTGCGCGCGATGTTCAATTAACGTCCGCGTCCGTAACTCACCGCGGCGATCGCGAATTATGAAAAAAGAGGAGACGAGAGGAAGGAAGAGAGAGAGAAAGAGAGAGGGAAATAGCGTGCACGTTTTCTTCGCGGAAACCAGCGGCTGGGCCCTCGGAATCCACGGCATCCGAGCGTGGACATGAAAGGCATTCCGGGACGTCTTTTGGAATTCCCACGATAAATCACGGTTATGGGGTTGACGGGGTGACGCGTATGATTACACCCTGTCTCTTAGCGGCTATAAATTTCTTGCCGGCCGGCTCCACCTCCGCTCCGCGATCCTACAGGTATCCGGAGTCCCGTTTCGTCGTGGAACAGTTGTGACTCACGTCTAATGGCTCGGCCACGAAACCGAGCGTCTCCGAATGATCCTGGAGCATCGTTCATCCGCGGAGGGTACAGTCGAAACGATGATCTTTACCTCCGTGGATCACCGGTATAATCGGAGTCACGATCCACGATCTTTTCCCTCTTCTCCGATGATCTTCCTGCCTCCACGATTCTGAGATATTGTCGTCAAACACACGGTATCATTAAAGATTCGTCCCTCGGTTCGGCGTACGGTTCATTGGTCGTTGGTCGGATCTCCAATCCCGCTCTACCTAACTATCGTTCTGGAACCGCCATGGCCACCGGCCCTGTCATTTCACCGAACCACAAATTAACGCGACTAACCATAACCGTGGCGTCGATCCGGGCGCACCTTTCGCGTCGGGCCCTGGAATTCGAACGTGGCCCGCGTTTTTAAATCCATTAGTCCCGGACGGGCATTAAATCACCGGCCCAACAATGTTTTTTCCTGCCGAATATCCTGCTCCATCGACACCGTGGTCGCAGCGCAAAAACCTGGCTTCCAATTAATTAAGGCACTGCCGGTCCGTCCCGCTAAACGGTCCGGTGTATCACGGGGAACAGCTGATACGGCGACACGCTGAGCCGCGCCGGCCACGAGCCGAGGAAGCAATCTCCCGCTTTTCAAGAATATAATTTTCGCTCGGAGGATGGTCGCTATATTTCCAAGATAAGGCTGTAGAGCTCCGGCGGATCCTCCGCCGCTAGACCGGGCGAGACCCTACTCTCCCGTGTGAAATTACTTCGCTCCGCGGCTTACTCTTATCCCCCGGTGCCACCCTTTCTTACCGTGTATCCTCATTCAGCCGGGATCTCCCTGGAAATAAAGTAGATACCTTTCCTATTTTCGCATCCGGAAAATTGCAATACCTCGGCTACACGGGACTGCCTGTCGGTCTTATAAATCAGTCCCTCCGCTGCAGCGTTAATCGCGTCGCAGCTCGTTCGCTTTTTCCGTCGCCCCCGCTCTCCTTCGATGTCCTTAACCCCTTGCACTCGCCGCTATTTTGACTCCAGAATCCAGACATTTCGAGAATATTTTTGCCAGCACCACGCTTGAACTTTCGACAACTTATTAAGGAGTATTCTAGTTTTACTTCTGGATATTTTTTCGAAACGGTTGCAAAGATATCTCCGGTTCTAGTTAACCGATTGACTTGAAATTTTTAGAGAATTTTCAGCGCAAGCCCTGTTATCGCACGAACCAAACGGATTTTGAAATCCGTCGAAAAATATATCTCGTATAATTATAATTATTCTTGTTTTAAAGCAATCACAAATGTGCTTCAGGTATCAGTAAATACGTATGCAAAATTCGAATGCAAAAGGTTCAACACGTTTTCTTGAACTTTAGAAATATGAGAATACTGTAAATGCATCAAAATCCGCAATTTATTTATTACACAGCTGGTACATAATGTTCTGCTTGGGATAAATTGACCAGAACCTGGTGCAACAAAAATTCGTCCGATGATCCCGGGTTAACCCGTCACGTTCGCGGCGAGGCATTTTCATATTGGTCGCGGCGTTGTGTCGGCGTATTCGCGAATTAGCCGGGGACGTTGTCGATGCCTGTATCAATCACGTTTAATTGAGAAATATAATCCCGGCACCGCCCAGCACGCTCCGAATCCGTATATGTATATCCGCCGATAAGTTTTTGTACGGTAGGCGGGTGCAACGCGGTTGAGCGAGTGCCAGCTCTTAACGCAACAAGCTCCTCGCACGTTTATCTAATTATTATAATTGCACGATTATTCTTGGTCGAACGAGCGGAGTTCGCGGCGCGGCGCTGCGCGCAGGGGTGAGATCGCATGCTGGCCGTCGTCCGGCCCGGCGAAAAAGAACGAAAGAACTAACGGGATATATATGGAGCAGCACGCGATAGGATCTCCCGGTCGAAGTCGTGATGCAAACGATCACGAATTCTTTGCTCCCTTTGTATCGGCCGTTTTCTGCATTCTTTCGGGCGCGTACGTGCCCCCTCGGCGCCGCCCGCCGCCCGCCGCCCGCCGCGCCGTTCACGTAATAGCTGTTTCGCGGCGGAATTTTTCCGCGGGACCGTTCATTTTTCCAACCGAGCTACTACGGGCCAGTGTTATTGGCCGGCTCGCGGACTCTCTTTTATCCCGCGAATTTATGCTTTCTCGACAGAGACTCCGCGAGCCGAACGATTCGATTCGATCGTTCGAACCACCCGTTTACGCCAGGGTGAGCGCGCCGGTCGACGGAAATTAGAAACTCCAGGAAAAGGAAGCGCATCGTCGGGGTTCATTCAACCTTAATTCATCACTTGAAACGTCTGCTGTGGCAGATTATCTTCATCTTTAGCAGCTCTGTGAAGTTTTCGAAAATAAAACCAAAGATGGAGTCTCGGAAACATTTGACACTAGAATTACCGAGTACTGGACGCCATGTACTGCTTTATAATATCAACAAAAATGAGTTCGTTCAAATATCCTACGATTTTTATTGTAATATGTGCTCGAATAAGAAAGATTATTCAACAATTTCTCGTAAACAAATTTGTATAATTTCAATAATTGTCGAAGGATAAATCAGGAACCGGTCGTATTGAACCATCCGGTAGTTCTAGTGTTATTTTCATTTCTCATCTTTTTGTGACCGTGACATTGAATGTCCTTGACGACCATGCTCATTAAAATCAAGTTGAGAAGGGTAACACCTTACAATCAGGATTGACGACTACAGTTAATATTATGAAGATCATGTTGATAGTAATGGTTCAGGGAAATAGATCAAAATAAATATTTTATAAACGTCCAATTCTGGAAAGTTCACAGGTGGGCAGCGTTTTCTTAAAATGGGCTGCCGCTATTTCGAATTTGATTTCGGACGAGTTATAGCGAATGGTTATTATTGTGTACAACTTCATGAAAGCATCAACGTATTTTACACATGCGAACCATGTCTTGGAGCACAATGCTCAGAAAGAGCAAGGTAGATTTGCCTTCCACCTGTCCCACTGACAGCGCTCGCTCTCAGATTTTTGTAACAAGGAAAATATGTCGCTCTATAAGGTAGAAAATGTTTATTACTAGTGATGGGAGTAATCTAGTTCTTTCTCACGATTCTCAAGTAATTCGGTAATCCAATACTTGTACGCAAGAATCGGAGCGTATTGAAAAATAAAATACTTGGTATCGGCAGCTGATAGTGGTACTACCGAATGATATTGCTATCGCAATAGACCATGCCTGACATACACGCTCGCCAGATCGTAAGCGAAACCAGAGTTAGTGATACGTTCACGATACGAATTCGTGTTGACCCGCTCGCTGCGTGTCGCGCACGATGTAAATACGTAGAGGCTTGCGCTGTGTGTTGGATTAAAAAGAGAACCAGGTAATTAACGGTGAACCGAATTTGTTTCTTTTGCTTCAGGTAAATGGTGTCCGCGTAGGGAATGGAGTTCGCCGCCGGACGCGCAGCGAGCGGCGAGCGAGGCGCGTCGTGGCGTTCTTTACTCTTCCGTCTTCCTCGGTAGTCCCGGTAAGTCTTTACGAAACTTCTCTCTCTTTCTCTCTCTCTCTCTCTCTCTCTCTCTCTCTCTCTCTCTCTTTGCCCGCCTCAGCTACGAAACTTTCATCGCCCTTCCAAATTGAATATCTTCGGGAAATATGGCCGCGAGCTCTTCCGCCGCGCATTCCACGGGCCCGAGGGCTCGGCAACAGCACGCGGGGCCAAACTCCCGTGGAAATTTCTCCCGTCCGTACGTTATCCTTAATTAAACGGGACGCTCCGCCTGTTTAACCGTGTCCCAACCCGGAGTTCTTGCATTAATCGCGACTGAAGATTCTCCAGCGCGTCTTTCGCGCCCCTTCGATCGCCGTGGATTAACCGTTAAGTGCCTCCGCGAGCCTCGCGTGTCGAAAACGCGTTTCTAGCCCTTTCATTCTAGTTTACAAGATAAAAAGGGATCTCTGCTTTATATGCTTGTAAAATTTGAAGCGGATTGACCAATTCGTTCGATATCGTGGCAGCCGTGAAAAGCGGTATGCTCTGGGAATCATACAGTAATTAAAATAATAAGAAAGATAGATACAGCCAAACAAGTGTACCCTAAACATTTCTGATATCATAAACTCTCGAAAATCGACAGCTCTCGATCGGAGTGTCCCTTTAAGCGTTAGTTCGCTGGACAGGTTACTCTATATCGAGAGAATGACTTCACCGGCATTTCGGGACACGATCAACTGGATAGTCAGCGAGGAAGCTGGAATAGGATCAGGGGGAGTGCAGAATAGGGGAAAAAGAGGAAAGAAGACTGCACGCACTCTTGGCTCCGCTCTGTGGGACGTGTGCGCGTTGGTACGAGAGAGGCGCGATGTACTCGGCCCCCGGTGGGAGGAGCGCGATCGTTCGCGGCATAAACAAGTTTTAATCGTGCCTCGGGCATTCGTCGCGTTGAATAAATATTGATATCGGGTGACGCGACGGCCAATCAGAATCGGGGCTTATAAAACAAGCCGCTTACACCTCCGCCTGTCTATCGCGGCGCACACACGCGCCCCACCTATCCCCGCTTGTTATTCCGCGATGGTTCGCGCTCGGTTCGCCGTCGGAGGAAAGAAAAAAGGAACGAGGAAATGAGAGAGCCCCGTCACCTGGAAAACTCGGGGAAAACTCGTCTTGAAACGAGCCGACCGCGGTGATCCGCGATTTTTCTGTTCTCGGTCATGCCCGCTCGTCATGGTCAGCGGACAGCAAGGTCGACCGCCGATAAGCATCGCGCGCGGTGTCCGCCACGGTGGAAACGATCCGATCCGCGGGCCCTGTCTATCCTCGATTTCTCCCTTAATTAAATTACGCGGCCGCCAAGGAGCTCGCCGATAAGAGGACGTAAATCACTTTCAGTCGATAACTAATCGAACGATTCCGAGACGCGTCTTGCCTGCCTTGCCTGCCTGCCTGCTTGCCCGCCTGGCGGGGTCTCACTCTCTCTCTCTCTCTCTCTCTCCCTCCCTCCCGTCCTCGAAGACGGGGGTATCGCGCATGCGCCTCCTTCCTTGTCCCTCTTTGCCTCCCTCTGTTCGTTCCTCTTTGCACTCTCTGCGCCCTCTTCCTCATCGCTCGAAGGAACGGAGGGAATATGAGCGAATGCCAGAGGTAGAGAGAACCTCTCGGTCTCCGGTGTCGGAGCGAGGAGAAAACTGAGCGTCGCCGGAGGGACGGGGGGAGGGACCGAGAGAACCGAGAGGGAGTGAGAGTGAGAGAGAGGTCCGCGAGGAGGGAATCGGCGGAACGCTCCGGAGGAAAAGGGACGCGCGTGCTGCTGGGAGAACGAGAGAGACCGGCCGAGGGCGAACCGCGACTCGAGGAGAGAGAGAGGAGAGCCGTCTCCATGGCAACGAGGCGAGGCGGGAATGCGACGGTAACCATGGCAGCCGCGGGTTACTCTCTCTCGGACCGACCTGCCTGTCTGTCCCTCTTTCTGCTCCCTCGTCCTCTTCGTTCGCCTCTCTCGCCTCTGGACCTCTTCCTTCCGCCCACGGACCGAGCCACGAGCACGGATCCGCAAAGAGAAGGTGGAGCGGTCTCGGAGCTGCGCTCTGGAGAAACGTTCCACTTCCTTTTCGCTTTTTCATCTCTCTCTTTCTCTCTCTCCCTCTCTCTCTCTCTCCCTCGCCATCTCTCTTTCCCTCTTTCTCCGCCCTGCGGCTTCTCTTTTAATAATAGTAATGCGTTTTTGGCGAACTGCTTCAAACAAGACACCGGCAAACGTACAGGGTGTCTCGGGATTATCCTGCCGAACGGTGTCGCGTTCTACGAAAACGATCGAACTCGAGAGAAAATGTTACACTGTCTGCGGCCGAAAATATGCCGCGAAAATAAACGGAAAGCGTAGAATAGAATTTTTTCGGTCGAGGCTTATTTTCGGAGAGGCACAGCTTGAAGATTCGTCGGACACGCGTGCTATCGGGTAGAGACGGCCGACGCGTCTGTGCATGATTTACCCTTTCCACTTCTCGCGTAACTTGCCTTTCCCGCAAACTATGCCACGGAAGAACAATTTTACCCATTTATTTTAGTGCGAGCAATTATCTTGTAAACGGTTCGTTACTAGACTGCGGATTTTTATGAGAATTGTCTGCATCGATTGCAAGACGCAGAGACTACGTTCGCATTTCTTACTGTTCTCGTGAAAATAATGCAACTGCAGTTTTAAATTCTTCAAACGTGTTTTCTATTTTATTGGTCTACCCGTTTTTATTCCAAGCGCATAAAACCTGCAGTGTGTTCATTACGAAGATGCGAGAGGCTAAACAACCGACCTGTTTTTCTAGCAATATAACATAGAAAATTTTGCTCGCAGTAAATTTACACTTACAGTTGTTAGTGAAAGTAATAAATGAGCGTATCGAGAATTCTGTGCAAATTGAATGTGTATTAGAAACGGACGAGTTTCTTCGTTAAACGCGAAGTAACGAGCATCGAGTATTTCGCAACTCTTTTCTTGCCTCTTCTTTTTAGCTGGCGCAGCTCTTTTCGCAATAATGATACGGTTTAGCTTATTGCAGCTCCGTAAATGGAACTGGACTGTAAGTGGAAACTTTCTTTTCTCTTCTTCTTTAATTTTCTAAAAAAGCTGGACCGATAAGCGCGCAACGCTTCTCTCGAAGAGACTCGGTACCGAGTGCAATTATTTTCGAAGAATCTCTCGCGTCTCTGTTCGTTCGTGATTCAAAACTTCCCCGGTCCGATGTTTATCCAGCTGAGGATCGATCTCTCGCTTCGCGTATTTCCTTTTCCGGTCCCCGGGGCAGTTCCTACAGTTTCCATTTGTTAAAGTGTCACGCCGGTTCCGCGGCGGTGCGTTAATGTTGTTTTTAAAAAGGTCCCGGGGCCGTATTAATTAATCGGGAATACGGAAACGGGGGATAAATTTTATCTCGGCCGCGCAGCCCGACTGTTAATAATGAATCGTTAATGCTAATTTTTGATTTATGCGTTCATAATCTTTCCCCTCGTCGCGTCTCGCCGCGGCCGCCCACGCACGGGACCCGCGGACGTTTTTGAATGTGGACCGATATCGGTGACTGAATTAAACGATCGGCCGGATGCGCGGGATAAATTTCGTTGCAGGACGTGCCGGTTATTAATAATCACTATTTCCTAGCAGTTCGTTAATAGAGACGACGGTCAACCATTCCGTTCCGCAGATTTACGCACTCGTACTGTCGGGACGCGGCGGTTTAGCCTGCTCGCAAGGTTTAGAAAATTATTTCCCACCGCTTCGTTCAAAAACACCATGTATCTATAATTGTCAGGAGCTTTACGATGTTGTGAAATTTTATCAAAGTCGGCGTCTTACAATAAGACATTTTGTTTTCCATCTTCTTTCTTACGCTGGTGTGTAAATGCAGTACATATTCACCTTCGTTTGTCACTCTTTTTCTTATCTTTAGTCCTTGAGGACGAATGTCGACATATTAACGTCGTCTAGATATTTAATTCTCGAAGTTGCAAACATATTACTTAATTATGCACATAACAAGAAATCGGCGCGTTTTTCATGGTTTCAGACTTGTGACGAAGATTTTTCGAACAGAACCTAGTTTCCTTTGAAATCAAATTCTGTTTCGCTGTTGTCGCTACATAGCCATTGCAATAAATATTAACTTATTTCTTCCTCTGACAAAATCGTGAACGACAAAGGAGGCCTAATCACCGTAACCGTAAAATAAATCGTAGTGGTTAACCGGCTGGAGAAATTGCGCGATACCATTCTTCGGTAAAGTTTTCAACTCGTCCTTTCTTTTGTGGAGTGCCTCGAGTTTGAAAGGAGCTCGTTGAAACATACGAGAACCTAATGGTAGTGTTCTCGGTACGATGGTTGCAGGCCCGCTTTGAATTTTCACGGTCCGAGCGACGGAGAAGCGTCGAAAAACCCGTGACGGCGACGCGAGCGTTTAGCGAGCACGTAGTGTAAAAGCTATCGACATTCTTCGACGCGGAAACCCGCCGCGCGGGAAGACCAGATCCTAGATGGAACAGCGGGGCTGATTATGTATGAGCGCCGAGGAATCCCGGGATTCCAAGCGACGTTCAACTCCCGATACGTCGGCTGTCGCGTCGCGGGGAATCGAGTTTCCGCGCAGCCGACGACGACATTAACGCGTCTACATTTTCCTCGGCCATATATTCTCGTTGGGTCATCCATTACGAGCACTCCGTTTCGGGCACACCTCCGCGCTGTTATTTTCAGTTTCGCGGAGCCGGCCCCGGAGGCTGAAAGGAAATCTTTGCCGTACGGAACAATCCGATAGATCCCGCGGATCCTGCGCTCTCTCTCTCTCTCTCTCTCTCTCTCTCTCTCTCTCTTTCTTTCTTTCTCTCGCGTTCGAGAGATGAGTCCCGTT
This sequence comes from Halictus rubicundus, assembly GCF_050948215.1. Lineage (NCBI taxonomy): Eukaryota > Metazoa > Arthropoda > Insecta > Hymenoptera > Halictidae > Halictus > Halictus rubicundus. The sequence goes on from NC_135166.1 coordinate 7,249,082, forward strand.
GAAAAATCGTTGAAACTCCGAGACTTGTTTTGCGACCTCGTTCCAATTCCTCTTCCCCAGCGCCCACACCGGTCGGAAATTTTTCCCCGGATCAGATTCTTGACGTCAATCTCGATCGTTCCGTTTATCCGGACGACGGCGGACGTGCCTCGATCTCCGGCGAGAAAATAGACGGGCCGCGGCAGAGGGAGAAATGGAAAATTCTCTCTGCTGTTCTTTTTTTTTTTTCGTTTTCTTTTTCCATTCTCCTCCGTTCCGCCGTGTTGTTCGGGGCTATCCTCGAAATTGGGTCAACCGTCGTCGCGCGAGGCTTAAGTATCGCTTAAATTTTTCCTCGGCTCCGAAATAAATTCGATGACTGCGCGCGACCGCGTCCCTCGACCCCTTTCGCGGTGGAATTTCAGTGTCAACGGACCGGGGTGCGAGAAAATAAATTACCGCGCGGTCACGGGACAAATTCGTTGAAATTTCGTCGAAAAGCTACTTGACCGCTCACTCGCGGCAGATCTCGTTATGGTTCCGGTCGAGCGAGGAGCGGGAGGTGGAGGCCCGGAGGGTTGGCCGGTCGGTCGAGAGGAATAAGGGACACGAGGGAGGCACGAGAAGGGGGTGAGAGCCGGCGAAATTCTCTCGGTTTGGTTTTTCGTGGGTCGCATATCACCCCCAACCCTTCGCCGACCGGTGGAACCACTGCTCTAGGCTAACCCTCTCCTCCTTCGCCACCCTTTCACCCCCCCCCGTACCCCCTTCCCCCACACGCTCTGCAATGGCACACGGCATGGCTCCCTTTTCCGGCGAGTGTAGCGTAATGTAAGGGTTGCGCCCGCGTCGGCGGTGTTTTGGGGTGAGAGAGTTTAAAACCCCTCGGGGCTTGAGGTCCAGGGCCGGTTAGATTTATCGGATGTTTTGGTTGGCGGCCATTGTTAACCGCCCTCTCTCTACCCTCTTTCCCTCTTTCAGTGTTCTCCACGGCCAGTGGCGTAGTCGTTTCCGTCCAATAGGAGAGCGCTTTTTACTCTTTTTTTTGAACACCCTCTCCGACTCCCTCTCTCTATCTCACTCTTCGTCCTCTCTCTCTCTCTCTCTTCCTCTCTTTTTCTCTCTTTATGTTCCTCTCTTGCGAACCGGCCCCGGATATCGGGATCGGAATTCTACGAAGCAATAACGCTAAGAACGCGCCGCGCTGTTTCGCGCTGTCCTTCCGTCAGAAATTTATTATCATCGGGGTTTCTGGCTTTGTTCGCTGATCTTCGGGGCTGCTTTCAAACGGGATATACCGGAACAACGCCCGGCGGGATGAAGTTTTTCTATCCGAACGGAATCGAATCGAACGATCCCGAAGATTTTTCGACGCCGCGTTATTGCGGCGACTCATTGTTTCGCGTGCAAACTCTCTCACCCTTTCTCTCTCTCTCTCTCTCTCTCTCTCTCTCTCTCTTTCTCTTGTCTCGATTCCAGGAGAATCTCCTCGCAGCCCGGCTCTCTCGCCCGCAACCCCTCCGCTATTGTGCACGGTGGTTTGAACGATGTTCAAGCTCACGGGCCACGACCCTTCGGTTCAACCCTCCCGACCACAGTTCTCTCCACCCGTTCTAACCGGTACATCGCGATTCGTCGAGGAAACCCCGTGAAACCCTGTCTCGTTCCGCGATCGATCCTGGTAATTGGCTGCCCTTAAAAGGGGACTTCCACCGTTTTAATTGCGCCCAAACGCATAAACAAACATTGGAAATTATTCTTCGCTTTGGAAAAACGACCCCTTCTGCCCGTGGTCGCGGTCCTGAAATCCTTACTTCAGCGTCAACGAAATACGTGTCGTAGCCCCTAATCGTTGGCTCACAATACGCCCCAGAAATATCTTCACAATTCGATTCCTCATAAGCGTACCTTTATTACCGTCTGTTTAACAAAAATTGATTGGAATGACCACACCCAATCAGTTAAGAGACAAAAGTGAAACTAGCTAGCCAGAGTCAAACTTATATGTAGACTACGGAGTTTATGCACTTATGGGAAAAGTGAGCAAGTGTCATTTGAAAATTTTGGAGCGTTGGCGTGCTATTTCCAACTTACTACGATCATTGAGGAAAGAAAGAACTTTTAACTTGACTCCCATTTTCGCAATTGATGCGGAAAATTTTTATTTTGCACAAAGGTCCACAGTCTACTGTGGTCTACCAAAGATTATTTGATCTTTTCGTTCTCGTTAAATTCTTTCTGATTTGTCACGAATGGATAAATTAATAAATGCTGTACGTCAATTGCAATAGAATGGAGTAAAATGGAATCTCTTGTAACTCTTCTAACGTTTCACCGTTCTGTTTCTTTCTTTCCACACATTTTTGGCATAAAACTCCCACCGATTAACGTATCGGATCGGCTGCGATCTACGCGGGGTTGATCGCGGGGTTTCTTGATCGAAAAGAATCTTCGAGGTTCCGGAAGGAAATTCTTGAAACATTGGCCCTGGTAATCGAAAGCCGGGTCCACGGGAAGAAGAAGAAGAAACGAAGGAAGCAGAGTCTCTCCGGTGCGGCCGCACAGGGCCACCTCGTGTTCTTCGATTAGCAGGAGACCGACCCGACCGTGACCTCTCTCCTCTCCTCTCCTCGACCGCGGCGCACCATGCCATAGGTGGAGAAGATTCTCTCCCTCTTTCGTTCCCTCTCATTCCCTTTTCGTTTCTCTCGTGCTCCATCTCGCGGCACTGATTGGACGATCCATCACCGTGGCTCGTCTCTCTCTCCTTATCTCTCTGTCTCCCCCACCGTTCTCTCTCTTTCGCCTCCGTCCACTCTCCCCCTGGCTCTCTTTCTCGCTTCCTCCTGCCTCGCGTTCCTCTCGTTTCCTCTTGAACCGCTTTCGCGGAGGAACTGGACGAACCGTTCGTTCGTATTCATTCGTTTCACGTTTCCGATTATTTCGATGGGCTAAATTACAGTCGGAATTATGTTATTTTTGAGATGGAAACGCGAAATGCTGCACTGTATAATGCATACGTTCGCAACGTACGCTGCACCGCGGCTGGAAAGTTGCCATTGCAGTTCTCCGTGCGAAAACCGGGCAAGCCCATTTTCTAGCGGAATTGTATGCAGTTTTCTATATTTTCATGCATTGCAATCTGCAATTCTTATTAAATCGGTGGAAGATATTCTTGAATTTTTTCTGCACACGTTCAGAGTTAAGTTTCAATTCGTCAAACTCAATTTTATCCTGTTATGCAATGTTCGCCTTTTTGTAATCTTTCTATGAATTGATTTGCTCGTAATGTTTGTACCTCAGGAGAAAAGAATCGTCCCACTTGTTTAACACTAGATTTACCGAGCACTCAAACTGACAATTTCACATTACTCTATAAAAATGACAAGAATGTGTCTATGCAAATTTTTAGCCAATTCTTTAATAATATATACCCAAAGAAATAAATTTGAAGATTTGTTGGTTCGTGGCCAAAGTTGCCATTGCAGTTGAATAAATTTAAAAAGAATCCTGAGTTGTGTAGACCCAAGAAAATTATGCACGAATCCAGTGCCATAAAGTGCAACAATCTTAAGACTCCCCGTAGCGAGTCTTGTCATGTGGGAAGGGTTAGAATTTCGTTTTACCATCGAGCGAATAGAAATGCTTCTCGTGGAAGACTTCGGTCGTTCTACTGAAAAGATCCCCGGGGTCTTGGAAAGGCAATTATTCGACACATAGTCGAGCGTCGCGTTCGCGACGCGTGCACTCACGCAGCTCACGCAGCTCTTTCTCGCGCTCGTTGCAACGCGTGCACGCGGTCACTCAGCAACAGCGAAGCAACAGCAACAGCAACAGGAACTCCGGCGAGTCGCATACCGACGACCATCGCCCAGAGGGGCGGCCATTCTCGCGAGAGGGTGGGAGAGTAATTGGTTCCCATGGAGGCAGAAAACGCCTTGCTCGAAAAAACTCTCGACGAAAGTGCACGACCTCGGCCGTGATGCAGTGTCGAAGGGAGGTGGAGACGCGGGGCATGGACGAGAGCAGCAAGAACGAACGAAGAAAATTTGCATCGATCATGAACAAAGTACAGAGAGAAAGTGCGCAAGCCTGTATCGCTAACAAACCGCAATCTCCTAACTCCTACGATCTTTGTTTGAACAAAAATTGAACGAGTTTTGCTGCGTCGTTTAATTCGTTCTTTCATTTCCTAATAGAACTCGAACTTTCTTCATGAATAATTGGCGAACCCAAGACACGAAGGACTTTCAAAACCTAAATGTCACACTTTCTGGTTTTCACGAGCTAAGGAGAAAGAAGTTTCAGTTGAGTCGATCAGATTCCAGTGGAGAATTTAAAGCCGAAGAAATACAAGAAATAACTGATATGAAGAGCGAATATCATTGGAGGAACATTTTGTGCCCATAGTTGGTCCAGAATCGAAGTACAGTGATTTCTCTATGTATGTCGCCAAGGCCTGGACGATAAATGTCGCGGAATTATCCCCACTACCGCGGAGTATACCGCGTGAAGGGCCACGAAGCTCGAGAGGCCTCGAACGCCGAGGAGTGTAAACATAACATGGCTCGGACATGTCTCCTGGACGATATACGACACTGGCAAGGCCCGTGTCGTTGACATATATCGAGAATTCACTGTATTGTAATAAACGGTAGAGTTCTTCGAATAATTTCACGTAGCACGGTGTCCAGTATAGAAATTCGGCGATCCCTCGATCGGATCTGAGAATTTTCACGTTCGACGATCGTCGGGAAGAGAAAAAGGCGAGAGGTTTAAGGGATAAAACGCGCGGTGGCGAGCGGATAGGGAAGCGGAATGGCGTAGCGGTACACACGGAGGACGCCGGGAACAATCGAAGTGTCACGTGACGATACGGCGAGTTAAAAGGGGGGAAAAAGAACGGGGCGGGAAAGGAAGCAAGGAGACGAAGAAGGAAGGCGACAGGCCGATAAACGTGATACACGTCGCGGGATATACACAGGCGTGCCGCCATCGCCATCGCCGCCGCCGCCGCACTCCACGGTCCGTATTCATTAGTTCCTTACTCAAAGGCACGGAAATAGTTCCGGAGTTGCGGGAGGCACAAAGCACAAAGCTCTGTCGCGGAACAATGAGAGATAGCGGGGGGAGCGAGAGAGGAGCGAGAGGTGGAGTCATACATAACAGTGATAGCCGGTGGAGGAAGAGAGAGAGGTAGACTGCAGATTTCATGAAGTCGAAGATAGGCACAATGGTTTAGCTCGTGAGAGTGCTCGATCTCACTTTCTCTCTCTCTCTCCTTCTCTCTCTCTCTCTGTCTCGTTCGTTCTATTGCTCTCTCGCTCGCTCTACGCTATTTCCCTCTGCCCTCTGGTTCTACTCTCTGTCCTTCCTTTCGGTATCTACCCTGCTTCTTCCGTTCCTCTCTGCAATATTCATATGTGTTGAATATATTAATGCGCCGAGAGATATGTAAAGCGTGTGTGACTCCGCTCTCTCGCTCCGGCGGCTGGCCCCGCTGCAATATTACTGAAATGTGTCTCGGAGCGTGCCCATGTGCGGCTCCGATATTAAACAGCAGCCGTCGTTGCATCTGCGCCGCCCCGTCTCTCCTCCGCGCGTGTATTTCCCACCTAGCCTGCTGCAACACCGGAGACCCGCGGCCTCCACGAACCCGAATTTCAGCTCCTCCTTCATCGACTGCCTCCTGTCCCGTCTTCTCTTCTCATTTCGCCGGGCACCGAGCGAGCAACGCCACGCCACGTCGCCTATTGCCTACCGCCGCGCCCTGCCCGACGATATTTTCCGAAATATGAAAATCCTCGCGACGGTAGTTCGTCATCGGGATTGTAACACGGTTCCGCGCCAGGTGCGCCGAATCGGTCGGTTACACCGTGTTCCCGCGCGACGCACGCCCACCGACTTCCATTTTTCTTCGAAACCGTAATCTTCCTTATGGGTAAAATAATCATGATTCAACCGCGCGCTTTATACGTCTTCACGAGTTTTCGTCGTTCCAGAATCCGATGATGAAATGCTATTAGGTCGTACCGTTTGCAATGTCCGATTTTTTTACAGTTAAACAGGCGTTACATTTGTATAAATGTTGTGGCTTACTCAACGCAAGCACCATTGTAATTGATACGTTCTGTCATTGAATGGCAACTGGAATTTTTGTTGTCATTTCCATTTTGTAGCCTCGTCCGCCCTCGACGAATAGTGAGTTTATTTTCCAGCACATTTGCAAAAACTTAGTGACGCTAGTCACGAATGACCTTCATTGAGAAAACTAGCGCCGCTCATCGACGACCGATATGAATATGAATGTTAACGCGTTAACCTGTAAAATGTAGTAGAACACCGCCGACATGAATATTGGAGTAATAAGATGAACGGTTGTAAAGCTTTGTTCGTATCCAGGATGCAAAGTACGTGCCGCCGTAATCGCGTTAAAGAGGCACGAAGCTGAACAACGAAGCTCCAGAATCATCGGCGAGATCGTTTAGTATTCATCCGGACGGTAGTTGGCCACTTTCGGTGCTCGTGACTTTGGCGCTGCTCCGCGGGATCGCCGGCGCGTAAAGAACAAAGAAAACACGGTGGAATAATTAAAACACAGAATTTACGAAGGGGTAGATCCGCGCGCAGCCGGCTCCGTTATCGGGGGACAAAGAAGAGGACTCAGGGGCGAGAACGGGGAGGAGGGTAGGGAAGAACGCCGGGGAAATATACACGTAGAAGCGAAGAGACAAAAAAAAAAAAATTGTGGAAGAGACGAATATAGCTTGAAAGTGTGCTAGGCGGAGAGGGTGAGTTGGGGAGCTATATGGAACGGAGGACGCGGGAGAGGGTAGTTTCTCGATGTAGCACGGTACAGCACGGTACAATCGGCGGTACCGGCACATGGGCACACGCCAACTTCCTCTCCTTCTCTCTCCCTCTCCCTGTTCCTCCCGTTGCGGCTATCCCTGTCTCGTCTTCTCTACATCCTCTTCGTCCTCTTTCTCTTTCTCCACCTCTACATCCACATCCACCTCGAGCGTGCCCCTGCACGAAGTTCTCCCAACCTACGGGCCAACCCCGGCAGCAGCAGCAGCACACCGCCACCCAACCCAGACCCTGGGGCTGTCAAACGCAGGCCGAATCTTCTTCTGCTCGTGACAGCCTGGAAATGAAGAGAGTGCCCCCGCGTGGCGTATCCTACCCGCTTTCCTATGTACGTTAACGTGCGTCCTAGGAATGTACGTTCTGTTCTCACACGCGTGTCCACGGTTATCCCTTTAACGTGTACGTGGTCCGGCTTGTGTTACGAGCCTCCGCTCCACGCCGCGCCGCGCCGCGCCGCGCCAGTTCAACGGAGGTCGCCGTTGCCGCCGTCTCTTTCATCCCGGCCGTTCTTTCATTACCCCCACGCTTCCATTTCGTCCGCGTCTGGATTGATTCATTTTTTTCGGTAATTCGTCTCTAATTGTTCTCCCTGTCGATTCGACTCGGCGAAATTGATCGCCCGAGCCCTCGGACGAGTTTTTCCCTCCCCCCTCCTTCGCGCCGCTCTCGATTCTTTTCTCGTCATTTTTTTTTTCGTCTGCAATGTAGTCCCGACGGTTTATGAATACTCTAACAGCACCCGTAGCAGAAACGCGCGCGCCCGCGTAGCGACGCGACCGCCCCGCGCTCGTTTATTACCGATTGCAACTTGCACTTTTCAAGAGATCCTCGCCCGCCCCCGAAACTTTTACCGTTCCCGCGGGCACGCTCTCAAGGATCACCGAGGCGCCTGAAAGGTCCCTACCCGCCGATTACGAAGCGCTTTTCGAGCGTGATCATTAGCGCAATTATTATTGTGTCGGGGCACAATAAGCGCACCGGCGCGTCCTCGGCCACAATGGCCGGCGAACCGGCGAAGGAGACAGAGAGAGAGAGAGAGAGAGAGCCCGTTGTCCTCGTGAACAGCGCAGCCGGTGCATTCTTCGGGCTAGCTGAAAACAGAGTGCGTTTTACAGGCATCTCGACGCAGTACTCGAGAAATTGTGATATGAGAAATTCGAAGGAACAGAAGCTCTCAATTGTACAGAATTTTAGTTTTCGAGACAATGGAATTGTAAAATTCATCGGACTCGACGATATCGAATTTGGTCGGCTGACGTGTCTGTGCATTACTTGCCATTTCTACTTCTCGTACATACTAGTGCAGGTGTGCTCCATCTTAAATTTGATTTTCCCGGAAAGTAGGTTGAGGCTGCTTATTCTACACTTTTGTAATTTTTATGTAAGGAACTGCCTCATACTTCCTTTTACCAACACTATACATTAAGCGACGCAGTCTACGCTTCATCTAACCAATACTTCAAGTTAACTGTTACACCTTTCTCTATTAACTCTTTACTTGCCCCGTTAGTATTTAGATTAAGTTAGAACTTAAAAATCTCTCTTTAAAAAATTGCATTACATTTCTGATGGTAGCTCGTCAGTTCGTGATAAAAATTACCATTGCTCTGGAATAAATTTTTAAGAAGATCTCAGCTGCGAATCGGAAAGTTTGAAATCTACAAATAAATCTACTTCCTACCAGAAAGCTTCTTTTCAAATACAATCCCGGAAGAAACTATTGGACTAGGTTCCTAAGGGCGGTTTGTTGGTTCACCCAAACGCATTGGGACATTGTTCTACAAATTTTCTGCTGCGTTTAATAGCTAAGTAACGGATTAACACCGTGAAATCTGGAAGCCTATTTTAGGAAGAGGTAGAAAACCCGGAAGTTTGTTCTCGGGTCGATTAATAGAAAAGAGCCGGGGGTATTCGCGGGCAGAGTACACCCAAGACAAATAACGAAGTTTATCCTCGGTTGAATCGGCACCGGGTGGAAAAACTCGCGGTATAAATTTCGCGCACGTTTTACGCGAGGGAACACTGTGCTGACGTTCCCCGACAATCGGCTATGGAGATTCTGAAAGGGATTCCAGCGTATCCTTCAAACGCGCTGCGGACAGGAACAACGTTTTCAAGAAGTAAGCACCTACGGGATACTTTGAGGCTGTGTAGAACGCAGGCTCGGAGTTCTCCGAGGCTCCGTTCGCATCGAACAGTCATTCGAGTCCTGTTCGACGTTCGGCTAAAGTATGTCCGATGCTCATTGCCGAAGGGGAGCTTCGGGGGGCGAGAGGGTATATCTATTAGAACGTACCGCGGCACTTGATGCGTTTACATCGTCGTACACGGGCCCTCGCATATACCACAGAGCCGATATTACCGGGTACGCTCGCCGTGTTATTACGGCGTTACATTCCGTCGTACACGGAATCCGTCGCGTTCGATCCGCGGGTACAATGATCCTCGTTGTTGCCCGGCCTTTTTCCCCCCTTTTGTACCGTGGGGCCGTTAGAGACAGGCCTGGCCGTTGCTTTCCTTTCTTCGACGGCACGGAAACCTCGTGGACGTCGCGACGTGTACCTTCCAACTGGACACTCCCTCCAGGAAAAAAGAACGTAATCGACGATCGTCGTCCCCTTCGAGGTGTAACGGTGCGTACGTCTGTCCGCTTTCCATCCGTTTTATTATTATTTTACTGCGAGGCACCGTCGCGCTCGCCGGCCTCGCCCATATCGATAAATCGAATTTCTTATTAGAAACGGCACCCGCAGCCGTAACTTGCAATTCGATACAACTGATTTAATGCCTCGACTTTTTCACCGATCCCTGTCGAGAGGTCACATTGTTTCCGAGCCTCGTCCGGTTAAATTCATGCCGTACTGTGTTTTCCCGTCCGATGATCGCAGCTGCTCACCCCGACTCGATTGCGCCAGCCTCGTAACCGGTTAAGTATTAAACCGTATTGCATTCCATTGCTTTTTAAACATTTTTTCCGGGCTTTACTTTCGATGCGATGAATCGATTGGTAACTCGATGATTTGCGTTGAAGATTCCACCCTGCCACGAGTAAGATGAAAAATTAACACAAAATCATCAGTTCTCGATACCCAAGAAATTGCAAATATAAAAATTGTGAAGATATAATTCTTTCTGGAAAAGATCGAGGTCACGTTCATTCTTTTAATTGACACTGCGAAAAATTCAATTTTGGGATTTTGGCCAGGTTTCGGCGATTTGGGATCGCTGTGCGCGTCCGTTCGAAAGATCCTCGCGACCGCGTTTCCAGAGTGTCGGAGTGTCGATGGACGACTAAGAAGAGGCATGCAAATTATTACGACGGCCAGATGGGTCCTGCCGCTTATCTTCCGCCGAGTTGTTCGTCGCCTCGCCCTATTAGTTCCCCGTGTCCCGTGAATCTACACGGACTTGTCCGGCTTTTTTTTCTTCTCGAATGCCGCGGCCGGTTCGAGCGACACGCTCGTCGCGCGACCAAGGTTCACCGGGCCCAGGTGAAATACTGCGACTCGATTTCAACACCTCGGCGTCGTTAATTAGCCGAGCCACTCGACTTTTATTCCGGCAGCATCAGCGCCGTTTAATTACAACCGGCGTGCAGCTGAAACACACGGAGGGGCGGAAAAGGGTGAAGGGGTGGAAAGGGGGTTGGCGAGAGAGGGCAGAGCGCGTGTGCTACACGCTCGCCGCTACCTTGCTCTACCTGCCGGACGTGACACACAGTGTCTCTCGCGACCAACACGCGCTCCCGCCTCGTATCCGCTTAGTATCGCCGCTATCAGCTCCGCATACACGCTCGCAGGTAGACCAGTTCTGCTCCGGGTCGGCCGTGATCTCCTCGGAGATTCGGTAATGAGGTTGTGCCTTGTTCGAGCAAGGTGTCGGGTCTTGAAGAATTTAAGGGCGCAATTTGCTGTCTCCCTTCGGTACGATCTCTCCCGATTCTTTTATTAACCCGCAATCTCGCGCGATAAACTATAATATTCGCGTTTAAACAATCCGCTGAATTGCCCGCGAAGAATTCGCCGTCGCGACGAAACCACACGGGTCCCACGAAGATCGTATCGAGCCAGAATTTATATATTTTATGCGGGCCCCGTAATAAGATGCCGGATAACTTTTCAATGCTCTCGATCGATGCATTAGACACGCGTTACCGTTTAGATCGTTTATAGTACAATATACGGTCGCACCGATCGTATAAATAGTATAAATAGAACCCGCAGTCTCGACGTCGACTTCTTTGTCCGGGTGTTCGCTATAAAGCTCCAGCCCGAGAATAACTTCTCATAATCTGATAAGTAGACTGCGAACATTTATGCAAATATGGATTTTCATGGACTAACCAGCCGAGATTGGAGTCGAAAGAAAATTTGTGTACTCTGTTCAGGGAATTCCGGCTCTCGCTTGGTCATATTTTCCTTTCATTACGTTCGGTAGGCAGGAATAAAACTACACCACGAAAGTATAGAATGTTTTCAATGCTCACGTATGTTATTAACGCAATAGTTCAACCAAATTGGTCCAGCTCGGTCTTCTGATAATTTTCCACATCCTGGTGCAACATGTTCCAACAGATATGCCGTAAACATTGAAACCGCAATTTCTGTGGGCATTGGCAATACCTATTTTTCAAAGGGTTCTAGCAGGAAGTAACTGATCGGTTCGGTGTCTTAATATATTTCATTAACACGTAGTAATATGGTATCTGGAAGAACATTTGAAACCGTGAACCGCTTTCAATGGACAGTTACCTACCATTTCCGCAGCGCATTTTCCGCATCAGCTGGTGCTATTACGACTCGTGTTCGCCTAACGCCCAGCCTCCCACGAATCCCCGCCGCCAGTTCCCCTCCGAGTAATCGGTCTTCTGTTTGTTTGTTGTTTTGGTTTAATTCTTTCGCGAGCGGTATCGTGAAGGGGTCCGCGGTATAGGTCAATGGGAAACTAATTGTCGGCGTTTCGAGGGTGCGTGCAGGGCCGTGGGGTTTCCGGCGGTGTTCCGAGGGTCGATTCGAGGGTGGTTGAGAAGTCCAAGCACTCGACGAGAGCCGACGTGGAGTAGCGGAGCTGGACGATGAGACCAGACGGAGTAGAAGGGCGAATGAGAACGCTCGAGTGGAGAGGAGGCCCCCGACAACGTATTGCCGCCGTGGCGAACAAAACAATGCGATTCTTCCCTCTGTGGACCCGTGATTCTTTCGCTCTCTCTTTCTCTCTCTTTTTTCTATCTCTGTTCCCGCGACACGTTCTCGAGTGACGATCCATCGAGAACCTTCTCCCGAAACCACGATTCTCCAATCTCTACATCTTCGAAAACACCGGTTTAATCTATAAAATTTTTATAAACAAGTTTGACATACAGGGACTCCCGGCCGAAGCTATATAAATATTCCCCTCGTTTTTTATGACAAAAATATTAATGGTGTGATACGAGGAATAATCTGGAAGAAGAATTCTTTTGTCCAATCATATATTCATGTTTAATTTTTTTATATGGAAAACACGTAGTTTCTTCATTGCATCTTGTAGCAGACAAAAAAATACATTTGGATATGTTTCACTCATGACCTTGAATTGACCATGAACTGGTCTGAATGTATACAGTCGGAAATCTGGTGTGCCAATACTTTGATAGCTTAAGTAAATGATTTCCGTTGTTTTTAATGGTTTTATGCTGTAAACAATCTTATTGTAAGCAGCAGGGCCTACGTATGACAGTAAAAATAATTCTGGCTACTTTACAATCTTACAAACGCAGCTAAATTTCTAAACAATGTTTCCACTGTTTCAAGAGTTCCATTACGACGAACAAAGTTTGGCACAGTGATCGAAGTCGAAGGTCAATTTCGCTGAAAGTTTTTCTAACGTAGGATGACAAATATTCGAGGAAACGTTATCGCGATGTACGCATCTAGAGGATCCCGGGGCGTGGTAATGGAAGGAAGCTACTACCATCTGCGCCACCCCCGTATTATTTCTTGCCAGGAACGTAGGCGGCGTATAAAAAAATTCTGAAAATTGCGCGGACCTCGCTCGGGGCCACCACTTACCGTCTCGATCCGTGCAACATGTAAAGCACCGATATTATGTATTTATTATAATGCGATCCAGGCCGATCGGCCGCCGATCGTGCGCTCTGCTCGGCCTATCTGGAGGCCAGGCTGGCCGCGACAAGCAAGGGGATAATCAATTTATCACTGCAGGTGCCTCCGCGCATTTACATACGCGAGGACAACGAACGAAGCCGAGCGTAGCGAAGCGTCGTTGTCGTCGTCGTCGTCGGCTTCGTTGGCTCGAGCACGTCGCTCTTTTCGCATTCCGCGCGCGGTTACTCGCTACAAATTGCTGCTCGAACTGGATGCAAATTTCCTTTAATCGCCACGCAGCGTCGATCATCCCCGGCGCTCCAGCAGGGAAGTCATTTTTCAACGGGACTGAATATTCAGGTTCCATCGATCGAATCGACGCCGCGGACTTCTCTAAGATCTCCTTCACGCGGAGACCCGCGAATCGCGATTCACGTGTCGCATACGTACCGCATACACGCATTTATTTCCCGAGTTGTGGCTATATTGGATGCGATTTTTGTCACCTTGCTCGGATCCGTAAGAAAATTGGATTCTCCGCGAGTCTCCGTGCGAAAGGGCTCCGCGATCTTGGCGTTCTTCGAGCCCTTCCCGGCGAACTATGAAGCGATGACCTTGCCCCCGCGCGGAATCGGAGCGCGTATAAATCCGTGGTCCTCATTAATCAACCGGCGAGACAGGGGTCGTGGCTCGAAAATAACTTTTACGTAACCTTTGCCGCGCGTTCGCGGAGAATGGTCGACACGCCGAGAGGATCAACGTCCTGGATCCGCTTTGCGTCGCGTCTCGCGGAGATCTCGCGGTCGCTCCGATTACGTGGCGAGGACCATTAATTCTTAACAACCGCAAACAACGGCTGGCCAATCGAAGGTCACCCGGGTTCTACTTAATCTGCTGCAGCGAGGAGCCGCGCCGTAAAACCGGCGCTAACGCGGCCGCAATCTGAGAACGCGTTGATTTACGAGGTCGTACGATCGTTTGTCCACGTGCTGCGATCTCCCTGCTCAACCTACTTCTTCGATGGTCCTTCTAACCCGTATTACGTGTCCCGGTGTCCTGGCGCGGGCAACTTGAGACCCGCCTCGACGCTCATTCGACGTGAAATACAATATATGCTCGATCGTAATCGACGCGACGGCGATCGCGCTCGCGAAGCTGCCATATGCGACTCATTTGTAGTTTTGCAACGCAACGTTTATCGCATCCGTCGTCCCTGTAATTGTTGAACCCTTTGCACTCGATGGAATTTTAATTCCAAAATCAAGACATTTCTTTCAACCTAGAACATTTTCGTTCACATTATCTTTTCTACGTGTACACATGAAATTGAATCTGTTTTCTCGTACATCACTTGAACTTTTAGCAATTTATAGAATACAGACAAATTTAATATACAGACTCAATTGAATAATAGTATGCCAATTTTTCTGGTGCCTCAAAGTTCTAGAAAGTGCTGGACAATACTCAAGAATGGCAATGGCAGTTATAAATGATAAGACGATTAATTCGTTGACAGGATATGTTAATTATAACGGTGCTTACATTCACGAATATGTTTTATTTAAAAACAATCGGACACATTGCATGTACAACAACCTAATACGCAAATTCATTTCGTATATTTGCTATGTGTTGATAAAGTAAAGGTGTTAACACGTTCGCCGTGATCATTAGTTCCGCTACCTATCTTCGTCATTACCACGTTCAATCAAATGCAAAGTACCTCCACGTTCTATGATTTGAAATAACAGGTTTACAAGAAATTAATTTTGCCGATATCACACAAAGCACCTACAAGATCGTAGACGTTATACGTGTATGCGTGACGATGGTAGTGAACGTGTCAACGAAGGCAAATCTTCCTGCAGTACAATGTAGCTGCTGATAAGTGGTTCGCCTTAATTGGACGTGACGTCCGATCCCGTTCGACCCGCAAAATATTAACGTAACAATTACGCGAGTTTGCCGGGTCCGTAGCAGGTAGTCATTCGGCGAGTCAGCGATGATGCGGGCCCGTCCGCGCCGCGTCATGCCCTAATACGAGCAAGCGGAAACGCGAGCCGACAATCGTCGGCCGAAGCGTATAAGGGGGGGCTCCGGTGAACGGCGCGATTCGAAAGCTAGCTGGAATCCGCGACGAGCGTCTAATCAGCCGCGGCGCGATTATTATCTCCATTTGAAGCGAAACGCGGAACGCTCGCCGCATAGAAGGGGCCATATACAAGCGCCTAATATGGCGGCCCGTCTCATTGGCTGCCTTAGGTGGATACAGATCGCTCGAGAGCGGTTCGAAAGCGCGCGAGAGAGTCCTCTTTGGCACAACGCTCCTCTCGCGTACACACGTTTCGCATCGGTAGGTGGGAGAGAGGTGCTGAACATCCGAGGAGGAAGGGTCGGAAAGAAGTTAGGGGAGGGCTGTGTGCGGTTGGGATGGAGGCAGCATTCCATCAAACCAGACTCCATCTTATGTACGTCTAACCCCAGGCTACGTATCTTCGTCCTATCTCCTTCTCTCTCCTCTCTCTCTCTCCTCTCTCTCTCTCTCCTCTCTCTCTCTCTCCCTCTCTCTCTCTCGCTCTCTTTCGCTCCTTCTTCGACTCTTCCTTCTCTTCTTGCTCGTCTCAATTTGATCGAACGCTTCGTCTTGCTCTTTTTTCACGAATAGTCGACTTTTTTCCGTGCGAGATCAAGGGACGCCGGTCGAGGCGAGTGCGCGGTCAAACATGATCGAAGTTTTGCGAATTTTTGACTCTCGCACGACCGGTGCAGGCTCCTTTTGACCCAACCACAGCTGTTACCACATTTCCATACGTGGTATATAACATGTATGTAATCCGAAAAATGGTATATAATATCAGCAACTGCTTCTCAAATCGTTAACGATTTATGGCCCCTCTGGGACAGTCCTCGTAGCAAAAAAGGAAATAAAAGTTTTAATACTTTTAATGTATACGCTCCAACGCTAGAATGGCCGAGCCCTAAACGAGACTGACGCATATTTCTTTAGAATATTAACAGGATTGAATTTATTCAGACTTCATAGGAAGTATACTAAAAAATTTCTCCAGAAAATATTTCTATAATTTCAGGAATAGTAAAAAAAACAATCTGAAATCCGTAATTTTGTCGAGCTCGGTAGTTGTGTTGTTGAAATATCGTCGACGCAGTGTTTTGGCGATCCTAGTGGCGGACTATGGTCGGCTAGAAGGGACACCGATTAAATATCTGGGCAGGGAGCAGGGATCGAGCGAAGGCCGAGCGCATTCGCGACGAAATTCCTTGTTAACAATGAGATCGTCACTTCTGGAGAAAGGTCGGCGACGCGACGGCGAATGGGCGCGTTGACGCGTCCCGATGGATGCATTTTTAACGGCACGAAAATAGCGGCAAAAACGCGGCGGGCCAAGGGAGAGAAGACCGTCGCAGACAAAACAGCAACAGCTGCGACAAAAACGAGGACGAATGCGAACGGCCACGACGACAAGGAGAGGAACCGGTACCAAATTTCGTTCCCTTTTTTTTCCTCGCCGTTTCATTTGCATCCTCCCGGGGATCTCTATACGCCGTTATGTCTATCCTCTCCGCGCGGCCCTTCAAAGTGGCCCGCTGGCGAAATTCACAGCCGAACAATTCCGGAGCCGTTGTAATGGCCGGCTCTTGTCTTCTAATGGACGTCGGCGATGAAAGTGAACAGCCATTTGTTACGAACCACCGTCTCTCGTCTGTTCCTAGTTTCTCAGTCTTGCTCCGTTATCGCGGTCGAAATAGAGCGGACGACTTTTATAATTGTCCGCTCGTCGTGGATTTCATTTTTAACAATACTGCGATCTTATTTCTTCGTATCGGATGATCACAAAAGTTCCCGACTTTCGCTTAACCGCAGCGATTCGTAAGCGAACGAATGACCAAAGGAAGTGTAGTACACCGTTCGTCGGACGTTTAATACCATTAAGTAATAAAAAATGTATAGCTTACGTAAACTTCGGAAATTTACTTTTTCCGCTTTTCCGGTTTACATACTCCACTGTACGACGTGGATATATGAGACTACTTATTACGTGCGTGTTAATATAGTTTTCGTGACGCGTGAGCTACAATATAAATATTGAATGACGTTGGTACATACCAAAGCAGCATTTTAACGGGGAAGACATTCATAGGAGAATCAAAGCACCTGACACGGGGTCATAAAGCGACCGAGAGGGTAATTTTATTTCTGAAAACGCGCGAGGTTCGTCGAGGGGCTGTTGTACCGTGGCGTCGCGGAAGAAAAAATACGTGGCGCGCTAGGAACGAGGGGGAAAGTTCTCGCGACTGTCCGGTCGGGTAAATACAGTCGTCGTACGCGGTGCCGGGTACACGTCCGCGGATCTAGAAGTCCCGAGGTCAAGCGGGCTCGGGCTCGGGCTCGGACTCGGAGCGACACGACGACGATATCGACACCCGGCCCCGCTCGTAAACCTAACCCCTTATGGCGGTGCGACCGGGCTCGCACGGCACGTCGCTATCTCACGAGAGGCCAAAACGAGTAAGCCGCCACGAAAGGAGGAGGGAAGAGACTCTCGTGCCCGGGCCGATATGCAGATAGAAGAAGTAGGTGGTAGGGTATGTAACGTCGAGCCCGGAGAGAGACCCGTCGCGTGGGCGAGTCCTTCCGTTACTTTACGATTATTTTACCGCGCTGGCTCGGCTTGATGTCGCTGAAATCGTCAGGGAAAAATGGAGGAGATTCGCCGGGGCCGCGCGGGAAACACGGGAAAGATGATCGTTTACGACACGTCCGAGTGCCCGCGCGGATAATCAATATCGCCGGAGAGGATTTTATTCGAACAAGCGCGCACCACGCTCGGCGACGCCTCGACCGGTAAACGCACAGCCGTCCGGCGAATTCATGAAGAAATATTACTCCGCGAGATCCGAGTAGTTCCCAACTTTTTATAGATCGCCCTCGCACCGGCAGGAGCGCCATTCCACTTTAACCCTGCGACGGCTGTTCTTCCCGACTGCCGAACGCTGAGTCTCGGCGACGGCGCGATCTTCCCGCGCTTGGGACGTGTTAGCAATTCTGCAATAATTTACCCAGGTACTTTAGGTATCTCATTTGAAGGCTATGAAATTCAAATGCCCCAAAAAACTACTAAAAATAGCAAAACCTTCAGGAGAAATGATAGAACATTGGATCTTGTGGTAGATATTTCCAAACCATACGATCAGCTGATCTTTTGCAATTTCCTAAAATTTATTTCTGGAGTAGACTACAACTTCTTACAAAATTACTTTGAGTTTGCATTCTGTGACAAATTGATACAATTTTTCATTTCATGAATTCATTTAAGTAAAGAGATTTATTGCATACGTTTCTGCGTCATTTCCACGAATTATAGCTCAGTTGTGCAGGGTTAAAGTGCGTGTCATTATTGCAAGGAGCAGAAGCTGGCAACGTGTCTTTTCTCGAATAATAGATTTGTCTAATGTCCCTACAGTTTTCTATTCCATCTGTTCATATTTGTCACAAATGCATAAAACCCGAAGTGTAGTCATTTTTCTCAAAATAGGGGCGATCTAAGGAAACGTTCGCTTGGAAATTGGATTTTCAAAATGTCTGGGAGATTGTTCACCTTTCGATCTCTCGCGCCCCCTTGTCCCTGAGCGCCTCGGTGATCGCAGATCGCGTGCACCGCAAAAACTTTAATGGCGCAAAATGCGTCGCGCTCGCCGGCCGATCGGCCGCGATCTCCTGCGAGCAAGGCTATATCGCGCGAGGCATTGTTCGATGGAAGCCGGGTCCAACGAGATACCAGATCCGGGAGTGATAAGCGCTCTCAGGATGATGTATCGTCGGCGATGCTCCAGTGCACCGGTTGATCGTAAGTACCGGCTCTCCGACTCGGTACCGTACTGTTTTCCGACGAAGGACCCTCGAGAATCGAGGACGCATTCGATACCGATACAAACTGTTCCATAAAGTACCTCTTTCGAGTCTCGTCCACCTTTTACCCGCGTGATAGACGTCTCCGTTGTCTAGCGCATCTCGCAATTTATTTATAATTCTCGGACCGAAGCGGGGACGTCACAATTACGCTCGAAATTTATAAGGCGAGGGAAACATTGCATTCTCGCGGAAATTTCGTACCTCTGGAATAAAGACACGGGCTCAACTCTTTGCTAAGAACATATTCCTCAAAGAACTAAATTATGTGTTAAAGTCTTCGATACCGAGGAAAATGAAGAACGTACTTTTGTCACGTATCTACATAATTGGTTCCAATTAAAATCTTCGCGATATCTTCAGAATATCGGGAGTAATCTCGTTGCTGTCATAATTTCATATTGTTGTACTTACAATATGTTTTTACAATATATGTACTTTGGATATGTAGACTCGAAGGGTCTTCAAAAATGGTTTGAAACATAGAAGAAGAGCTCTGGTTTCAGCGGTCTCGTGACAACGAACCTTTCTTTTTCATAAAGAAGCCTCGACAATAATCTTCGTTGATGAAGAACAAATTCAAGAGAAACTTCTTTCATCGGCGATGGAAGAGTGGATCCAATTTAACATTCTCCGCTTAACCGGATTTACTGCGTTTGTTGTTCCTTCGAAGGTTTCCTGCTCGCAGGAAAATTTATTCGTTATTTTATGCGACGCCAGTCTCGGCGCCCTTTCTAGTTTTCGACGAACTTCCCATTGTGTGTCCGATGGCTGACGGGACGGCACTCGGTCACGCCCCCTTAGCGCGCCCTTGCCCCAAAGGGATGTAAGTCACCGGAGCACTTAAGCGCGCCGGGACGAGACTCGCCACTAAATAACGCGGCGCGTCCAAAAGTCGAGCGACCGGCTACAAACTGGCTTTTTGTACTCTTCTCTCGGACTGCTTCCATCTCGTACCACCGTGTGTTCCACGATGTAATCGATAAAATGCCACTTTGCGGCACTGCAACCCTCGACCATCTCACTTCTCACAAGCCACAAAAATTTTACTATTCCACTCCTAGTTTTCTCAATCTCGAAGAACTTGTTTTCGATCTCCAACTTCCAGGGCCGTTTTCACCCCTACATTGTTGACGATGCCCGATAAAAAAGAATACGTGTAGAATATGCAGGATTTCAGAAAAGAGCCACGGAACCCTCACACTTTCCTAATCTCCGTAAATTGTCTTAACACATCTTCCGCGGGCACTTTGCCATCAAACTCTTACCGTGTTGCATTCATTCTTGCAACGCACGTTTTGTATTTTTGCAACGCATGTCTATCCGATTTTATTGTAAAAACACATCGATCACAAAAACCCATCGATAACAATAATCCATCAATAATCCGTGAAAAACGACTTTAGTCGCTTCCCGTTCAAGATGTGAAATCCGCACAAAACGACTTTAGTCGCTTCCCGCGCAAGATGTGTTAATACGAGAAGTCCCAAGTCCACAAATAATTTCCTAAGAATTACCTGTGTACCCTGATTACTTGTGTAACCTAATTATGTCCCCCTGTCAGCGGTGCTCCCGGCGAAGAAAGTCGAGAATCGTCGAGCGGCGTTCGTCGGAGCGCGTGGTCGTTTTTGCAAGTTCGGGGAAGCTTCGGGAGTGCGAACGGTGCGCGTAAATCATCTTCACGATGATGGGGTAGTTATCGGTGATTTTACGAGGAATTAAAGCCCGGGCGATGCGGTTTGCAGCGAAACGCGTCATCGTCGCCGGTCTCGTCTATCGTCTCGAGCTATCTGGCGATTCTCGCGCGGCGGATTTGTCCGCGCGCGTGTTTTATTGTGCGATGAAATCGCAGAACCGCTCGGTAATAAAATGGGCGCGCGCTAAACGCGTCGCTCAACGTCAGAGATACACGCGGTCCGACTTCGGCGCGATATCGAACGCAACGCGTCCGATGATTCGCTCCTGGCGAAAAGGGAAATTGTTTTCGCGGCAGTGGCTGCCCGAATGTCGCGTCCCGACGCCCGGTTTCGCGCGATGGGAATTTTCCTTTGCCCCAGCTTCGGGCCAGAGACACGTCTGCGGGCAATCGGCGGCAATAAATAACGCGGAGTCACGCGTGTGAAACTTATCCCCCGGTGCTGAACGTGTTATCTGTAGCCGTGGATAAATAAAACTCGGGAGAGCTTCCTTTCGCTTGGGAAACGTCACGTATGGTTTCGTTAACGTTAATGACGCGCGTCGCCGGGGAATTCGTATGGAGGGAACATTAAAATGTGGACTCGTGTTCCTGTGTTGGGGAGGAAGATTATTCTGTGTTTCGTATAGTATGTTGCGTCTTGAAAATTAGCTACTCTTAATTAGAACATCTTAGAGACACAACTTACTATTAGGATTACAGGATAGTCTTCATTCGTTGAACACTCGAACTATGTAGAAAAACAGTATACAAACATCCAGTTGTGATGTATCTACGCTAAAGGTCGTCGCAACACGAAGTAAGCTCTAACTTGAAAACAAGGTCATACCGGGCATGTGTTTACACGCTGTCTCTTTTATTTTAGAGGGCATCCTGTACACTCTACAAACAGAGAAGTACATTTTTTTATTCCCTGGAACTGGGAATGTTGAAAAGAAGGATGTGCCACTTCCTGCAAGAAATGTCCGGCCACTAAATCGATAAAGTTTATTGTAATGTGTCCTAGTAAGAGGCTCGAATCGTTGCTCTTTCTTCGCTAGTCTTCGTTCCAGCACGTTTGGAGTACAAGCAGCAAACACCGGAGAGAATGTTGAAGCTTTTGGAACAACGTAGATATCCTCGTGACCTTGTGACATTACAGGCGGCCCTTCCGTGCTGCCGTATAATTTACGAGCGCGCGTACTCGCTGATACGAAAAGTCGCAGGCGGGCCTATCGACCAAACGGGTGCCGACGCATCCGTCCCCTCGTGCTACATTCCGGTTGATCCGGCTAAACGGCTTCCTAATATCGTCCAGTCGAGATCCACAGTCAGGAGGAACCCCTAATGGCGAAACGCGTCGAAACCGCCGCGCCGGCTCGGGTAAAAGGAGCGAGCGGTTAGCACGAGGCATGGGCAAGGAGGCACGGTGGACCGGGCCGAGCGACGCTGACGGTTCGGCATGAATAATGTCGACTCATTATTCTTTCGGCCAGAGGCGAGGTGGGGGAAGAGAGAGGGATTTATCAGGTCGAAGCACCGATAACGCGCTCTTTTCGTTGGGCCGTTCCGTCGGGGGAAGATGCGCCCGGAGATAGCTATGCATTTATGCGCGTTGGTGGAGGCTCCGGGGAAAAAGGGAGGACGAGGGTTTCAACTCCTTCTTTCACCGGACTCTTCCTGCTCTCACCCCCCTCTGATCTAAGCCCTGCCGTCTTCTTTGTGGCGCTCGCCTCTTTCCGCGTGTCTATTCCGCTCGTTTCTTTTTCGGTCGTTGTTCGTTCGCTTTCCGTTCCTGATCGTGGGTCGTTCTTCCGCGAGAAGGAGAAAGAAAGAGAGAGAGAGAGAGAGAGAGAGAGAGAGAGAGAGAGAGAGAGAGAAAGAGAGAAAGCCGCGTACATCGATAAAGCGGACGGTATCATAGTTAGTCCTCTGCGCTCGGTTTCTGCGGGGCGCTAACAAGACGGGCCTGCGGGCCAGCCTCGTGAGTTATGGGCCCGCGCGTGCACGCCACACAGCCGACCGTGAACGTGCACGCCGCACTCTCGGGCTCTCTCCGCTCGTGTGTTCGAGAGTTAGATGCGAGAGACGGTCGCATAATATCGCGCCTCGTCTCGTTGGGATAGGATATAGAGGGCATAGCGGAGCTGTCGCCAGTTTTCTGGCTCATTACTGGCCACCGGCGCCCATTTCTCTTGAGCTTCGCCGTTCTCCCTCGCTCCCGCGAGCTTCTCCGCTTCGCGCTCGCTCGCACGCACTAGCGCCGACTGGCCACCGCGCGCTATTGGTCTGGATTTCGCGTTCGCACGATGATACGGGCCGCCGAGCGGATACGCTACGCCCGAATTTCTCGCCCTCTTGATGGATCGTCGATATTAAGACTCGCTGCTTCGTGACGGCCACTTCATTAGACTCGTCACGGAACACCTTCTCCGCGATAATTAGCCGGTTAGCGGCTCGCCAGCGCGATTGCCCGTGATGTTTCTGATTCCGCGGGAAAGTCGAACGATCCTCGGATAGATGAAGGCTGTTCAAAACGGTTTGCTCGACTCTTACTGGAACTGAGAATCTTGTTGACCCTCGTGTCGGTTATTATAATGTACTTACAAAGGTGTCAATACGGTAACAAATAACTTGCGACATATTAGGTTGGCACTCGAAGTGTTAAACAACTGTGAAAACGTTGATTTTTGGTAGCCGAGAACAGTACAATACACCGAGCCAAATGACACAGACTGTGTTTGCAGCTCCGTTTACTGGAACTATCAAGTACCGGTTTCTGTTGGTTTCTAATAGTAATCGTATCCTTCTGGTTTCACTGGTACGGAAGCATCTTTCCAATCTCCGAGATGGTAAAACGAAAATCCGACGCGTCCGGTAGCTGCAGCGTTAACGTCGCACACATCAACGCCGACGCGGCGCATCGATGATTATCAAGTTCCTAATTTAACCCGCGACGATTATAACCTCTGTCTAGGGAGGCGTTTCGACGCGTTCGCACCCGATTAGGTTATAAATACGTGTTCAGAAGGGCCACTGGAAATAAACGAGAGTTAACGCATCGTGATGCATGACGAAAAGTTGAAACGCGTCGCGGCGCCGCACACGGTGACAAAAAGTAAAGCTCGCCTCTTCCGTCGGCCTTGCCACCACGAAAGCTCCCACTCTCTGTCTATTTCTCTCTCTCTCTCTCTCACTCTCTCTCTTTCTCTGTTTCTCCGTCCGCTTACTAATTCCAAGGCGAAAACCGATATGTACCAGTTCGAGACACGTGCTCGTCACATGTACCGAAAGCTATCCAGCGAACGTCAACCAGGACGACGGTGGAAGGAAACAGATGAGGAGGTAGGAGGAGAGGGCTAAAGAGAAGAAGAGGAAGAAACGGGAGAAGGAGAAGAGGAGGAGGAGAAGGCGGATCACGAGAAACGCGACGACGTCGGCGAACGTATCCACCGGTGGCGCGTTGCCATTAACGCTTTTATTTCCACGATGCGTTAAGACGACAGCCGGTCGAACGACCGATTTTACTGTCGCTTCCGCGAATAAACGGTCACAGCCGAGCGGGTATCGTGCGAACGTTTACATGAACGTCGCCGAAATTAAGTACCGTATTTCGGCGCGGCCAGATCAAAAGGGAATGGACGACCGAGGACACCAGGGAGCTACTCATTACTGTCTCGTTTAATTATCCAGTCGCTGTTGCCCACCAGTTTGAAATCACCGAAATCGCCCCGTACACGTTCCCTTCTGATTGAAGCGAACGTCTTCGGCCTGCATAGTTCGCCTCGCCGTTTTCTGCGCGGATTTTGCGTTCCTCCTCGACACGATGGCATCTTCGGTGCTCTCGTTTCCAGAAGTTTGAATAAATTCTTGCTTTCCGCGGGAGAGCTCCCGATTAATGTTTTCGTTGCCATTACTTCTGTTGTTTCATTGTTTCGTAGAATGTATCCGTTCAAAGGGAATTTAACCTGACGACAACCGGAGTATCGTGAGCATAAGAGATCGAAAAAGTATTCCAAAGTAAAACGGGGAAAGCGAAGCGGGGGATGCGAACAATCTCGCAACGACTACGGCGCGAGCGAAACAGAGCCAGTATTCAATTTTTCCGGCGCGATCAAAGCAATCCCCGTTAGCATAGAAATCCCATTCGCTTAATGAATGTTGAGGCGAGCTCGTGGTCTGGCCGCCATCAACGAGGCGACTCGAAAGGGAGCACCAACGGCACGGAGGTGTCGCGAAAGGGGTCATCGTTAGTGTCGCGTTATTAATTCGCTTCGGTAGTCCCAATTAAGACAGAGCCTCACGTTCTGCCGGTAATTATCATAGTAACAGCGTCGTTCCTAGCGGCAGCACATCAGCGAGCCCGTACCACCGGCCTCTCGGTCCCCGTGGCATTAATTAGTACAATCTCCGTACGTGCCTCGTAGCTGGTATCGGGTACGCCTCCTCCCACCCCTCTGTATCTCGCGCGTTTCTACGTTTCTCCTTCCGTTCTGTTCCTCTCGACGCTCGGCGTCGCCCGTTTGACGGACGCACGCTTGCAAAGGCGTCGCGCGACCCGGCAATCGGACGCTCGCGATTCGAATCGGTCGCTCCAATTAGCATACTGCGATCGTGTTCCTGTCGTCGTCGTCAAAACGGGAATATCGCGTCGGTGTTCCCTTCGTCCAATTAACTTTAGAATTATGACAGGTTACAAATCCCACATTAATTTTGATAAGACAATTTTTAATGCTTGATACCTCTATTGTGGCGTTGTAATAAGCTTGAATATACCAAACGAAATTATTGGATTACTGGGATTGACTTTTTAGTTTATGATTAACACTAGAACTACCGGTCCAGTCTAAATGATTGGTTCCTAATTTTTTCTATTACAATTACTGAAATTGTAAAAATGTTTTCATCGGAAATTTTTTAACGAACCTCTTCATTGAAGTACATATTACAATAAAAGTTGTATGAAGACTGAACGGGCACAGACTTGTCACTGTTACAACGCAGTATACGTCAGTCGCATTTATTGCTCGGTAGTTCCAGTGTTAATGTATTTCTGTTCAAAGATCTATTAAAAAGTCTCTAGCCGTAGACTTGAAAAATTATGAAACAATTACCGGTCGTATGTGGGTGACACAATTCTTCGTGTATTTTTAAAAATTAATTTTCTTTATAACACAGTTGCTTGTGCCGAACGTCATTGGGCTCTGTCCGATCTAAAAAAGAGGTCGAGAAGTAATGTCTCTGATGAACTCCACAATTTTTATCACACCGATCACATTACTTTACAATATCTTTAATATAGAACGGTCTCGTCGAAGTTCCGCGAAGGGTTAAGCGATTTTTGCTCCTAATCTTCTGCCGAGGACCGAGCGGGGTTGCGCAACGCAGCCTCCCCCCTCGCTGACGATCGTTATTTACGCGGCGCGTATAAATCTGCGCGTCGACTTTTATGTTGATGTGGCTGCCGGTGACGGGGCTCGTCTTCTCGGTCCTGTGCGAGCACGCGAACGATGCGTTACACGACACGACGCATTCGTCAAGCGGCCGCGATGGTCTTCAGCTTTCTCCCCGCGGCGTCGGATCGCTTTCTCGTCCGCGTCGGGCCCGCTTCCGCGTTCGTAATCGTAATCGGCGGACCGATGGCACCCTGGCTGGGCGACTGTGGACCCAAACTCTGTCCACGGTAAGAGTAACCTCGTGCTTCGACCAGTTTTCGATCAATTCGCGCATTCCCTACCACTTGGATTGGTCGTCACGCTTTCCTTACCGATCTTCCACTGAACCGTCAAAAACGTAAGACGTCGTTGACGACAACGTGAACGGCAAGAAGCGTAAGCGGTACGTGGTACAGATGGGACCAAGTACAGTGGTCTCTCGATATATGTCAACAATACTGGTCTTGCCAGCGACATACATCGACCTTACGCTCCTCGGCGTCCGAGCTTCGCGGCCTCTCACGGGGTATACCCCGCGGTGGTGGGAGTAGTTATGCGACTTTTATCTGCCAGGTATTTGCGACAAAAATCGAGAAAAGACTGTATGTAGGCTCGAATGTAGCTGAATAGTTTCGAATGTTTCACGAGTACGTCGAAAAAGGAAAGCAATACTTTCAAGTAGACTCGAACCCGCATGAGATAGAAACTACTCGCACTAGAATTGAGGAAAACGTAAGCGGTACTTCCAAATAAATTCGAACCTTTTCTGCATACATTTTGAGAGACAAATTTTGGCAGAGGAGTAACGGGGCATCTCCGAGACAGTCTCTATTTAGATAACTTTTTTTATTTTTGAATAGTAGTCCGTGAAACGAAACTTGGTTATCGAAATTGAATTCGTAAGAACATGTTGAACTTGATCCCATCCTCAGTAACTGGGGGTTCAGACATTGCAGTACGTCCTGAGATGAACCCCATGCGCGAAACGAGGTTACTCTTACGGTGGACAGAGTATCGATACGCGACTTTCGCGTCTTGTCCTTTATCGCGTCGGATATCAGCCAGGACACGAGGCGTCGATACAAATCGGCGATTTATCACGTAGATCGTTACCGGATAAGCATCGCCGCGAATCCTCGTAGAACTGGTACCCGGTACGCCTGATGAATCGTAATGCGATGTTCACCGACGATCGGTGTCTCCAACTTGCGCGCAGCAGCGGCTTCGGCTGCGCTACTTCTTCGCGCAGCTATGTACGTGTTGCTGCGCCGCCGAAGCGTGCGCGCGTAATTGATATATCCATATACGAAGAGGCACCTATGATCTCCTCGGGGCCAGTGAAGTCGCTGCCGTAGCCGTTGCCATTGCTGCCGACTGCCACCGACGCCGCCGTACACACCGCCGCTCTGTCCCGCGTCCGATCGATCTGTATTCATAGGTCGTACGGCATAAAATATACTCGGCATGTCCATGAATCAGATAACTGTCACAGCCGCTCCGTCGATGTCTCAATCAACCGAGCTCGTTCCTCTCCTTCTGCTAAGCGACTCGCTGGCTCGCCGCACCGCGCCGCGCCGCGCCGCGCCGCGCCGCGCCGATCCGCCGCTTGTCCCCAACCGCTTTCTTTCCTCCTCGCGACTTTCGACCGGATTCTCGTACGCTCGGACTACGTTCCTCGAGCCGCTCTTGCAAATCTCCTCTTATCGATCTCGCTCTCTTTTTGTACTCCTCGCTCGGTCGTTCGCCGAGCTCTTGCGTTCCGCCGGACTCAATAGGAGACCACCTACCGTACTGGGAACGCTCGTTGCGTCACTCGGATATTACGCACATTATTATTTAACGCTTGAACTACTCGCAGCTAAACGCTACCGCTTCGGGCACTGTCTTAGGAAAATGACCACTATTCAGTTTTCATTTTACGCGATTTCCGTTGTGAAACTGTTCAGTGATTTCTCGTAAAAACGTCTCTGCGATCTCAATCATTTTCAAGTGGAATATCTAGGAGATATTCAACCGGAATATCGTACAACATTTTCATATGTCATTTATTTTTAGTATATCTCTCAGATCCCTACAAATTTTGATTCATTTCAATTTTAACTCGGTATATCTCATAGATATTTACGCGGTTAGTCGTTGTTTCCTGTTACTGTTATTTTCAGCTAAGAAATTTTTTTACTGAGTGCAAAATGAGCAAAATGAGGGTCTTTGATTTCAACGCTACGGTAAAAACGCCCTGGAGGAATATTCCCGGATTTCCACGCGAAAGAGTTAATTTAGAATGTGTGGGAGCGTGTGTACCTGTGTACAACCGTGTATATAACCATCTGTTATATAATCGCGTATCGCTGCTTTCGAAAATAATGGTGCTCGATAGCCTATAATACGTCATGAAAATCTTGTCATCCTAATAGTTATATTTAACACGTTCATTAGAATTTTTGAATACAGTTTACGACTGAGTTTATCGACCCAACTCGTCCGTGTAACTACAGTGTCAACTTAATTGAGACGATTTCTAACTAGTCAACCAGAAGTAGTCCACTTGTCTATTTTTGGTTGGACGACCTCTCGTCGCTCCAACTGTAGTTGGTCATGTAAACATTGAAAATTCAGTTGACAAAATGACAAAGAACCATTGCTAAAATCGATATATTTATCGATTTGTATCACTCACATGAACGTTTGTGGAATAGTCGAAGTGATTCATATAAAAATTGCAACTTGAAAAAAAAAAGAACAGTTATGGAGATTAAGTTTAAATTAAATTTTGAAGGACTGACGGTTACAATTATTAAAAAAGAAAGAATAAAGTCAATACGCACAATTTACAATTTAATATATCTTTACGCACTAGCCATGATTGAATAATAAAATGTCGGACGATGATATCATGAGTGAATCGCCGAACCAAAAGTTGCCCAATGTAAACGCGGCATTCACGACAGAAAAATTGCGACATAAGCGCGTCGAACAACGGGACCCGCGTCGAATAATTTCAACGATTGCAGATGCACTCCCTATTTTACGGGGTCTATTAATAGTTTATATTTTGACTTGGTAAATAAGTGGCGGGCGTCGGACGTTTATCGTTGACGAACAGCGTCAGGTGTCGAAATACGTGTTTCTCTTTCAACCACTTCGACGTCGGTTCGCGCCGTTCACCCGGGTTTTGTGTAAACAATCAGCCGCGGAATCGCGGTGCGTCCAATCCACTCCTCCGTCTGAAACATTCCGAAAAGTCCAACGGCAAAAAAGAAACGGCAGCTTCCTCGGCTCTCCGCGAGAAGCGAAACGAGAGTTCGAGGAATCCGCCCGGTTCCTCTCGTTAATCCGTACAAATTCGGCATCGCCGCCTCTTTTTTCGTCCCTTCGGCGCTCGTACGCCCCGACTCATTTGACGATAGGCCGGTATTTTCGTCTGCTCTGTTGGTCCCGGTTCTCGGGGACGCGTCTTGCGTCACCACGGTCACGGGAATTTCACAAAAGAGCCAGAGCCTCTCCTCGCCGGAATCGACGACTCGCGTCGTTCGACTGCGCGTACCTTCGTACAGCCAACTCATTGCGCAACTTTACCTCGTAAAGCTGTAACGGAGCGAACAGAGCCGTCGCTCGTCGAAAAAATCCTCGATTTATCCCTTGCACCTTCTAGCCGTTCCGGGCGATCCTTCATCTCCTAATCCGCGTGATCTACAGCGTCGCTGACTGTTACCGACGCTTACGTCGTCAGCGGAATGAATCTATCCGCGCGTCTTCAGATAAATGATGCAATACTTCCCAGTTATTCTCTTTACGTGTAAGCTACAAGCTTGTCGGATACTGTAACCGAAGTTACGAAGCTAGGGTTCGCGAAGTTTACAGGCGTTAGTCTCGTGTATATTATAGTGGTGGGGATTTGAGAACATTTTTAGAACCTTCTAACGCTTTGATCACTGACGGCCAAATTTGGTACACTGAGTATGCTAGCGAAACTATGCGATTCTGGAAAACGCAGCACACAAAGTGTTAAAAACTGGACACTATTTGAAATACTTTCCGCACAAAAGAAAATGTCTTATTTCGATGATCGTACTCGTGATTTATTATAGAATGAAATGGACTGATTACCAGATTGCGGATTTTATGCATTTGTGAGAAAAATGTGACGATAAAATTGAAAAAACTAAACACGTTAAATAAATTTAAGAGTATCAATATAAGTGAAGAAGACAACCGAAGAAAACAATTGTCTATATACCTGCCTGTTTCTTGCAAACGATGCGGAAAAGTTTTAATTTGGCATAAGGATCCGCAGTCCATTGGTTACCGCTTAGAGCGATTCCTGGAAACTTATGTTCGCACATGATGTACGGGTAAATAATTCCAGGTTACAGCCTGTTTGATCGAGTCGCTGATGATCGCGTCAGGTTGCGACGGTGTGTTTGTCGGTCGGTCTTTTGCGGATAATTGACACCGATGTGTGTTAGCAAAGAAGAGAGGAGGACCGAGGAGCATGAGCGACGGTAAAGATTGAAGCCGCGGGGTGAGGATCTTCTGGTCGAGCGTAGATAAGCAAAGCGTAACGAGCGCATCGGGGTGTCGCGCAGCGAAAGGGAAGCGAATACGGAGCGAGCGAGCGGGAGCGAGTGCGCGTCCGTAGCATACTAAATTATCCCCGTCGCTCGGCTCATTTGTAAGACAAACTCCTACAAAGTGTGGCCGCCGCTGGCTGCCGGCTGTGAACGGCGATTCCGTTGCCACGGGGGATACCGTCACGGCGACAGGACACACAGCTCCTCATCGCGCCTCATCTCTCCCACAATCGCCAATTAATCTTTCGGTTAAGCAGATTCCCGGATTAAGCGGACCGCTTATGCGGCTGTCGCGACGCCGACGCCGACGCCGACGTCGAGGCGTCCTCTCCGGCGATACCTCTTGAGATATACCCGCGCGCGAGAGCCACGGGAAATCGAGCGAAGCGATCTTCGCGCGCGCAAGCGACACACCGCGCCGCCGGAAGAGGGCCGGCCGGTGAAACAGCGCGGGAAAGAAAAAAAAAAGTAAAGGAAACGACGGGAAAGGAGCCACCGACGGGTGGGGCGCGCGATCCGTCGAGCTGCATTTCATCGCCGAAAATAGTTTCCGAATCGACGAAGAGCCGGCCCCGCCAGTGGCAACTGGTCGAGGCCGCCGCACCGAAACGCCAGCCAGAAACACTCTGTTTTGGTGCGTTGAACCCTTCCATCCTACCGACCTCCCACCCCCTCCCGGTTTTCAGCCGACCGGAACCCACCCCCGATTTTTAATTTTGATTAATGGACCACACGGTCGCTGGACGCTCCGAGCAAAGGACGGAATTGACCAGTGTTCGGTACACCGTTCTTCATAATTTCGACGCTCGAGTGCTCATAAAGTGGCAATTTGATGTTGAGTTACTGGGAAATAAAGTCTTCCCGTTTGTTTCGATCGTTACACGATTTTCTTGGTGTTATGACAGTCGGCGCGATAGATCGCTTCTATCCGTAGAATGTGAATTGCGCATGAACATATCATATGAATATGGTATCGGATGCCATCGTTCATAGCGCGAATAGCCTAGACTCTTCTGCGTGTACGGTGATTCATACTGATTTAGACTGTAATAAATGTAACGAGCCGGAGGTACTCAGCTTTCTAACGTGTGCATAAAATTAAAAGATTCGAAACGCTCGCCGTTGCATAATTTGTTTAATGGAAGCCGCTTACCGGCGCGGATAATTCAACGAATGAAAAGTATTCGCCGGGGGCCGGTGAACCGTTGTGTTATACGGTTCCGATATAACGTACCCGGCGGGATGACTTTATTTTATAGTTTCTGTCGCCGGGAAAAATCGCATAAAAATACTACAAACGTTTATTGCAAATATTACATCGTATATAAACACGGGACATTAAATTTTCCACTTAACGGCGTTCACGCTTTATCGTTTGTTATTGCGTGACGCTCACGGTGTGTTTTGAAAAATGAAATACATTTTCGCGGGCTTGATTCAACTCCGTTCATATTTCACGCGCTCTAATATCGATAAACAAATCCCCGGCTTTAACGGGCCAATATTTTGTCAAACTCTCGCGTCCGTCCTCGCAATTAACCCTCAAATAATGTACAAGCGGCTCCGCGAATGTGACTAAATTATTATTGTAAATAATTATTGTTCGCGAACCATTTTTTCCGCTGTATCTTTACACGGTAAACGATACAATTTCCCTGAGACGATTCTCTTGTCAGTAACCACGGGGACACGAGCTATGTCTGTGCACTGCCGACTGTTTCCACTTACGCCGACGCCGACAGCGTGTTATCTGTTTCTCGTCAACCTCGCCGCGCAATTTTATCGCTGAAACTCGGCTAAGACGACTGTCAACGTTCATAATCATCGACCGAACCGAAAACCAACAAGCCCGCAGCCAAACACAATATATACGTCAGATTTTATTGGAAACAAAGATCGCGAGGGAAGAGAACATCTTCGACTTTGTTTCGTCACGCAGGCAACCGCGTGTCCTCGACCAAATATTTCTCCGGCAACGAAGGTGCGAGACACCGCCACCCAGAAATAGAATCCCGAATCCGTCGAACACCCCGATCGAGGCACCCTAACCGCGTAGGAGTCCGTCCATGAAACGTGATATCGACGAGACCGCGTAGGACGATTCCCGCTTTTTCCCTCTTTCGTTTTCCCTCGAGATCTTCGCGCGGGTCCCTGTCATTCTTCGGCGAATAAAATGTCTCGGTGTCCGGCACGTTCTCAGCCTACGCGAGTCGAAGGTCGTGGCAAACTTTTGCGATCGCCTAACTAGCGTTCGACCAAGCGCAAAAAGCGCGTTTGCAGTGACACTGGGTCAATTACAATACTCTCTCAACATCATCGTACTCCTGGTAATTTGGTTTTGAGATCCACGATGGAAGAGTACACAAGTTGCGTTGGCAAGGTGCCCGACTTCGGCTTGTTCCTTTCAATTATTTTTCCGTTCAAAAATTTTACGAGATGCTATTCGACTTTGGGGGAGCGACAACATTCGATGTTTCCATTTGAGGGCATTTGTTCATTCTCATTGTTACCGATTGTATTAGTGACGATGAAATACGGAAATGTACAATTATTTACCGGAACAAAACCAGACAAAATTTAAATACCAGACTGTTATATTCTCGTTTATTGAATGTGTTGAGACGGACTTGTAATTGCACGTGTACAGCTACTTCCTATTATATTCGTCGCGCACCACCACGAGAGGGCTCTCTCGTATATGTACATCTTACGCCTATGATTACATACTTATATCACACAGACAAAAGTCTCCGCTTGGAGTCATAGGTGAAGAATGAATGATATACCGATTAATAGCGTGAAGAGGCTACGAGCCAAAATTTTTTAGAAGCGGGTGCACATTTTGTAGCTCGCTTTGAGGGCTTCGCAGCCGGGTGTCGACGGTCGGTGATTCCGAAAGCGGTTTCCAAAAGTTAGACGGTCTCCTAAGCTCGGGGTTCGAAGCGGATCCGAGGCGAGTAGGAATGCGGCGAGGTGGCTCTCAAGGAGGAGCGAAGAAAGGGAAGAAGGTGGAGTGAACACGGTCCTCCGTTCGACGGGATGGGAATGAGGAGTTTATTTTCGGCGGCCATATGCGCGGTTTATTTCGACGATCCGCGCGCGCGGCCACCCTAAATAGAGGTAGGGGTCTCGTCTCGTCCCCGACGAAGACGTTTTCGGTGGTCGCGGCTCTCTATCATAGTCCCCGTTCGTTCGACGATCGTTCTCGTGAAAACGACGCCAGCCGGCGCGTGACGTTAATTGCTACCTGTTCCCTTCGTTATTATTGCGTTATCGGGCCGATTAGGCCCGCGGAGATCTCTCGTCGCTCGGCCAGCCGGTCAGCGAGGCGCTAATGACCACGTGCGTCCCCTTCAATGCTACCCGATTATGATTATTATTACTTTCGCCGGTGATTACGTCGGCCGATTCAATGGACGTTACTTGCGCGTCGACGGGGCTTCAACTCCCATCGGTGATTGCTTGATTGTATCCTACGGACGGTATCAACGGCACCGACGCACTTTGTACATATTTATGAAGACAGGGACGAATCGTTCCCTTTGTGCGCGCGTTAAGCGTTCGTCTTCCACCGACAGGAATTGCCTCTTGATGGAGGACGCCTCTAAATACGCTTCGAATAAATAATCGTGTATGAAGATGTCCGAAACGTAGAATGCCTATCCGAACGAATGAAAACGACGCGCTCGGATCTTTCCTCCGGCGAATGTATTACCACACTGCGAACGCTTTGAAACCTGCTACCTTTTGAACGGTGCAAATCCAATTATTCAAACACGACCGTACAACAAAAATGTGCCTATCGGTCTCGGGCAGTACTACGAGACGCAGAGTTTCATCGAAATCACAGTTTGACGGCTCGCGGATGTCGTTGAGGACGAAGCGGGTACGGTTATCGAGATCCGGCGGTTTCGCGGCGCGGATCGACGTGGGACCGCGTGTTTCGGGGCTGTCCGCTCGCGCTCTCGAAATAGCGTATAGTCAGGCCGACGTGGGACTTCGCTTATTCTTGACCCATCGGCTAAGTATAGACCGCGACAACTCTCGAGGAAAGAAGCGCGGCGAGAAAGAGGAAGAGGGCGAAGCAGAAAGAGCGCGACGACGCGACGTCCGCGTTGGTCGCGGGGTCCCGGCTCTCCGTCTCGAGCGCCGAGGAGAGGAAGGCGCGGGAACCGAGCGTAAACGTATAATTGGCTGCACTTAAATCTCTATAACGCGGCAGTAAAAATGCGCGGTGCGCCGCGTAAATCAACACGAGGACGATATGGCTCCCGCACCGCCCGCGTCCCGTTCCCTCGCACTCGTAAACGCGTCCCAGGGAGCGCGCGGCGCGTACACAACCGTGCCCGGCACAATTTTCGCGACTTTCCGGCCGCGATTTATCGCCACGGTAAATTCGAGCTTGATTCGGGGACCGTTTAATTCTCGCGGCTCGCGCGCGCGCGCTCGAGACCCGCGCCGAGCCGAGTCGAGCCGGACACTTGTTTCCGCTCGAACGGTCTCCGCGCCCGCGATCTAGGCACGCACGATCGCCAGCGGCAATCGTGTCGTCGATCTCGATCCGATTCCGTCCGGAGAAACGACTTCGCCTTATCAGCGACAGGACGTGGGCTGTCGGTCACGCGCGAACGACGACGCACCCGGATTACCCGCAAGCCGTTGCTCCTCGAATGGCGCGCGGATCCTTGATCGCGCGTCAATGCGCACCTTCGCGAATAAATCTTGGATTGTGTCGCGGAACAGGGAAATATTGTGTCCGTGCCGCGTCGCGTCCCGTCGGTCTCCACATCCCATTTTCATTGCGAATGTGGTCTCTTATTGCGGTACACCCAGTGTCTGGTCACTTTACGAGCTCAGGAGCGAAGCTGATTGTTTCGCTTGCGCTACTCAACTTGTATGAGACAGCTTTATTAGATCTGCAAGAAGCAATCGACCATTCCTCTGCCACAGTTGCATAAGCCTTTGAACACACGTCGCCTTACCGTTCTTCTTTGTTCCTCGAAAAAGTTCTAACTTGTTACACATGTAAACTTCTATGTACAAAGCGAAACTTACTTTTACGTCTCTCAAGTTGATCTTCAGTATCGTTGGATCTCTCACAACTCGTAGCAGATTCGATTGTTGATCTTTTCATTGTCATGCAATTTCACAATCACTATTCTCCAGTACTTTTTAGGCTCGAGATGTAGTTTAGGAAGATTTAACCAGTTAAGCGCGTTCGACGTGTATGCACGTCAATCCGAAACTCTATTGCGGTGCGGTTAACGTTAATGAATTGTTAATTTCTTCTCGAATAAAATCGTAATTCTTTCTCATTTTGTTTTACTGTTTTCGTAAAATATATAATAGCGGCATTTGGCCTGCGTTCGACGTATATATTCCTCATTGCTTGATTTTAATTCCGCGCCGTGACGGATTTTTCAAATTAAACTCCGCAGTTAACTGGTTAAACTCGTTCTATCACATAAAATAATTACTCATTAGTATCAGTTCCATATCCATAAAATGACAATATTCCAGGTTGGAAGGAATGTTTGATTTTAGAACGAAAATGGAAATTTTCTTCGCGTGGAAATGGTTAATGTCTATAAAAGAACCTTTTCACGACATTTATCCTAGACAACCTATGCACAAGGAACCAAATGCACAAGGAACAGAGCGTTAAAAACATCTCGCAAAATTAAATAAAATCGCGGATTGCTTAACGCCACGGCTAATAAGAGTGTACTTTACGTTGCGCATTAGAAGTTGGTGAATATAACGTCAACGGGGAGCGCAACGCCGATAATGGTGGTGAAACGAGCTCTCGGCAAGAACACCGTTCCCACAGCCGGACAAATCAGTGCAGACGCGCAAGAAATTAATAGACACGAAGTTAGCACGTTCCTGGATCGCCGTTCGTTGCATAGCATTTTTCCGTGGTGCTCCGGCTCTGGCGTTCCGACTGCTACCCCGTGGTCGTCTATTTTTCAGCCGGTCTCTAATACCCGAGCCTCCGCAACGTTCGTCTCGAGTTTCTTGCCGGCGGAGCACGGTTTTTCGGTGGGATTAGTTTCTCTCGCGGAAATGAGAAATTCCTGACGAGCGGGAGCACGGTTCTTCGGCTGATACGTCAAGGCGCAGTAACGGCGGCGCACGATCGGCACGCTACATTAACTCGATTCACCGAGTAAATTAACTGCAATCAGGGGGACGCTCCGCTGGCCATTCCGTTATTCCGCTAGCCGGCTGCCGGCCGTTCCGCGCGCCTCTAGACCGCTCTATTCGCTC
Source organism: Halictus rubicundus (assembly GCF_050948215.1). NCBI lineage: Eukaryota > Metazoa > Arthropoda > Insecta > Hymenoptera > Halictidae > Halictus > Halictus rubicundus. The sequence goes on from NC_135166.1 coordinate 7,285,897, forward strand.
GCACGGAATCGCCATTACGGGAGGGACAAGGGAGGACGAGGACCTAACGTCGTTTTTGTTGCCCGTACAAGGACCACCGCAAACGGCTCTTGTCCGACGGACGAAAACAAGGTTGGGAAACAGGACGACGCCGAGACTCCTGGCTCCTTGTGTACCCGACCGTGAGGATTCACGCTGATGACGTGATTTCTTGGCCGTTATTGCGCCGACTGCGCACACCCCCAAAAAGTATCAGGACGTCCATCGGTACTTGCCGGAAAAAGGCATTTAGTCGATATTATGCAACCTTAGATCTTAATCAACACTTTTTACTTTAACCCTCACAGGAGGTTAACGACGCACAGCTTGCTGAAAACCCGTTTTTCGGGGGCTAAATTGAACTTTTTAAAATCCAAAATATTAGACATTCTAGATAATTATGCGTGCCGCGATACCACTCTGATGACAAAATTCAGAAATTCCAAGTGAAACCAATTATTTTAAGTGATTACTATGCAACACGAAATACAGCAAGTTTGAATTGATGTTTTCTATTTATTGACAGGCGTATTTTAATTATTTGATTACTTCCTAAGCATTATTTAATCAACGCACAAATACCGTAAGAATGTTCTTGCAATTGAAATTCTGCGAGAAATTCAGAGTTTTCCATCGTTCGAACGTTGAAACCGTGCTGGAACATTTCTTGGGTGGACCATTATCTCCGCGTTCCGGGATACGTCAGATCTCCGGCTGGAATCTCGTCTGCGAATCGAATGGCAGGTGGTCAAGCTTGATCGAAGTCGATCGACCCAGCCCCTATTGGCTCGTCGAACCCCCCCGAAACGTTTCGGGAAAGCGTGGAGCGCGGGTACACGTCTAACGTGGGTCCGATTTCCATCGATCTCCCGTCGTTCCGGTCCGTTCGCTCCTGCGACGGACAAATTTTTCGTCCTCCTCCGGCGACCTTCGATCACCGGTTTCGCCGGTCTTCGGCCCGTTCAGACGAATTCAAAGTTAATCTCGGCCACGAGACCGTTCCGTTCTGTCCCGTGAGGGGTGTGGGGCCGGTGGCGCCCCCGGGCGACCTGTCATCGTGAAACCCCTGGGAGCACCGGGCTCACCCTGATCTCTCTGTTACGATAGAACCTTGGGAACCGGAGCCTTGGGCAGCACGATAAGGCTCGGTCATTTATAATCCGTCGGCGTAAGTAGCCTGCCGTTCTCCTTCCGCGCTGATTGAGAGAGAAAGGAATAAAGGGAGCCTCGAACTTCCGGCCGTTCCAGCGAGATGGATTGGCGAGGACGCCAGGTGAATTTCTGATGATGATGTTTTCGCTGCCGGCTGACTCGATTTCCACGCTTTAATCCCGTTCGATAAATACGCCCTGGTTTATTCCACCTCCCCTCGGGGGTGGCGAAACACCCTCTTGTCGGTAGTCGTAGCTTTTTTATTACGTCCAACTTTGGACACGAATAGCGTTCTACGAGCAGGCTCCACATAATCAACCTGCGGATATTTATTTGTAAGGAACTTTCATCCTCATTCCGTTAAAATATTCTTTTCATATTTTGTAATTTGTTCGTGCGATCGTGTGTCAGGAATAAACAGAATTTGTGCCCGTTTCGACGCGATATCGTGTCATCTATCGTCGAGGTGTTGAAACTTCCCGCCCGGTTCATCGTCTGCTCGCTTAATTAATGTGAGAAACGATTCCGCCGGAAAAAAGAGGGTCGGGGTGTACCTGGAGCCAGCTCCAGGCCGATAATTTATAAAAATGATATTTGCCTCGGGAAAGCGTGACCGTAAGCTGTCTTAATATCTCTCATTACCGTCCCGCTCCTCGAGTCCCCGGTGACCGTGCAATTAAAAAGCTAAGATTGATAAATGACGGGGAATTAATGCGCTGGGGATGGAAAAGAAGGGATGAAAGGGGGCGGCCACGGGATCGGGGGCTGGAACGTTTAGAGGCCAGCGAGTAGAAGAGGGACAGGGTGATTGCGGGTGGCTTAATGGTGTTTGTATGCATGGGAACCGGCTTTAGGGGTGAGGTGGTTATCGCTTGGTACAGTTTGCACCGAAAATCGGGACCGTGGCTCGAAACGCTTAAAACTTTTACCCTCTCGACGCATATATTCCGACCAGCGAACCAAGAACGCCGGGTACACCCTATTTTTCAATTCGTTATTAACGAAAATTCCGCACGTATCGATTCTTAGAATATTACATTTCACATAGCAATTCTTACAATGTTTTTATTTTATTAACCCTTCGTACTCGACCGTGTCTTCTAAAGAACCCCTCTATGGTACTTAGAAAATCTTAAATTTTCTAAATTTTCTTAAACCTCATACCAATAACCAAAATTTCCTATGATATTCAATTTTGTTGCACGTTATAGTTTCAATGCATACTTTTATGCTTCAAATGTAAACTAATCTGTGATCACGTAAGAAAATCTACAATAATCTTGCTATTGGCCAACAAAAACGTTAAAGAAGAATGAAAAGGAATTACGAATGAGTAAAAAATATTTGTTTCTTGTGTTTCAGGTGACGCGAGTAATGCGAGTATCGGCAGTGGCGAGGGCACCGGCGAGGAAGACGACGATTCGTCGGGTAAGAAGAACCAGAAGAAACGGGGTATCTTTCCCAAGGTCGCGACGAACATCCTCAGGGCGTGGCTGTTTCAACACCTCACGGTAAGTGTCTACACTCGTCTATCGTCGTGTCGCGCTGGTCGACGAGACGTTCCTGTCCTCGACGGATCGTCGCGCCACCGTCTCGTCGAGCGACGGCCTCTCGTCGTCGTCGTCGTTCGTCAACGTTGTTCGTCGACCGGTCTCCCGCGCATTCTTAGAGCCGTTATGCACTGTCGACCAGTTGTTGACGACTTGGTCCCCGAGAGACCAAAAATCAAGCGACCCTGTTCACCGGAAACCACAATCTCGATTCGGAAGTTCCAATTCAAATCTTTACAATATCTTCAGAAGTACGCAGGGGGTTGGTAACTTTAATGCTGTCATAATTTCATATCGTCGTAACAATATCAACAATTCCTCCCATTCTGCTTTTTTAACACTACCGAGCCTCGAACGAGAGTGACGTATATTTATCCTAATAACAGAATTGAATTTATTTAGATTTCATATACTAAAAAATAGGTATATTGTAAAAGGAAAAATCTGAAATTCGTCGGTCTGACGGGCTCGGTAGTTCTACTGTTAGTGTCACGATTTGCGTGATCATTATCGAATAAATCGTTCTTCAGGATTCTAAAATAAACTTTTCTCCGTCGAAACTGATTTTACGCGGGTAGTCGTCTGGGCGCCAAGAAATTTGTTTATCGCTTGAGCACGCAATGGAAATCAGTGCATTTCAACTGAATCAGCCGTGCGTCGCTCGCGTTTTCTCGCTGGTTGCTGCGACCAAGTGCGTACGAGTTGGTATTCCCCGCGCCGCGAAACAAACCGAAATGACCGTGCGACCGCGAGAAGAACATCGTCGAGAGCATCGTTCGTTAAAAACACAGAGCCCCGAGAGGATCGTGGAACCCGGTGGATCCACAATCAGTGACTTATCAAAGCACGCTTAACCCGGGACGCGAAGATAAACGACGGGAGCGAAACCCGCCGGCAAAAAGAAACATTTCCCAAATTGCTTTTGCTCCGAGGAGCGAGAGAGGAAGAGAGAAAGAGAGAGGAAAAACGAAGACGGAAAAACGCGTTCGCCGTTGGGGGCAGACACTAATCTCCTAATGCCAAGATAAGGAGACTGGGAGCGCCACCCCGTTGCCCCCCGTCGGCGTTCCTGCACCCCCCGGACCACGATCTTTCTCGATCCTAGCGGGACATCTAATGATTCACGGGTAATCTGAGCCGCAAAAAGCGCAACGCGATTAAAGGGACGAGGGTGGAAGAGTGTCGCCGCGTTTGGCCGCCGCCGCCTGTAACCGCGGTTGCGTAACGTTGCGCAGCAATTCGGAGCACGATACATTGTCCCTCATACTACGGACACCCCATAGATTTCGGGTGTGATCAGGTTACCTTGCGAGAGCGGTAATCATATTGCAGCTCGGTTAATGCCATTACCGCACCGGTGGAAGGGAGGGCTGGCAGCCACCCTCGAAACCACCCCGCAACCAGCCCGTCCCCTTGCCGATCCGCTCCCGCAGCCTCCTCTTCGCTTCTCTACCGTCGGCTTCGGCAACCCCCTAACAACGTGTATTGGATATGACGTCGGGGATAGTGGGTTCATGGTTTAATGCATATACGCTGTTTGCACGATGACGATATCGCGCGCGCTGCTCGTGGAAAAGACGAGCGAGCGAGTTTGCGAGCTTGCGAACGCTCTCCGATGCCGTGCCGTGCCGTGCCGTGCCGTGCCGGGCCAAACGTCGTTCCTCTTGTTCGGTTAATCGCGTCCTCGAGAGCTTTCACCGAGCTTCGCGGCATCGTGCGCGATCCTAGGCTTGAAAGGATTTTAATGTAAGTCGGCCGGGCCCTTAACAGTCTTCTGCTAGCTTCTTTGAGGTCTCGCGCCAGACTCGCGCGTGATCTACCGTGCCACGGACGAGTCGCGAGACCCGTATTCGCACCCTTTCATGTAGGCACAGACGTGTGCTCTCTGTGATGTGTTTATTGGCAACGCGAACCGAGCTTTTAGTCGATGTAAATTCGGTTGACGAGCGGTAATTCAAAGAGACAGAAAAACCAGTGCGAGTCAACTGCCGCGACACTGTTACAAACGAAAATTGCGAGGCCTGCAATTCTAGCGGAACTGCTTACAGAGTACTAAAACTGATTTCGTGTGTAAACAGAGGAGACTGTTCGGTAGTAGTCTGAGAAAAGCTTCCGTATAATTCAAGAAAGAATCTGAAAACAACATTCCGACCGGTTCCAGTCTAAAACCGGGAGCTAATTTTTATTTTTAACGAGAGAAGAAGTATTTCCGCGATCGGGAGAAGTTGGCCGTAGAATCCGACCCAGAATCTTCGGCAGAGTTTTCACGGAGCACGGACCAGCCCCGGGCGATAAATTAGGAACAATTACAAGGTAAAAATAAGCGCATCAGCGGTCGGGATTCATGGGTCCGTGGCCGCGCTATTACGCGGTGTATCCACTGCCAGGAATTACAGCGGTTTTTCGCGACGGTCGTCTCGCGGGCATTCGTCTCGGCGTTATTACGAGCGATTAAGCGACTGCACCGTGAACCGGAATTCATTCGGCGCGCTGGATACATATTACGCCTTAAAAGAGTAAGTGACTCGACGCCAACTGTGTATTCACTCGGCTGGCAGGCTCTTTAAGAGAGCCCGCGCGTCCCGGCGCGACTCGGCGTTCCCTTTTTCCGAGCAAACGAATTACGGCCTCAACAGCCCTGATTTAGCGTCCTAATCTTTCTCCCGCGATGACTTACGGCCGCAACAAGGTCTACCGTTTCTCGGTATACTCACCCCGCGCGAACTGTTTCGCCCGGTAATTATTATAGAACAGATGTCGGTAACGGTGAATGTAGCGCAACTTGGCTGTAACGTGTTCTTCCCCCGTTCTAGAACTACAAACTTAATTGGTCGAGGATAAATTGATAATAATAATGTCACGTTTACACCAATTTGTACGGTTACTTGTTCATCGCGGGAACGAGCCAGAGAGTTCGGCTGCCGGACGCCCGCTCTCTCGACGTTGTTTATTGGAGGGCACCCGCTACAAAGGCTCGCAATCTTTTGAAGATTTGATCGCGGGACACGAATAGCGCTGTATTTCACGAAATAGGTATTCACGTTGCACTATCAGTCCCCTAAATTCATTTGTGTCCCGTTAAACGACCAATTCTCAACGTTCGCGGTGTTGCGGTTCGCTGACAAGTTACAACTTCTCTTCCAAAAAGACAAACGACTCGTTAGCTCCGAAATACAAGCAGAATCATGTAAGTTTGAACACGCGGTAACCAACGGAGAAAATTCAATCATTGTTTAAATAGAAGAAAGATTAAGCCTGTACGAGTCACCAGAAAAAGATTTTGATCTCGTGACACGTTCTGCGATTCAGTTCTCTGTTCGGCAAAGATAAAAGTCGTGATTTTCACAATAAAACCATTTTTCTTCAAACGATTCGAATTACGCGCAGTACTTGAAATATATTGGATAAATAAAATGTTCGAGTAGCACTGATTTTTGTCCGACTTTTTAGAAAAATCGAGCACCGCGCGTGGTTCGAGCCGACGACTAATTCGCGAGCAAATCAGCGCTCGGTCGAACTTGAATTCCGGGCCGCGGGTAAAGGCAGCGTGTAAATTTATCAGCGCGAAAGCGAGCGCGTGGTCCCGTCTATTCCTCGTCGGGTGTCGTCATCGTGTGTTCGGGACCGCGCCGTTTCACCCCGTCGGTGAAACATTTCGGAACCGCGACGGTCCGCGCCAAGGAATTCGCCGGGTCGCGCCAATAACCTGTCCCCGTTCGAGAGTGCAGACGCCAATCCGCGGGCGAGAGCCGCGTTCCGCATTGACGTAGGGCAACGGGGGAAAGCGACGAGCATAGTTTACATACGCCCATAGACAGATCGGCCCGGGGGTTTAGGCGAGGGGAATCGCGGCGGACGCGGACGGCGAGCCCCGCGGTCGTAGACGGGCAAAAGAGAAAAGGAACGGGCTTTCGCCTTGACGTTAGATCAAAGGAGACGAACACGCTGCGCCGGAGCGGAGCGAGCAACACAAGGCCGGGAGACAGAGGGAGGAACGCGCGGAGCTCGGCATCTCGGACGGCCGAGTATAAATTAAATTAATTTGATGGAGGCGGCGCTGACTCCGGCGTGCATTCGTCGGCTCTCGTGACTGCAGTTGCATTTTTCTTTGGCCAACCGCCGACGGGGAGGTCCGTGTGTGCGCGCGCGAGCGAGCGAGCGAACGCCGGAACGTGCCCGCGCCCCCGTGGATCCTGGAAATCTGCGCGGTTTTTACGGCCGGAAAATATTTATCGGCCGTTGAAACGATATCAATCTCTCTGATTCATGCGCCCATCGACCAAGATTTACCATTTAGGCCGTCGTTCCCGGTGAAATGGATCGATGGTAATTCGACATAAATTATTGAAAGAGCGCCACGTCTGTTCAACCGCGAACCATGAAAGTTTCACTTTTAACGGCGACGTACACCCGTTTATTTGCGCGCCGCTCGATGCACAAGTTAAACAACTGTTTTACGCGCCGATGAAAGACAAATAATTTCCTCGTTGCCGGGCCTCGGGCAACCGAATACACATATACACCTTCGGAATCGCGAATACGTTCTCGATTCTCAATCCTAAAAACATCGACGAAATTTCCGACAGTCGTCACTTCGGAAAGATCTGTAATAACTCGATACAGAACGAAGGAGAACGGAGCAACTTCCTCAACAGGCGATATCGTTTCTCGCTGTGAGGTCGACGTCTTTCTTCTTCCGTTCTCGCCGTGCACCGTCACGTTTCGTTCTCGTTCTCTCTTCCTCGTCGGTTGTCATTTTGAAAGCCATCCGACGACCGCCCCTCACCGTCCGTTCGTACGTCTGTCCGACCAGCCAGCGTACCAGACCAGCCAACCAACCAACTCTGTGACCCTCCCCAAGTTTAATTAGACGGAAGAGGAGCATACATCATGGTCGACTCCGTGTCCCGACCTTCCACGGCAGCCAACTTGGGCTTTCCAGAATTGTGGCCACCGACCTACTACCACTCCTGTCCTGCGCTTTCCTTCTGCACACCTTCGGGAACGATGTTTCAAACGCTGTCTCTCGGCAGGAATTGTTCCGGCCGGATTCTGCATCGCCGAAGGGGAAACCTGCGCCGACTCTGATCGTTCATAACATATTTCTTCCTTGGGTTCATGTTTTCGATTGAACTGTTTCTTTGTACAGGGTGTATAAAAAGTAATGGTCAACCGTTTTGGGGGTGAATCTACACCTCTGAATCTGTGGACATTTGTCAAAGAAACATGTCGCAAAATTGTTTATAACGAAGAAAATTGTTGTGAAAGTTTTGTTTGCGTCAACACCTGTACATCGAGAAAGGAAAAAGTTTTAGAGGAACCATATGTCGCGAACAAATAGTTATCGAGATATAAGCCGTTAAAGTGTTTGCAAAATTTGATTGTGTGGAGTTATACGTATAGACAAAAGCCTACTGCTACAGTCCAGCTGACCGTGTCGATGAGTCGGAACATAATCGTGCCTCGAGACAAACGAAGTTTAAAGGGACATTCGTCGCTGGGCCCGTACCAAATCATTATTACCCTGTCCATTCGGATCATAAATTTGAAGTTGCAAAATATGAAAGAAAACCTTTTATCCATACATACGAATACTAAACCTACAACATAAAATACTGATGTAAAGTACACTTACAAATTTTTCAGAATCATCTGTTCCTCCGTCGGATCCACAGCATGCTATTATTGGCTCGCGCGAATACGTCCGAATAATTGGACGACAGAATCACTAAACTCTACACAACAAACTTAACGAAATCGTGACAGCGAACGAGAAGAAGTTACTCCGACCACGAATAAAATAATACTGTGATTTTAACTGCTTCGCTCCCGCGGACTTGTGACGGTCCGGTTATAGTATGCAGGTCAGACGCCATGGGTCTATAAACACTAGATACGAAAACAGGGAATTCCGGGAAATAGGGTTCGGCAATTCTGTCGCCAGAATTTGTTTACTTCGTTTTTGTGTCTAGCGTTTAAAGACTTTCGAAGCGGTTAAAGTCGCAGTATTATTTTGTTCGTGGTCGGAGTAACTTGTTCTCGTTCGCTGTCTCGATTTCCTAAGCTGTGTTGTGTAGTGTAGGCTTCGAAAGACAGGGACAATTATTCGGACGTATTCGCGTGAGTCAATAACAGTGCTGTGCTGTGGATCCGACGGAGGAACAGATGATTCTGAAAAATTGGTAAGTGTACTTTACAATAGTATTTTATAATATAGGTTCAGTATTCGTATGTATTTATGTTTTATTGGATACAAGGTTTTCTTTCATATTTTGTAACTTTAAATTTGTGATCCGAATGGGCGACAATGATTTGGTACAGGCCCAGTGACGGATGTCCATTTAGCACTAGATTTACAGAGTACTACAAGTGACTACTTAACATTATTTTACAAAAATAACAAGAACGTGTCCATCCACATTTTTAGCCATTTTTTAAATATTAGTAGTAGTAGTACTTTATTTTGTTCCCCTCAGGGTTACAATTCATCTATCCTCACCCTTTCTGCCTCGCGCCGCTCTTACCCTAACCTTATTTCTATCTTAAAAATTATCTTATTTTTGTAAATCTTGTTTCTACCGCTTATATATACTTACTATACTAAAAATTAAAATAAACATACAAATAAACTAGTATATACCCAAAAAAATAAATTTGTTGAGTAATTCTTTACAATGTCAATAATTCTAAATTGAAAATATTAGGTCCCGTCATTTTGACGGGTACCGAGAAGCTAGTATTAAATTTCGTTTGTCTCGAGGCACGCACACGATTATGTTCCGTCTCATCGACACGGTCAGGTAGAAGTATAACTCCACACAATCAAATTTTGCAAAAACTTTAACAGCTTATGTCTCGATAACCATTATATTTGTTTGCGACGTATGGTTCCTTTCAAACTTTTTCTTTTCTCCATATACAAAAGGTGTTGATGTAAACAAAACTTTCATAACAATTTTCTTTGTTATAAACAATTTTGCGGTAAGTTTCTTTGACAAATGTCCTCCGATCCAGAGGTGTAGATTCACCCCCAAAACGGTTGACCATTACTTTTTATACACCCTGTACAAAGTATTCGGATATCAGGAGACCGGGTAATTGGAGATCTACTGTACCTGTACGAGGTGTACGACATTAGTGTAAATTCGTAGTGTACAGTAGAGAAACTAACTCGTTGCAGGATAATTAATAAAAATGGAGACTTGGGCAAATATTCGCAGTATGGTTATAATAGAGATAAAAAACCCTAAGTGTAGATTCTTCGTGTAGATGCTCGAATCAGCTTTCTCTCATCGGCAGTTTTCTCCGATTAATCGTCGGCAACGAGCACATCCTAAAAATCATTGGAACGCCTATCGCTCTCATCGTCGTTAGAAATTTTCTTATTAATTATACCGAAGCGACGGTCCCGAGGAGATTTCCCGCGCAGGATTGCGAATAGACATTGAAACCCGGTCCGGCGGGGTCGCGATCAATCAGAATCCCCGCGGTACAGCGGGAAATTCATTTCGAAAATATCCCGGAGCTGGTAACAATTACGCGAGACGGCGCAATAATCCGAAGACGGGGTGCTCGCCGGGGGAAAAGAAGAAAGATTGAAGATGGAGTCGACATATATAATCCATTTTAATTTACTCGGAAAGATATATCCGTCTAGCTTGCAGTTTCCCGCGACTCCGCCCCACTTCGGTGGCGGTGCCCGGCGCGTTCCCTTCGTTCTTCCATTTTCTACCTCTGCCTCTTCCTCCCCGGCGCGGCGTCGTCCTTATCCCTAGATACCGTAGTCTTCTTATATCAATGGAAGCATTTCGCGAAATTACATTTGCCAGTTCCGCGCTGTATGCCGCTCCGTTTCACGTATCGAGTGGCGCCGCGGAATCTCTCTCTCTCTCTCTCTCTCTCTCTCTCTCTCTCTCTCTCTCTTTCTTCCTCTCTCCATTCCTCTCTGTTCGTCCCCGCTCCGCTTCTCCCGGCGAAATAAATTTCATCGTGCCAGCGGGAAACTAATTCCGTATCAAATCCTTTTTCTCCGTGCATGTCGAGGCTCACTCGGAGCTCGGGGGAAAAAAAGAATGTTAATTGAATGCAGGAAGAATTCGACTCGTGTTCTTTCGCCGGCCGCCGCGCCGCCACCCAGCAGCTCCAAAATTATGGAAACGAATTTAATTCGAGCAACGCCAGGCCGCCGCTTTGGAAACGATTCCTATTCGATATTCCGTGTTGTAACACAAGCGCCGAGCGCTGCCGGGGCAATCAATAAGCCATCTAAGGCAGGTAACGCAGCTACGGTACAAACCGCAAACCGGCAATGCCATTATCTGCACACATATATACGTACACGTACCACAGGTAGAGACGCACACAGAGAGACCGCACATCCGTGGATCGGGGGAGAGGGAGGGGGGCTGCAAGCTGAGATGCAAGCGCGGTTTCATCGAGATCGATAATGAAACGCGTTTCATTTAGCGTATTGCGCGTTGCCGTTCCAATATATCTTGCCGCGATCTTTAATTCATCCGTATCGCGCGAGCCGATCGGACCGGGACGCAGCGTGAAGCTGCGAACAAAAACGGGAGATCGATCTGACGCGTGGCGCGGCATTCTTCCACGTTCCACTTCGCTGTAAACGCCATAATCCTTTTACTCGCATAGAATCCCGACGCCATTATTCGCCGCGCAATTTTCATCGTTCTCGCGCCTCTTCAGCCATTTTCGACGGTCCGCGGGATCGACGCGTGACTCGGAAAACGACGTCGAAGCGGACACGCGATATAGACATTCCTCCCGAAGCTGATCTCCGCGTTTGGTAGCGGTCGGTGCAATTACGTCGCTGGGCAAAATCCTTTTTCAATTGTCGGCTGCGCTGCAAAGACGTGTACACGATGATTCGGTTAACCACTGACGCATAGAAACTCTCGCTTTTAAAGACAAATTGTTAAGAATTATATATTGGGATCTCCCGAAAGTAATTGATGTGCACAATGGAAATTCAGAGTAATTTGTTAAGAGGAAGCTTAGGAGGCAATAGAATATTAGGACATAGATGATCATGTTATTTATATGTGCTGTTATTTAACAATAGTAACCCTTTGGAATCGAAGCTATTTTAGCCCCAGAACCCATTTTTTCCAAAGACATTTTTTCAGATCTAGAATATTTCCATTTTATACAATTTTCTTCACTTTCTACATATGAACATTTACTCGTGCTACACTTAATTTTATAGGCGTTTATTAAACATAAGTTAATTTAGTAATGTTAGTTTTTATTTGCGTGTTAGAGTCACCATTAGAGCGCAAAGTGTTAAGGGTTCGCTCGCTTGCGAAAGAAACTTTTAGGACAACTTAATCGATTGCGATTGCTCATTCAATTGTTGGAGCTGTGTATTCTATTGTTAAAATTTCAGCAAGCATTGTTCAACAGAAATGACTAGATCTATTAACAACGTCGACGGTTAGGTCTCACGCGAGAGCCGAGCGCGATGTTATTTCAATAAGCGCCGGTAAACTTTCGAATGGCACGAGTAAGGTCAGAGTCCGCGTGATCGTAAGACCTAAAACCGGTAATCGCGTCATTCTCGTTAAACGGTCGATCGGCGAATGAATATGCAATGGAGACGGCGATACTGAAAGGGTGGCATCCCTTAAATCGTTGGAACAGCGATCGTCGTCTCCAGGATTCACCCCTCAGATATCCTTATTGGTAGTTCTCGAGCTGGCACCGGCGGTTTTCACGGGGACGACGCCCGCAAAAGACGGGGAACCGCCTTAGCCCGGATATTTTAAACAATTTGCATAGACAATCATAGCGGCAGTTTTTTCGACCGTAAAGGGGCTCTCGCCGGCACTCGAGTCGACTGCCACGACCGAGGGCAGGCAGCAACCAGCAGCTGGCTGGCTGACTGGTTGGCTCTGCCCTCCCGCGCCGCCCTCTTCGCCGCTCCGCGCCGTAGCGGAGCGGAGTGGAGCGTTTTATGCCGCCATAACCGTAGCGCGGCATGGCCCACTTAGATCTGCTATCTCGGCCCCGGCGTGGTGTCCGCGTACCGACTGATATCTATTGTCCCCTTGCCACCCCTGGACCAGCCGTTGAACCGCTCCGCTTCCGGTACCGGCTGCTCGTCCTTGCCCATTGCTGGGTCAAGGTCTGCGAGGCGGCGCGCCGCATAGCGTTCCCTCGCCCCAGCAACGTCCGACGACTGTTTGATGAGTCTGCTACCCGAGACCGCTAACCTCCGTCAACTTGGACAATTGTTATCCCGCCAACAGAGTGAGAGAGAAAGCTACCCGGCAGACACGACGCGCCCGTTGTCACCCTATCGGCTCGAAAGGACGTGGAAGAGACGTTTGCATACATCGACCGGCAGTTTTCCGCTCGAACAAATCCTCGCATCGAGTCTAGCCCTTCTTCCACTAACCCACCACCCGTCCTCCTCCGCCGAGTCAATGCTTTGCTCGATCCCAACGACCGACCCCCTTCATCCCCGTGTTGCCGTTCCTCACAATCTGCGATGCTAGTTTTATTCGACTGCGATTCACCATCTTACGATCTGCCTACGCGGGGATCCGCAAGCCTCCGGTGATACGATCCTGTTCGTGGCGCGGTTCCCGTCGATCCAATCGAGTCGGGTTGATTGAATTCTTCTATATTTGGTAATTGCAATGTCCATGGAAGTCCGTTTTTCAATTCTTTTTTCGGGTCGACGATGTTCGTGTTTTCTTCGATTTTATCTGCTATAACTGCTATTTTATCCCCCTTGTATGATATCGAGTCAGACCCATCGTACAATGTCCAGAATCTATTAAACATAAACGTCATCCGTTTAAAGCGATATAAAACGCTATTCTTCTGCTGTCAATATTTAAAGTAAATCTTTTACTTTTGGAAAATGATCAAGGACGAAGAAGTTCACTGTAAGATCTTGACTGTAAAATAAATCATAGGACAAGAGAGTAGTGTTTAAGTTGATGAATAGGTGACCAAATCCTGTTGAAAAATCGTTTTGGACCTCATCCAAATGTGTTCCAAATGTTTCACATGAATATTAGAGTAAAATTTTTGCCATTGACGTCGCAAAGGTTAACCGAGCTTGAATAACTATAAAAGACAGTCATCATTATTATGTCTTCTTTTCTAGTTCCAATTGTTACTCGAAGTGCGTACTAAAAACCGATACTTGTCAGTGAATAATTCTATTCGGACACGGTGAATGCTTACAAACTAGTTAAAAAATTCTTACTCAGTCTGATAGTCTCAGTTTATTCAAGATTTGTTTCGGAAATAACAAACGTCGTGAATACGAACAACACCCTGTCAAGATAATCGTGTTCTGACGGTTCTAACGATTCGCAGCGTCGGAAAGGGGTGCGGTAAGATTGAAACGTAGAGTCTAGGATCGCTTTCGAATTTCCTCGGCTTTGAATGGTCCATGGTCGTCTCTTTTCACTCGGAAGCAAGAGAAAAGATCGCGGAAGCGCCGGAGGGTTCGGGCCAGACGACGTAATTTCCTCTCTGGGGGTTAATCCGCGCGAAGCGACGTTTCTATGTGCTGCCGGTTCTCTGCTGTCGTCTTGCGAAAGGTAGTCGCATATCCGAGGCACGTCCCTACGGTCAACCTACAACCTTCAACCTCCTCGGGCCGGCCCCGGGGTACGGCAACCCCTTTTGCCTTTGGTCGGTGCTCTCACTGGCGCCGCCTCGGCTCGCATTTGAATATAATACTTGGCCCTCGTCGACCGGAGCGTCCCGGCAACCGAGGCGAACTGTAATTATGTTGATGCGCAGCCATTGTTGCGTCCATCCTGGACGCCCTGCTGAATGCCGAATCTCCTTCTTTCCCTCTTTGGAAAGGCCTCTCCTCTCTCGCCCACGCCAGGCCGCGCCGCCATGGCGAGAGAAACCGAGACGATTATTCTTGTATCCTTGATGCGTTTTGCCGAAACCGGACAATGAATGGGGAAAAAGGTGGTTGGAATCATGGCGGAGGCCCCGAAACCGTGAGCTTACGTGCGCGGTGGATAAAAACAGAGGCGACTCGACTCGCCGCCATAACAATCGATCGTCCAATTCCCGGTCTCGAAACGAACAGATCCCCGTGCGAAATTAATAGCGGGCCCGAAGATTAACCGGGAGAAGGAGGCAGCAGCGTGCTTCTCGCGGTTAGATGATTAAAAAAAGGAACAGAATTCTTAAGAGCCGCGGAGATAATTGCAAAAACTGCGCGCGGTTACCGACGCTGTACGCTGTGCAGGAACGCCGGCCACTGTGCACAACGGACACCAGAGACAGGGGGATAGAGAGAAAGAGAAAGAGCGAGATACCCACCCCCGTCTACGTGAAGGGGGTGGCGCGCGGACCCAGGATTAGACTGTCGCCCCACGACAGGGTAAGCCCCTATTTTTGCGAAATTTATCGCCGTTAATCCCTCACCCCCGCAGCTTCCCTCCGTTGTTCTCGTTGTCCTCTCCGGTTTTGCTCTCTTTCTCCCGCGCGCCCGTCCCTTCGTCTCCTCGCCCTCTGCGAGGCTCACTCCGCCCCCGTTGTCGATATGAAAAATAATAAAATTGCCGCGTCTTTATACTCGCCGGCGCGACAACCCCCGCGCGAGCCACCCCTCTGGCCCGGCTCTGTCTCTGCGTCGCGCAGTGGACTACTCGTCGACGGTTAATCCGGCCGGGATTTAAAACATTCGTATCTTGAATATGCATTCATAGGTTTAAACCGGGGCTGACTCGCGTATATCCCCGGCGGGCCGAGGCGAGGCGAGGCGAGGGAAGAGTCGTTTCGCGCTCGCTCGGTTCGCTCGCCGCGCCGGTTTCTCGCGCCCGCCGAGCGCTAAGCGTCGGCCGGGGAGCCCGGTATTAACTCGGCCACTCATTAGCCTTTCTGGTCCTACTTGTCGCTCGGCGTAATCTCACGTCCGTCCGGACCTCGCCTGACCAGGCTTAACTTTGACGCTGACGCTACTTCCGGAGCTATCGCCTCCGTCCCGAGATCCTCTCCCGAGCGATGCTCGTTACGGAGCCCGCTCGTTTATCGCGGCACGGGATTCCAGGTGTTATCAGATCCTTCGGCAGAGCGTCCCGACCTCGGCCGAAATGAGTTATTCGGTTAACTAAGCGTGCAACGCCCGGCCCGTGTGATCCGTTCCCGGCCCGTCAACGTTCGCGCCGCAACAACCGCCGGCGTAACCTGATACCAAGGTGTACCCTCCTCTCCTCCCCACCGTGCCAGCCTATCGGCGAATGTACGCAGGTGTGAAATACATCGCGGATTCGTCAGGGACGGTGCTTTCGTTACAGTTTAAATTAATCCAATTATGCATGCCGAGCAAAGCGAAGACCGGCCGAGGCTTCCTCTCGCTTCGTATCCTCGCTTTCGCCCGCCTCGGACCCGGACTTTAAAGGTTTAAGCCGAATAATGGACGCAAGGTCTGCGCCGTCATCCATATGCAAAGCGTCCTCGCGGCGGCTCGGATTAGTCACGGCGATTTCGAAAGGATCCGCGTCGGAGAAATTCAACGGGTGGACCGTGCGTCGGCGAACACCTTGCGAACTGATTTCTTCTCCGAATCCCGTTTTCCGTTCGGCCAATTACGGCCCTGCCGAACGTGTTGGTCGAATTTGTCTTCAACGACGTTTGCTCATTGTTCCTCTCGTTCCTTTTGCGCGTAGAGACGTTTGGTCGAAACTCTTTTATACGGTATCCATGAATTTTTCTAATCGAATCGTTGTGTCATCGTCTCACGTAAATTTTGTCGTACGATCAAAATTGTCATCAATTCATTGATTACGATCTACAGAAAGTTAAATGTCCCTTGGAAGATCACGCTGATCCGAACCTAGTAAGGTGGTTAACACCCGTTTAGGATGGCGACAGGTGTTTAGATTCCCGAGATGCCTTCCCCTTCCGAATCGAAATTTTCCGCGACAGGTTCGGTCCGATGTTCGCCTGAAGCTCGATTACACCTAAGACCCGGTTAATAACCGCTTAAAGTTCCGTAGTTATCGCAACTCCGGCCAGTCGAGTCTCGTCCCACGAGAGCTGGCCGAGGATTTATGGGGCAGAGCCGCCTGTCCGTGAACTAGGCTGAGCTCTGCGGACAAAACGCGACTCCACCTCGACCGCCAGACTCTTCTCCCGTCGACGTTAATGATCGTTCCGCGAATACCGATCCCATTAAGGTGCGTTATCCGCGATCCCTGGCGGACTTCTAAACTTCTTCTAAGCGTCCACCGTTTGCCGTCCACCGTCTCTGCAATGTCCCCTGACGCGAGAGACTCGGGGAGACGTTCAGAAACGGTGCACTGTTTCATCTTTGCTTTAGGTATTGCGAACACCTACGACTCGACTGCGGATTTTATGCGTTTATAATGAAAGCGAGTTGGTGCAATTTAAAACGATAGAAAGACAAAGAAAATTTTTTAAATTTTACAATTTTTCTTCTGCACGAAGATCCGCAGTCTGCCTTTTAACAAACACATCGAATTCAATTCATATTGAAACCGTAGCTATTGTGTTGGTCTCGTACCTGTATACACGGTTTAAAAATGGTACCCGACGTTGCTTTGCATAATTAGAAGCTCCAATGATCCTAATTGGACGTTTCCACGCTGCGTTCGCATTGTACTACACCAGAGAGACACTAACTTCCTTTCCGTCTCCATTGTTCGTCGCTTTTCCTTTTTCTAAAAGACGTATGCGCTATTAAAACCGAAACGCGACGTTAGAGAGAAAACGCGGAGCAAAGCGGAGGAGCCGGGCACGTAGGGAACCGTGGAAGCCCCTGATCCTTCCGCAGGATGCCTAGCTCGCGTTTACGGTTGCTTGTATGTACGTGTGTGTGTTTGTGTGTGTGTGTGTGTGTATTCGAGAACGTTTCAGCGAGGGAGGAGGAGGATATCCGTGGCACCCCATTAAGGAGAGTGCTGGACATCGATGCGGCGTGTGTACCTAGCGAGCATTAGAGGCTCGTAGCAAGCCGAAGGGACATCGGTGTGCACGGCCGGGTCGGTGTTGGTTAGATATTGACGCGTACCTGTGCGTGCACACCAGTCAAAGCGGCATCAATACTTGATGTCTCTCCCGTTCTTCCGGATCTATCTGTCTTGCTCTTTTTGCCGTCTCCTTCCAGAGACCGGGGTCAGAATACTGGATGACCGTTGCGCGACCAGGTACACAGGAGAAAGACGAAACAGAAAAAGAGAAAGGGAGAGAGAGAGAGAGAGAAAGATAGCTGATCGATTATATTATTCACAACACATTGAACGCTTTCAGAGCGGGCGCGCTCTTTCCTCTCCGCCGGAGGATGATTCGAGCCTGGTCGACGATCGATAGTCGGCTTCCACGTAATTGTTTTTAGCGATCCTTGGGCAGAGGTCCGCGTGCGAGCGGCCGTGGCACAATGGCGTCGCCGGGTCCCCGCGAGCGGGACATTAATTACCGAGCCGTTAACAAAATATCATAGAGTGTTTTCAATCGATAATAAAGGCGGAGCGCAAAACTGCGGAGCCCCGAATAAATTATTTACGGCCGGGCGAGTCGGCCGCGAGTTCGGCCGGGACCCTGGACAATCGCGCCTCGCGAACGTCTATCGCGCGTAATTAACGAAATGTTAATTAATAATCGGGTTGTACCCGGACGGCCTCCGACCTCGTGGCTCGCCGAGCACAGCCCGCGGACCCGTAAACCAGGACCGTGATCGCTCGTTACGGCTCGTTACGAGTTTTCTGTTCGCGTGATTTCTTTCCGCGGAGCACGCGCGCCGCTCGAACGGCCACGCGATTTTTGCGGCACCTTTTGCAGCCGGCAACACAACGAGCACCGTCGTCATCGCGATTGGACGGTTAACGAACCGGCCAGCCGTGCCAACAACGCGACGCAACACAACGACGCCGATTCGCGGCGATTCGCCACGCGGCTCTCTCTCTCTCTCTCTCTCTCTCTCTCTCTCCTTCTTTCTTTCTCTTTCTCTCGTCTCGCGAGAATCGCGCGCGCATCCTCCTTTTATCGGATTGCCCGTCCAGGGGACAGAGGAAAGAGAGTCGCTTCGCCGGCTGAACGGGGCTTAGAGTGGATCCGGATTTCACGGTCTTCACCCGGTATCGTTCCTCGTCGCTTACCCCCTTCTTTTTCTTCGTCTCGAGCCTCTTTCGTCGTACCCGCCCGAACCAGCCTTCTACAACTCTGGTCGTTTCGGCCTTCCGCCGCCCAGGTATTTCGTATGCGATCGCTCCGATGCGTCCGCACAGGAAAACATCTTCTTGCTTGATTTTTACTCTTTTCATCCTGAAAAATCCCCCCTCTCAGCCTGGAACAATCAGAGGATGTTTCTGGATTCTCTGAGGTCGAAATTGTGCTGTCCAGATGAACGATTCCTGGTCTGCGAACAGTACTCCAATGCCTCTCCAGGAACTTTAACACGTTCGTCACTGCCATTCGTTTCGTTGTCTATCTTTATCGTTAAAATGTTTTGTTGAATGCAACGTACCACTATTATGTACCGTTAAAATAATGTGGCACAAGTAATGGACTGAATATTATGATATAATTCTAAATAACTGCGTTTAATCCTTACGACACATCCTCCTAATCACGAGATTTCGGTTGTCACACATATGTGACGGTGGTGGCGAACGTGTTACACTAAAATCGACTATTCAGTAATAATGTAGAACGAAAAATAATCGTCATTAGTAGACTGTGGATCTTTACGCAAAATAAAAATTTTCTGTATCATTTGCAAAAAGCAGAGTTATATAACAATTGATTTCTTCTCTTAATAATTTTAGTATCTCTTGCAAATAATTCTTATATTTATAATCTCTTCTGTTTTGCGTTTCAACTACTCATTTTCGCCATAAATGCATAAAATCCGCAGTCTAATCGTTACTCACCCTTTCGTTACTTTATAAATAACCATGTTGGCACAAAGTAATATATCAAGTTCATCTTTCATTAATTTTGAGAGAAGGAAAAGAACCTTCGAATAGGAAAAATAACGGTAACAAAGCAATGTAAGATTTTGGGAGTAGAAGGGAGTGTGTTCAGCTTCACCGGTTCGTTCGAAGTAATTTCCGTTGTGCGGAATTCCGTGATCTGGTTCGGCAGGTTCTTACGGATCCCATGAATGTTTGGTTACACGTAGAGGACCAGTCGCCAAGGATTTGCCTGAATCCGTGCGATAGAAGTCTCGGGGGTGGTCGAAACACCGGTATCCTCTCTACGTCTCCTCGAAATGGGAGTTAGCCGGGTCCGCAAGACGCTTCAATTGCGAGAAACAAGCCCGGAGTGGGTCTCTCACACGCGTCCGACCCGACCATCCTTTAATTCAGGCTGACAGGTGAATTCCTCCCCACCCGAAGACCGCGCAGCCATCCCTCGGGGTAAGATAGATCCGTTCCCGGGATTTCCTACGGGATCCACCGGATCTTATATCACCGACGGCCATCTTTATATAAGCAATCCCGCCCTTCGTCCTGGCTCATCCGAATTGCCGGTAGCGCTGGCATTCGATCTGCTGGGAATCCAGAAACATTTCCTCCCAGCTAATGTGCCGGAATTACGCGATCCCGGATCCGGCGTCGCTCCTCTTTTATCGCGGCAACGAAATCCCGCCATGGAAATTGGAACGGGTCGATCCGGACTAGATTTTCGTCTCTACTTTCCGAATTTCTTGGGAATTGGTTCTCCTCTTCGATCCCCTCGGTTAGATAGGGAAATGTATTTTATGATTCTTAACCTCAATCTCGGCCAAAAGAATGCAACGTAAGTTCTCACTGAATAACGCCATTCGAGAAAAGAACGTACCAAAATGGTCAGAATCATTTGAGTTGTATCGAAAGATTGCGGATCCTTATGCAAATTCCAATTGCCACAGCTTGTTCCGTTAACCAGAGTTTTTCTTATAATAATAAATTAACTCTTTAGGTCTAGTCTCCTCGTTGATAACTAAACAACGGATTTTATATATTTATAAAACATCAGAAGAGTTTAAAAATACTCTCATATTATATTCAAGCTATCGAGTATCTGTATTAAGAAAAAAAAATAAATTTCTATTTCACTCCAACTTGCTGCAACTCGGGTAGAAAATTGTTATTTTGTACAAAGATCCGCTGTCTGCTGACAACCAAACTACCACGCTAACAAACGACGATACCAAATGAAAATACGACGATTCAACCGCGCCGATCGTAATTTTTACGAGGGACCAGTTATCCAGGATCAAAATAGATCGTTCAAAGACCAGAAACTCTCGCGGAGAAGTTCGAAATCCGTTGGAGCCGTTCGACCATCGCGAAAGCGAGTCGGCGAGTGATTGGCCGGGACAACGCAGGCGAATCGATCCTCGTCCATTAGATGAATCTGGACCGTGGTTCTCGAGCGTGCAGGAGAAGCGTCCGTCAGCCTACCGGGCGGGACATGCGTCCGTGGATCCTGGTGCAGATTCTAGATCGCGAACAGATCGAACCCGCGCAACAGCCTCTCTCGCGCACGCTCGAGCGATACGGCGAGCGCAGCACCGACGTCAAATTGCATTAATCGTAATATCGCGGGACGCAGGGCCGGCTCACCGGGGAGATTACATCGGTAAAAGATTCCGCGACGCGGTGCATGCTAATTGGACAAAAATCTCTCGGCCGGGGCGGCCCCCTTCCGCGCGCCCCGGCGACTTTCTCGGGGCCCCGCTGAACGATCGCAGGGATCGTCGGGCGTAGAGAGAACACGACGAGATAGGGATCGGCTTTCGCTCCTCGTGAGCGTCACTGTAGGTAAGGTACGCGTATACAAGCCGTGGCTAACCGCCGGGGAAACGAGGAGTAACGATTTTACAAAGTGCCTATCTCGACGTCGAGCCGGGGCCCCTCTGCCCGCCCGTTCCTCGCGAGCGGCTCTCCTGCGCCGTCTCATTCGCTTTTTCTCTTCGCACGCGCGATTATGCCGGCGCATTACCCGCCGTACGTGCGCCTCGGCTACGCTCGAGGTGTGCGTGGCGGTTCTTGCTCGCAGAATGCGTAGCCTATCCTCTCTCGTGGTCGCGACGAGACGAGCCTAGACGAAAAAGGGGGGTCTCCGGAGACGCAGAGAGAGAGAGAGAGAGGCAACGTACCCGGCAAAGAACCATTAGTCATGATTAGGCCGTTGACATTGACGCCGTGGCTGGACGCGGACTTGTAGCTCCGGGCAGATGGAGTCCTTTGATACACGCGAACGGAGCCGCTCTCGCAGACGATCTTCCTTCTTATCTGCGAGCTATCTGCCAGCACCGGTCGAAGCCCCTATGATTTAGCGGCGTTATTCGGTGTTGGTGTTCGCGGAACTGAAACCGCGGTGCCGTCCCAGCGTCCTCCAGGAAGAGAGGCTCTTAACGCTATCGCGGATCGCAGATCCGATCTTTCGGATAAATTACGGAAACCGTACCGAGATTTCGCGTGTCCCCCGCGGTTTCCGCGATCGTAAACCATCCTCCGGGTTGACGGCCCGCTTTTCCCCCGCTCCCGATTATATGCGATCGTGCTCGGAAACACCGGCGCGCATCTTCCCCGCGCGAAGCGATCTTCTTTTTTTTCCGGATCGTTTTTACCGATGATCTCTGTCGCCGGCTCGAAGGAGTAACCCTATACAGCCCGGCAAAACCGAGATAGCTCTGCCCCTTGCGCGCAGCCTCTCTACATTATATTACACGAACCGTGTCGGATTACGGCTCGAAGTGACTCCGGCGTGTCGCCTATCGTTCCCGTCGAAGGTCCGCGCCGCTGTGCCAGCATCGATCGCGGTCAAACGCGTCGCGGATGCTCTCCGTCACGCGTCATCTTCCGAGATACACCCTGAAGAGGCTCCGCAGATCCTCGCTGAATATCTGGCACCGCTGGATGATGCAACAATATCCAGTTGATCGAGATGCTGGCTCCTTGCGACAGCCACGCGAGACATATGTGGAATCGTCGAAAGAAATCATGAAACGAAACGTAAATTGAAACTAATGAAATTAGAACCGAAACAAAAATGAGTAGTTGCAATTTTCATGCAAACGATGGAATTTATTTGGGAAACAAATAGGCAAAAATGATCTACTGCCGTTCAGTGGACACATCCGATCGCTTTTATTTCGAGCGCAAAGTGATACATTGTGTCTATGCTGTTCGCGTCATAGCGTCGTCCGTTTCTTCCAGAGCGATCCTCACTCTTGCCGAGTGTCTCGAATATTGAAGACAATAGTAAAGATTGCAAGAATTGAATGAAACCAATATGTGACTTTCTACTTAGTAAAATGATTAGAAAATTTTGCATAAAGGTCCGCAGTCTGGTGATCACAGTCGTGGAAGTAATTGTAAAATAGGATATGGTACTTGGAAGAATATTTCAGATAATGTTATATCAGAAGTGTTGGGGTCTGGCCGTAGCTAAGAGGTTAATTGCGCGTCTCCCGGACAAGATAAGGCGTCCCTCGGATTCGCGTTTCACCCGTAAATCCGGCGACTTCCAGTAATCGAGACGTTCGCGATCGTTTGTACGATCGGCCGACGAAACAAGAGAAGCGCAGGCGAGCGTTGTTGGGCGAGCCTCGGGGTGCGTTGGAACGACGCGACGCGACGCCGAGGGCCGAGTTTTTGCGGTGTTGTATAGCGATAGTTGGTCCGGCGCGGAGGACTCGGCGAATCGCATTCCGCTGTCTTTCACGGGCGAGAATGAGCAGCGGGCCACGAGGGCTCGAGAGAGCGCGAGACCGTAGAAAACATCCGTGGCCCGCGCCGGCTCATCAACGCCTCCGGCTCCGCCGCGGAACCCATTGGCGCCCCGGGACAATGCCATCTGCATTCCGATCCTGCGGGCGAGAAAGCCGACCGTCAGGGCGATCGTGAGCCCCGGCTTTCTTACTTCTTGTCCTCTCGCCGCTGTCCAAACACATTTTGTCCCTTTCCCTGCCCCTGGACCCGTTCGCCACCGATGCGCACTCTTCTCGCCCCTTGCCTTATGATTTCTTCGCCGATCCGACATTAATCAGTTGCGATTTCGACGCGGTGCCATCCGTCCGTCGTAAGTGGCTCACGCCGTTCTTCGGTCGAGCTTAAAAATGAATCCGGTGATGCGTCAATTTTCACTGAGATTTGTGAGTCACGAGAAAGATAGTAACTCCTATTGTAACTTTTTTATCTTTCAGTTTTGGCTTCGGTATCTGAATTTGATTTTAGGGGTTCTCTGAAAAAATTATGTTCGATCAATGTGCTCTTTTTACCTTTGTCTGTGTACTGAAAAATGATCCACCCGTTTGACATTCTTCAATGTTTTTTCACTGTCGCTCGCAACTTTGTTCTTCATACAGTAGACTCTCATACAACGCGGTCGAAAAACTATATGAAACTATAAAAATGTAAATATTCGATAAATTTTCTTATTTCTAAAGACTGTACACGTACTGCCACAGAAGATACATCCTAATTTTAAACAATTTTTGTATCGTGTTCTACGGGTGTCTACTGTAGAGGATTTACGAGAGATTCTTTAATCTGTTTCTTAAGTTGGGATTTCCGTTAGTCACCAACCAGAAATAATTGTCACGTGTGTCAAGTTTGAGTCATATTTCCACCAGGATTATTCCCAGATACTATATTTTTTCATGATTCCACGAATGGCATTTCACCAATGCTCTAATAACAACAGAAGACCAGAGGATTAGACAATAGATACTCCGAGACTGTCGAACAGTTCGTGAACACCATAGTCTCCGTCCACGGATTACCGTCGAAGAAGAGTCCCCTCGCTGAGTTGACAGCTCCCGGCTCGCAAGACGCGCAAATTCCGGTTCCATTCTCGAAATCTGAACAATTTGGTGGCTCGGAGGCGGTCGCGGGAGGAAGAGCAAAAATGGGGGGAGCCGTTTTACTCGCGGAGGAAGCGTTTAAGCCAGTCCGCGTGATTTATCAGCGAGCCGCGGCGCGCCGGTGTCGCAGCCAGTGAATTTCGCCGAGTGAGCGTAAATGAAGCGTCTAACGACAATCTCTCCCGCGAAGAAAGCTGCGACAAAAGACAGACGGGGTGGAGAGGTCGCTCGGGGGCCTCTTTGGTCGTTTCCTTTCCGTCTCCGCGGGTTTACATCGTCCCGGCCGTTTTTCGTTCGCCGCGACGCGACGCGACGCGACGCATCCCCCCGTTGCCGCGTGGCTTCCTCAATTTCCGCGAACAAGAAGGAAGATTACGTTTTCCGGAAAGAAGCGCACGGTCGCGAGGCAAGCGGGGAGAAATACGCGTCCGCCGTTTATTTTTCCGTGAACGGGCGGGACGCGCAGAAATGGACGTTCCGTGTCCCCTTTTTCCTCGTCCCCTGACCCCGAAAACTTCGCAGAGGTTCGCGAACTGACTCTCGGGTCAGAAGCGTACGGCGAGAACGTACACACACAGGGTTCGAACGAAGAAAAGAATAATAAAAAGGGAGAAGAAGAGAAGGAGGAGGTGGAACGCAGAAAACACGACGGAGTAATGAGGAAGGAAAACCGAGGCGAGGAAACGTCGAGGGAGAGAGAGAGAGAGGGAGAGACCGGGGATCGAGGGGAGGGTCTCGAGCGGGTGGTAGGTGGAAACGCGAGGGGGGCAGCGGGACGGAGGGTGCTCGCGGAGATTTATGACAGGCGTTAAGCAGTAATGAAATTGCTCGTTGCTCGTTCCTCGAGGGGTGTGGAAGGGGATGGGAGCCGAGAGTGGGACCCACACGGGGGTTCGACGTTGTTGGAGGCGCACGAAGGCTCTCCCGGTGGTGGTGCTGATGGAGAAAGGTGGAACGGCTGAGGAGAGGCGCGGGGGTTCGCAAGAGGGGGTTGGGGACAAAGGGGGTTGGATGGGCGAGAGCGGGTGGGTGGGTTAGTTGGTTGGTTGGTTGCTCGGTGCAGTGTACATGGAACAGTCACGTGGCGCAATTACCTCTCGCCAGCTGTGTATCCACGCTATTCTCTGAAGGACTTTTAATCGCGCCACCCTTTCCGACTTCTTCCTTTCCGTTCTGTCGTTTATCGCGTGTCGTAAAGATACGAAAATGCACCGTTCGCTTAAATCCACCGGCGCGATCTACCGCCGCGCGAACGTGTAGCGAAAGTTTTATGCCGTCCGCGCGGAATCGAGACCGCGGTTTCGGACCTGGCACGATCTCCTACCAACCCCCGACCCTCTCCGATCTCCTGTACCTACCCCCGCCCCCGCCACGCCTCCGACAGCCAGGGGCTGTATCGTGCCAGCGAGCACTTGCAAACGATCGCGTGAAAACTCGCCCTCGCGGTAAAAGTGCTTGTCGTATTTCAGACCGGATGAGGGAGTAATGTCATCCACTTTATTTCAACACTTTGATTTAGAAATCTTGCCGAAGCTTTGCCTCGTCCACACGCGAGCCCCCCTTTCCATAGGTACATATACAATGTACCCCCCTATCCACGAGTATCAGGACACTTACGCTTCTCCCATTTTCAATAATGCAACGACACAGCGAAACATTGACTGCGAACAGCGTAATTGCCGCCTGCTTCCTTTCGATAACCCTCGCCTCTGTTTCAACCTTTTTAGTAGCGGACAATGTGATAATAGTCTACAACCACAGCAGCGGAACTTGGTCGAAACTAGCTGCTTACCATTCGTTTTCTGTGTGGAAAATTTCTGTGGGAACTAAATTTGAGGGCAAGGAAAATTGTAGGATAGGGAATAAGCTTGCTTTCTTTTCTATGAGGAATTAATACTCGTAGAAAACTCGCCTACTGGCGATTATTTCCCAATTTTTTAAAGTCTATGGTCTACGACTAAGGATTTTTTAATAACTCCTTCAACAAGAATAGCAACTTCAATCGCTAGTCTACAACTCACTCGAGTTTAGTTTAGGAGTATTATATAAAACATGATTTTCCAGCTTCTCTTTGGTACAGCACAATGATTGAAAATCTTATTAATAATAATTTAACCTAACAGCATTCCGACACCTTGCCAAAGGAGATTAGCTTGATTCGATGTGACCTCTTCCAGCTTTCACTTTTTGGCACCGAAAGGCTAAAAATCTGTTCGCATAGTCGGCAAATTACAGGTGTAACGATATCGATGAAGCATCACCTTCTTCTACGAAGCCAACAGATGTTCTAACGCTTATGGACAGGACTGTATTCATGAGCCTTGTCTCTCGAATGTGACGGGCGATTTGTTGCCGCTGATTTCGAGTGTCTTCTGGGGCCTCTTTCTCTCTCTCCCTCTCTTTCCGTTCGCGGATCCGTTTTCATCGATCGCTCGGGAGTTCAGGTTACGGAAACGATCCAGGAGTATCCGAGCGGTGTTCTAGACGGAATTCGACACGGGGAACGGGTTGATCGATCATCGGGTACACGCGGGCGCACGCTCTCTCACAAAACAACGATCAAGTCGGGCCGGGCCGGGCCGGGCCCTCGTCGCCACTCGGCCGTTCGAGCACCACCTGTTCCGTGATCCGCGTAGTGTCATGCGGCGTTGTCGGTTCCCCGGATCGTCTCACTTTTGTGCGTACGACACGAATTTTTGTTGGGACAACTGATCCTTTGTCCGACGTTGATCCGCGAAAGGGGAACCCTTTGTGCTTCGCCACGCTCGAGCCGAGGCCGATCGTGGGTGTCGCAGACACACCGCAGGAATACCTTCTCGAATCCACGTTTCCGCTCCGCGAGATTTCGCGTCTCGCCTCTGATCGAAGCAATAACACCAGACGTGTGCGAGAATCCGAAAATGTCGGGTCGGGATGGGTCGAGAATTCTATTCGGGATTGGGACGGATTCTCGAATATATCGGAATTCCCAAGAATATTAGATTCCCGGTTCTCGAATGTATCGATACTCTCGACAATTTTATTCTTCTCGAAAATATTCGAGATTCCCGAGCATATTCGAACATATCGAGACTCTTGAATATTCTCGGAAACCCCGATGTACTCGAGAATCCCAAAATTTTCAAGAGCCCGACATTTTCAGGTTCTCGTGCACCTCTTGTAGTCGTATAATCAATCAGCTGCAAACGTTCGCAGGGACACCTACTTTTATTATTAACAGATTTTTATTGTAACAGACCGGTATAGGAGAAAATTTATTTCGTCGATTGAGAAATTCTGTATTTAGATGACTCGCTGGTTTCAGTTTTGAAGGAGTGGAAGTCTTCTTTCTGCTAAAGGCCAGCCATTGGGAATGTCTGCTGTTTACTATAATCGGTGTTCGTATTAAATAGACTGTCGAGCATGAATTCTTCGCGTTAGATGATTCTTTAACGTTTCCACGCAAGTGCGCAGTCGTTTAGCGAGTAGTTGACGAGTTGTTAAGCTGTCTTCGAGAATTGTCGGTGGAGCTGACGATTTGTACACCGCTCAGGAATTCCGGTTTGTTACGGGGTGGTAGAGGGAGGGGGTCGGGGGAGGTGAAACGAGCGGCACCCTCCGGATATCAAAAACTGTTATGAGGGCGAGAACGCTCGAAAAAATTCGCCGAGCCAAACGAAATACATATCCGCATCCGACCGCAAGCTTCCATTTCCTGTTTCTGCCTCAAGCTGGCCCACTATATTTCCGCGACATTTATCCTGGTTTATCCTGAGCTTGGAGACGGTATCGAGAGAGGGTTGGGAGGGGATGAAGGGTGCGGCCTCGAGGGAGGTTCCTCGACGATAGATCTTCCGGCGCGGAAACGCTTTGAGTTTCCCTGGAACTGGTCAACTCGACGGATAAATAATTTAGTTCTCGTGCGAGCACCGTATTTAAACTAAAAAGAGAGAGAAGAAAAAGAATTAAAAGACTTTTAATACGATAACCATCGCAATTAAGGATTTGAATAAAAGATTAGTCGATCTCGCTCTAAAAATTATTTATCGCGTAAGTGGTTGAAACATTTATGCACTCTTCTAGAGCCCCGGTTTAATTAATGAACTGGCCAAGACGCGTTCGTAATTAGAACAGCGGGGGGGCTCCCAGATTTCAGATTACCGAATCGATCTGGTGGCCGCGGGTTCGCGCCATTCTCCCTATCAGTATTGAATGTTCCGGCCTATTGCGCGGCTCGATAAGAACCCGGCGATACTTTCATTAGCATTTCTATTTTTACGTCGCGAAATTTCTTAACGACCCTGTCACGCACGTGCGTGCGCGTTAGAACGGAACTGCGAGAAAATGGAGGAACCGGAGAGAATGGATACGCGCCGGGGACAGACCTCGGGGGCCAAACGCAACGCTCGGCCAGCCAACTCAGCGATGCTTATGGCAAACGGCCAATCAAATTCCATTCGAAGAAGTCGCTGGATCACGCTGGGCGAATACTTTCACGATTCTTGCTTTTCTTTCGGCGAAACCCCCCGTTAATACGCTCCATTTCGGCGTCGAGTACAGTCAAGAAAATTTTGCAGATACGTTTCTGTTTAATTTCGAACTATCCAGTCTTCTTTCGAAGAACACGTTTCTTTCAGTGGCTGTGGTTGTATATTCATCAATTGTAGATATTGTCAATGACCGTGTCTCGTTCGTGTGTTTCGATCAGGTCAAATATCGTTTGAAACGATAAAATAGCACGACTGTTTCCATTAATCCTCCTCCGCTACTCGGAAATAGAAATCTCATTCGCGTTTGCTTTACATTTTAATTCAACAAAGTATGCTTCATTCATAATATCACATTTTAAAGAAATGTTGTATTATACAGGGTGTCTCAGCTAAAGGAGGCCGCCTAAATATCTCCTTCATATCATCCTACACTTTTATCACTTTTTTGGTATTCAAAGTCGCCTGAAGGTCATGACTTAAATATATTCAAATGTATTTTTACAAGACGGAATAAAAAAGAAATAAGTTTTCCTGATAAAAAATTAACTGGACAAATGAAATTTTTTTTCTATGGTATTCCTCCTCCGAAACCACTTAAATTATGTCATCAATATTTGTGTGCCATTAGAAATAAAAGAGATACATGTGTAGGTGGCCTCCTTCACCCTGTATATAAAATGTGTAAATGGGTGAATTTTCACCCTGAGTTACACGAAACTAAGGGCTAGAAACAATATTAAATAATTGAAATTACTGGAAACGTACTTTCAATGATACTTTTGTCGTAGAAACATATGAGTTAACACGATAGTCCCAGTTTATTCGCCTCCATCGAATCAGTTTGTTTCGCAAAATATTGTACCAATTGCTTGAACATTGGGGAACGCTGTTTCGCAATTAAAGTTGAAGGAGAGCATGCACACCCAGAAGCATAATCCGGCAGTCGCGATCCCAACGGAAGAAGAATATCTGTAGGAGGTTCGAGGCGGGTAGGGCAGGTGAACGGGTTCTCGGTCCCAAAGTGTCCGCAGCGTCGGACAGGCCGAATCGGTGACGTCCCTCGTTCGTGTCGGGCCATTCGATGCATCGGGAGCTTTTGCGGGAAATAAATTTCGAAAGCGACGCGGCTCTCCCTCGCCGCGACAAGAGAAGTGGATGTTTTCGAGGGCGTCGCGCGATGCATTGTTTGCCGTGAGAACCCGCCGCGGAGATGCGCAGAGAGATATTGCGAAGAGATAGAGAGACGTAGAGAGAGAGGGAGAAAGAGAGTGAGAGAGAGGGGGGGGGAGAGAGGGAGAGAGAGGGAGGAGAGGTTGAGAGATAGAGGAGACAGCGGGGAGAGAAAGGAAAGAGAGGAACCGAGAGGAGCAAGAGGAATGGAGAAGGGAGAACAGAGCTCTGGCATCGATCTAGTCGTCGGTTCGGCCGGGGGCGGAGCAGGGACACAGGTGCTTCTCCGCGTCTACAGGCTTAGTGTCTGAACCAGCCCCAGAACCACCTCTGCGAATCAGCCTTGATAGCGGCCACCGGCTGCTCCAAATAGTCAGGCTGCGGACTCGCGTTGGAATTAGGCGATACCGTCCTCCCCTAAGAGACGTCACTCTCTGTACTCCACCCGTTACGTGATAATTCATTGCTCGCTCACGGTGCCTGCGGAAACAGCTCTCCGCGGAGACTTTTGATCGCTGATTCCTCTTGCACTCTTTCCATGCTCCAGAACCGCGGCGAAGTTTTCACCGATGCACTCGTATCATATTTTAGAATTCATATTTTTTATAACTAGACTGCGGATTTTATGCATTCGTGACGAAATGGGTACGTACAATTGAAAGCAGTGGCCATATTAGGAAGATTTAAGGACATCGGTGTATCAGTTTCAGTTTAAGAAGATAATTAAAAGAAGAATTTCATTTGGCTCCTACGTCCTGCAATCGATGCAAATATTTTTTATTTCCCACAAAGATTCGCAGTCTAATTGCAACATATTTGAGTAAATGGAGGGGAGGTAGGACCTGGAAGCGTTTCGATTACTTTCTTTCGTTAAACTGGTGCGAGGTTTTTCGAATAGTCCTTTTTCAGTCGAAGTGTTAACAAGATAGCCAAAAGCATAAGACTTTCTACTTCTTATTGACACTGTTAGCTGCCACGTCGGTCGTTAAACAATAATTTTGTTCAAAATACAGTTCCTAGAAACCGAACGTGATTTCGGTTACAATGATTAAAACACTTTGATTTTGTGAAATTTTGGGGGGGGGGGGACGATTGCTCGGCAATTAACGTGTTAAGATTGCAACGAGTTTTCTTTATGCTATTCCTTCTACTGCTTTATATCTCCATCGCTTGAAACATTACAATCTAACGAATTCAAGTACTACTTAATGAATGAGTTTTAATTTATTCATTCTACCACTAATCCGCCCGTAAACGATAAAATTTCGAGATTGTATAAGGACGATACGTAACTAGGCTCTCAGATAATTCCACGTTTCTTTCTCAAGCTAAACTTAAAAATTCGCGTTTGTCACGCTACATAGCAAAACACCATAGCTCTATTTCTCCGAACAGGTGCGCGAGCAGATGTTTTACATATCTTTTGAGAAGTTCAGGACCAGCTTTACACTTGACCGAAGTCTGGAGGCTGGTTCGAGCAGACATTCTGGAACGGGGAGTAGCAAAGTTCGGATTCGAAGTGGTAGAATCGCGAGAGGCGATCGCTGCTGGTAGCAGCGTCTTAAAAATCTCTTTTTTCGCCGGTTCGGAGTCCCTTGGAGCGAGGATCGCGACAATTACGGGACGCCCGAAAGATTTATAGGCGCACGGGTCCGAGGGGGAAAAAGAGCGTAGAAACGCGGGGGTCGGAGGGGGATCGAAGCGGACGGAACTTTCGTCCCGAAGAGTCGTCCCGTGAATAAATTAGAATTCGAGTATCCGCGGTGATGTATAATGTAATGGATACCGGGACAAGCGAGTGGGGGAGGTGGTGGTGCGGATAAAAGAAAAGAGACAAGAAGAAAGCGAGAGAAGAGGACGACGACGAGGCTGCCGGCGAAACGGCCGGGACGAGAGCTGATTAATTATTTTTGTTTAAACCCGAAACTAACAGCCATCCGCGGACCGGGATGGGTTCTCGGAACAGAAGAAACTTTGTTCACGATATTTGATGCTCCCACCGCGGCGAGGAGGACGCTTTCTGGTGATCGCTCGCTCTCGCCCGGACCCGGGTCCGGGCCCGAGCCCGGGCCCCCGTAGTCCTTGTAGTCCCCGGGGTCCGCGCGGTCCCACGATCCGTGTCTCCGATTGGTGATGGAACGATGATGAGATTTGGAATCGGGTTCCTCGGCCGTTGCTTTCCGAGGATCCGATGGAGATCGTAGATCTCTGCCACGGACGCGTGGAATCCTTTGTTCCTCGTTTTATCGAAGTTCGTCGAGATCCGCGCTCGGCTTGTACGTCGTGAGCCGCTCGGAACTTCCACCGGGCTATCGAACAGCCGGATCTCGCGAGATTCGAATCGAACGGATTGAAAAACTTCCATAGTCTCCTTGCCGAACGCATGGACGCGTATCTAAGACGAGAACATCCGTGTACCAACAATGTTGTTCGGTCTTGAGGATCGTATGCTCTCTTCTCCGTTGGTCGTTCTTCCGCTTTCCTAGACTTTCCAAGTTTCTTTGGATTCGACACTGTCACGTTCCAGTTGAGGCCTCCAGTTAGACATCCTAGGTACTAGATCCTTGGATCCGTTGAAAAACGCGATCCTGTTCAGCATAACCAGCAAAAGATCTTTTTCTATCTCGCGTCGTGTACGGAGGTGTTTTTCAGCGATGCGAGGCTCGATTCGTCGGTTGTTTTCGTGCTTGTACACGGCGTACACGGTCGACGATATTATCCCTCGGAGGGGCACGAAAGTGGCGCGTTTTTACGAACAGGCGGAGGCGCGGAGAGAGCACGGGCCTCTGAGAAATGATGGAGTCGCTTGGGTCTCCGCCGCGCGTAGAAAATAAGGAGACGAAATAAAAGGAACGTCCGGGCGTGGAGGACGAGTGGAGAAAACGGGAGGAAGAAGCCGAGGAAGAAGAGGAAGAAG
Source organism: Halictus rubicundus (assembly GCF_050948215.1). Classification (NCBI taxonomy): domain Eukaryota; kingdom Metazoa; phylum Arthropoda; class Insecta; order Hymenoptera; family Halictidae; genus Halictus; species Halictus rubicundus. The sequence continues at coordinate 7,318,996 of NC_135166.1, forward strand.
AAGAAGAAGAAGAGGACAACGACGACGGCGACGACGACGATGACGACGACGACGACGACGAAGGAGGAGAAGAAGAAGAAGAAGATGACAGGGAAAGAAGAAGAAGAGGTGGCAGAGGCAGCGAAGAAGGACGAAGAGGAGAGAGGGCCGGGGAGAACTCGACTCGGAGATCATCTGCCGCTATAACAGGCTGCCAGCTGGCAAAAAAGTCAAACGCGAGGCTTCCTTCGCTATGCGATGCTATGTTGATGGCGTGTCGCTGCTTATTTTCAACCCGCTGCCTGCATACCTGGTTAGATCCGAGAGGGATCTCCGAAATGTTCTTGGCTCCGATCCGAAATCATATACCACTGCTTTCATCCCTCTCTCTCTCTCTCTCTCTCTCTCTCTCTCTCTCTCTCTCTCTCTCTCCCGTTCTCTTTTCGGCCACCCTCTCCGTTCGATGTTCTCTCGCCACGTGTCGTGTTCGTCGTCCCCACGGCTGGTCGACGACGTCGACGACAACGCGACCCGCGGTTTTCTGCCAGTTTCCCGCGCGACCGCCGGATTCGCCTCGGTTTCGTTTCTTTGCTCGGAGCGAGCTCGTCGAACCGCTCTGTCTCTCTCTTTCTCTCCCTCTCCCTCCCTGACGCGCTAATTATAATCCTCGATGGACGCGATTGATCGCGAGCGGTCCGGTTACCGCGCCAATTACAGTCTCGATCGCGTCACTCGGTAAACCGAGGGCTCGCCGCGATTTTTCCCGGCGCTCGTCGATCGTTTCGTCGGTTAATTAGCCGAGCTCCGAGCGACGAAGGCGATAATTGCGTTATCGCCGCGGCCGCGCGGTCGTTTATCAGCCCCGGCGAGCCAGCTGCGCCATGGAGACAGGATCGCGCGACGTCATCGCGGACAATAACGCGCGCGCGGTATCTTCTCTCCCGCCGGTCATCCGGCCCCGGCGAGTTATACTATCGAACCGTGTTCGCGTTCAGGTTCGCGTTCGTGACGGCGCGCGGGACTGTCCGGCGAGAGTATCGTGTCGCGTTTCGTGTAGCCTGTGCCCGCGGTCGGCCCCGTTCCTCCGCCGATCAGAATGCAAAAACGTTTTCCGCGCGCGTTTCACGCTGAAACTCTAACCCCTTTGGCCGGCCGCACAATCTTATCGTGGCTCGCGGCGGCTTTCCTCTTGCTCCCTCCCCCGAGAGAGGAGGGTTTCGTTGCCTTACGTTCAACCAGGGAACGACCGGAGAAATCGAGGGATGACGATAAAGAGAGAAAGGGGGGCAGAGAAAGAGAGTGAGAGAGAGAGAGAGAGAGAGAGAGAGAAAAAGAGAAAGGGAGAGAGGTCGAGCGAGGAAGGAGGTACGGCAGGCAGTCAGGCAACCCTCGGCTTGATCCACGTTGTACCCGCGCAGGAACCACGGGGTTCTGGATGGAAAGGGGTGCGGGGCACCCCCTGGCTAGGTAGTAGAAGGGGTGTCGTGATAACGTCACGCTCTGACAGAGTGCCGCTGCTATCGCGCCGCCACACGCCGCCAGAGAAACAAAATGGAACCTCCGACCGACCGACCCTTCCCGCCGCCCTTCGCCTTCCCGTTTCATCCCTACCGACGCGACGGCCAGAGCCGCACGGTTCCGACCTCGGCGAACTTTTCTCTCCTCCATCGGCGAGTGGCGCGCACCTAACGTTCCGCGACGAGGACGTCCGGGAGACGCTGGAAACCGGGAAGATGTACTCGGGCTTCTTCCCGAGAGCCATCCATGTAGAAAAACTCGAACGAGAAAAAGCTGAGCGAACCAACGCCACCAACACCGACGTACCCACCTTTTCCAATCGTCCCGAGGCACTCGAGATTCGATTCGGGAGATTAATGATCGGGCCAGAGAGGATCCGTGCGATCCTCTTGGAGCGCCCTCGGGCGACGAGACCGGGACCGCCGCGTCTCGCCTTGCCTCGCCTCGCCTCGCCTCGCCTTGCCTTGCCGTGCCTCAGCTTGCCTCGTCCTTCTGGAACGAAGGACACGAGAGCGGCAGAGATCTTGTCTTGCCTCGAGTGTCGGAGATCGAGAATGCCGGTGATATACAACCACCGCGTCCCCTCCCCGAAACTCGGACCGATTTGATTCCTCGATCGCCAGAAAATGATAGTCTTTCGAAAAGATGCTGCTCAATCGATTACCACCGGCTCCCCGATACAGCCGCGATCGCTCGACTCTCCGATCGCTGTCGATGCGCCGCGTATCTGCCATTCAAGGCTCGCGTTACCACTCGAATTTACGAGGTTCCAGAAACTGTTTGAACAGGTGTCGGATAACGCTGAGAGGGGAGTCGTGATTTCTTGCGTTGTCGACGTTTCGTGCTTTACGCCCCGGCAACCGGAGAACTTTAGTTTACCGCGCTCATATTGTTTTCGATCTCGCTGTTCCCGATTGTTTGCACGCTGTTATCCGATCTAGCGAGTCGTGGAAACGTTTAAGCCGATGATTGGGGAAAAATTATATCCGGATAGTAATTCGTGCAAATCGTGGAAATTCGTAAGAAGTGGACGAGGGTTTATTCTCGGAGATCGAGCGGAGATTGCGGCAAACTTCTCGCGTGCTCTTGTATTCGCAAACTGTAGTATTAACCAGTTAACTGCGGAGTTTAATTTTAAAAGTCCCCTCACGGGCCGCGGTATTAAAATCCAGCAATGAGTAATATACACGTCGAACGTAGGCCAAATGCCGCTATTACGAAAAAAGTAAAGCAAAATGAGAAAGAATTATATTCTTATTCGATAAGAAATTAACAATTCATCAACGTTAACCGCACCGCAATAGAGTTTTGGATTGACGTGTATACACGTCGAACGCAGTTAACTGGTTAATAGACTGCGGATTTTATTCGTTTATGGCAGAAATGAGTAGTTGCAATTTAAAAGAGTAAAAACATTATAAGGACTGACAAAGTTTATCACAGCGCCTCGTTGAAACGAATGAAAACAATATTGAATCAACAGTGATGTACACATACTTCAAACTTCACAATTGTACAACCTCACGTTTGATCGCACAGTTGTACGATACGTGACCCGACCCAGACCTTCTAGTTGTTATTTCGTATGTTCCGTGTTCTCTTTCGCGTTTCCTCGTGTCCCATCGATTCCGTTAGTGTTACGTGTTGTCATTGGTTCGATTCTGTCATGATTGGCCGTGCACGAATTTGTGTGGTCGTTTGTACGAGTGTCTGAAATCCCCTAAATGGAAGTAGTAGGAAGGATCATCTGTTGGGGGCTTGCGAGAGCTCAAGAAATCGTTCGCTCAAATTGTCAGGATGTCGTGCTTCCTTGAGACGTGGTTGCATCCTAAAGCGTCTTTTGGCAGCAAGGTGCTCGGCGATGCGCGGTTCGAGGAAAAGTTGACGATCGCGGTTAGCCAGCGTATTGAATCGGTAACCGAATTTCGCGGTGGTTCGGCGACACGCGTCCTGATGCGCTTAATCGCGCGGCTACAAAGGAGCAGCGCCGCGGGGGTTTAGGATCGATATGACAGGAGCACGCTCATACGCGCACATGCATACGCAGGCACGCGCAAACACACGCGCGGTTCCTGGCGAAACACACGTCGCGGTCAGCTGCACACAAGGTCGCGCGCTCGAAGCCGCTCGCGGAAATCCGGAGCGCATCCGGCAGAGGTCCGGCGCAGCATCGGGATGCCCCTCGCGCGAGTTCGGATTTTTCGGCGGCGCGGCTTGGCTTCCGGCGACGCATACCGCCGCGGATCAAAAGCGCGTAATAAATAGAAAGTTGCCCGATATTAATCCCGTTAATTGCGCGACTCGCTGCTCCCAGGCTAAAAGCCCGCGGCTGTTCCCTTGTGGTCGCGAATAACAGGTGCGCGTGTCTATGAAAAGCTTGATTTTTCGAGGCGGAAATACGCGCGAACGGGGCGCGGTGTTCTATGTATGTGTGTGCGTTTGCGCGCGCTCGTTGTTTGTCCGCGCGCGTATAGCACCGGGCTCTCGGCTAATGGCGGAGAAGGGGTGGCGAAAATAAAGAGGGTGGCCGGGCGGCGGAGGCTGTAATTAAAACAGGAATGTTAATTACTCTTTGCATTACCGAAAAGCCTGTTATTGCCGGCGGAGCTGGCGCACGGTCGCGGGGGCGTAGCCGCGTTACGTGGAACGCTTTAGACCGAGCTTTTCTCCTTCCTTTCCCCGTCGATGCCCCGATAATCGTTCCGTAATGCTCGGCTGTCGAATTAATTGCCCCTATCTCGGATCGATCACGGGAAAGGGGAGTTTTCGATGAATCAACGATAACGAGGAGAATGCCTTATGCAATCGTAATTACCGCGTAATCCGACTGCCAATCGGAAATGTCTTATTTTCGATAGTGACAGACCGGCCCATCGGTCACGTGGTCCGGGCGCGATCTCACCGTCGGAGGTCAGCTTTCTGTCTTGAAGTGGAAGCTTGGACCCTGAAATCCTCGACAAGATGTGTTAGATATTGCAAAGCATGTCTATCCAACAATTTCGATGGCTTGACAGCACCTTCCAGAGTGGACTTCTGTCGTTATCGTCAGTACATTCCATGTTTCTCCTTGCGAAAAACTTGTGACGATACTGAGGAACAGTGGCCAAGTTGATGTTAACAACAACGCCCGGTAGAAATGATCGAAGAGATAATTGGTTCAACACTTCGCATACATTTGAAACCATTGTTGTGCAAAGTCTATTTCGCGATGTTTCGTGTTCTCGATTGTGGTTTACCGTATCGTGATTTAACGTGTTCTCTGTATCGTGGTTTTCCGAATTCTATCAATTCTGATTGAGCTCGGTCTATTGTCAACTCGGTTTGATCGCGGTTGATCGTGTCCGAGTTTGAGTGGTGATATGTATCTAAAATTCGTCTAACTTGAAGGAGTGGTAACGGATGAAGTCGTTCATATGCTTGGGTCGTGATTGTCTGTCGGGGAGAATACCTCAATAAGACTGACAGTACCGTTCTTTTATATTCTGTATCTTTGGTTGAAAAGATGATGTAAACCACCCGTAGCCGACAAATTGCGATAGGTGTCTTATGCCTCGCAGCCGAACAGCGTCTTCTGTTCCGCGTGTCGACGTGTCCATTGGTGGAGGCAGAACCGCCCGGCCCGGCCCGGCCCGGCCCGAAACGACCGGTGGGGCGCGTCGAAGAGAAACGATTTCTCGTTTTGGAATATTCAGTATCCCTTCCAGGAACCGGTAGTAAAGCGGATCCGCGATGTCGGTAATTTATGTCGACGACAGCCGGGTCCCGGGTGCAGGTCCCGCGGACCACTGAATGGGAAACATAGTCGAAATCGACGGAATACTTTGTCGTCGTTAAACGATCTCGCATTCGGGTACAAAGAAGTCGGTTGAGGCCCGGGCCTAGGTCAGCCGGCTGGCTAAGGTCGAAGGGTCGTAAATACGGGGCCGAGTTTCGAGAGACCCGAGATGATTTATAGAAACTTAAATCCCCGGGGCTCTGTTGTCTCACCGGGGCAGCTCGTTCGCCGGGCTCCTCTTAGACGCGGACAACGGGAACGGGAACGGGTACGGGTACGGGAACGGGTACGGGGACGAAACGGAGCCGCTCGCTCTCGCGTCTATCTATCTTTTCTCCATCAACGGTCCGAGCCGACGGTGGATCGCGGCAGAGGCGGGTAGAAGATGGAACCGCGAGAAGATTCTTCGGGTCCCGGCATCCTTCTCCAGGAATATTTAATTACAGCCTTCGCCGAGTCGAGAGCGGGAAGAAAATAACGCGGCGGGGGCTCTTCGAATGGCTCCCTGGTCCGAGGGCACGCTCCTCTGTGTTTACCTCGTACTTCTAATTGCTTCGGCCTGGTCCGAGTCTGCCATTACGGCGGAACGTAGATCCCGTATCTCTCTGTGTATGCAGCGGGCCACGGATGCAGCCCGGACCTCCTCGTACACGCTCGCGTTTATCGCCGACTGGACGAGCCGAACGCGCGAGCTCTCTAACCAGAGCTCCAAGTAATAATTACCGAACGATCTCGCGTCCGGCCAGGTAGGCTTCCCTTTCGCTATCCTGTATAGATACAAACGTTTCGCGGACTCTTCAGACAGTCTCCATTTGCTAACTCTATATGTGTCGGAACCATTCGATCAGGTGCCACATCAAACGCCTGAAAGAGGTTTCATACATTTTCGCGTCGAGGGTGTTGCTTCCTCTAGGTTCAGTCTTTGCTAAGCGTTGGTATTTGTTGTAATAATTAGCGTCGATTCTTTCCTAGGTCGATTTGATTCCTAGCACCGTGCTTCTTGAGAGAGGACAAAACAGCTTGTAGTAGCACAATTATCTACTGATGGTTTTTATAACATAACTTTGTGTTCTTTCGATGATACCGACGAAGATTGAAATAGGGTTGAGCAAAAAGAATCTATCTAAGTGTCTGGACACAGGATAAGCAGTAAGACTCTTCGAGAAGTTCGAGAAACAAGTAGCCATTCTTCTCGACTCTACATCTTGGTACCATCAGCATTGAAAATTGAAATAGGATTTAGAAAGCGGATTCCGACGATTCGAAGCTGCTCGTGAATAGAATCTGTCTGGACACCGCACTGTTAAGGGCCGGAGTATCTGCAGGCTATAAAGGATAGATTGAGGGCTCGGAGTAACGCGTAATCTTTCTTCAGGGTTCGCGCGTCCCGGAGTGATCTTCGATGAAGATAGAAATAGAGTATAGAGCCGAGGATCCTCGAGGTGCCCGAGAATAGAAAGCGTAAACGCATCTTCGACAATAACCGTGGCTTCGGTGAAGCCGTGCAGACACCTCAGTGGGTTGCGTTCGCGTCGCGGTGTTGGTGTTGGCGGTGTTGGTGAGGGAAAGGGGTACGGCCATGTTGGTGAGGTGGCCAATGGCGCGCGGAGCACCTGCCTCCCGTCTCTCGCGTGTTCCGCCGGCCGTGTGTGCCGGCGCGCCGTGTGGGCGTGCGTTTCGCACGCGTGTATGCGTGCGCGCGGCTCGGCGCGGCGCTCGGTGTGTGCGATGTGCGAAACCTCGTGGCAACGACGCGACGCGCGCGCGTGCGTACCACCGCACCGCCGCGCCGGCCCGGCACACGTACACGCACTGTAAACAACATTACGCGCGTACTCCTTGATGGGCGCTTGGCTCGCGCTGTTGCCATTCCCGGGACAATTGAATCGGAATCGCCGTGTCGGCGCTGCTTCTTGCTTCTGGGAGGGTTCACCTAGGCGATCAACTCGCAATCAGCCTGAAAACGCTCGGAAAGTTACCGTGCCCGGAGCCAGTATCGAATACAAATCGTGATTCAAGCTCGAACACTTGTATCGGAGTCCTTGTAACACTTTCCTCGTGTCGGTAACCGAGTAAAAGACGATTGCGCAACAACAGAGAAAATAGAGCCCCGGCCATTGTTCGACCCAGCGCGCTATCATTTATCCTAACGTTACTTTTTTATGAAGGCATCTTTTGTTTCCGCGGACGGACGCATTGTCCTTTTTGTCGGAGCGCTGCCTGCGTTCAGCAACCGGTGCTCGTAACCGCTAATGCGTAGCGAACCGACTAGCAGATACAGCCACCGTCTTTCCAATTTTTTAGAATATCGACCTCATCAATGAATTTTAAACTTTAACAACTCGAGTAGCTAATTGTGGTAAAATTCCTGTTGGAGATGCTATTTACTCAAAAAATCTTTTGACAAGTAATTTTGATTACATGATCCTCGTTGACCCTAAATTTTGGTGGTTTAACCCTCTAGAGACGATGTTGGATCGGTAGCTTGCAATAATAATGTTACAATAAAATAGTTCCTGCAGCTAATGATTTTTGAAATATTCCTCAGAGTCTGTGCGATTTGCAGACATCGTTCCTGGAGGATTAAACCACGCTCCCCTTAATCCCTTGAAAACTCGAGAGCGCAGAAAACAAATTCCTTGAGCAAATTACACGGACTCGAATCAGGAATGTTTGTCCGAGCGTCTCTCGCGCCACTTTGATCGGAATCGTTGCGTGGGGGATCGTACGTTCCCTGGTAGGCTGAAAAATTAACGAAAGGCAGAAGACGCGGCAATCTTGTATCGCCGGTCTCCCCGCTCGCCACCAATTTGTTCGGTCGAAGGCCGGGGGGAAAAAAGAAGGCCTGCTTTAATCTGGAATTCGAAGGCGGTCGATAGGATCGCGAGCGGACGTCGCCGTGACACCTGCAATTATCCGCGCGATTTCACTCGTACACGTAGATCGGTGCGCCGTAAACCGCCGCGACGCGACGCGACGTATCCTCCGGAGAGAGAGACGCTCGTCTGCCGGCCGTGTCGTCATCGCGATAATTATATGCGCGACCCTACGGCGATGCCGCGGCGCAGATATCGTTACCTTCGGCTCTCGTACAAAAGCCGCCATCGCGCTGTGGAATTCCACGGGGATAAAAGCGGATTCGGTGCGAGCAGGCCGCCTCTCGCGGTCGAACGCTTGACAAGGTCGACCTCCACGATGACAATCTTTTCTCCCCGTTGACGATATCGGCCGGCGCCAATTACGCTCGCCGTTGACGGAATTTATGCACAGGCATCCGCCGCGCGACGCGCCAATCCGGCTTGATTAGAAGGGCGACCGATACAGAGGGAAGATCGATCGGTTGTCTTTGACCCACTTTTTGCCCGGTCGAACGACTCTGGAAGATGGTCCCCGATCGACGCTGTAGATCCGACGCAGCTGACTTGAATCTCATATAACGCCACGTACCTTCTCTTTTGTAGTTTTAATTTAAGGTAACGGAGAAAATTGCAATCAGAGCAGAAACAGTTTGTTTAAGCTAACAGATTATCGAATAAGCGTAGAGGTCACTAAAGTCCTGCATCTGTGCTAAAGTGACAATACAAAGTTTCTATACATTATTTTAATGTTTCGGAGTAATTCGACCAATCGTATTATCGTTTCGTTTGTTTCTTCACGCCACTGATCTTTTGTCATTGCGTCAATTCGCTTAGGAGGTACACGCGCAACTTATCTATTACTATCGAAACCATCGATGCAGTCCGGGGCACGGATCTTTCGAAGAGGCAGAACGGGGGACAAGCAATAACGCGGGCATAGTCGGCGATTCGTCGAACGGCAATTGGATTTCCATAGAAGCGTTACAAACAGCGAGCCCCGGTGAAAAATTATAGTCGGATCGATGCAATTTGCGCGCGGCTCGGTGCGGCGCGGCGCGGCGCGGCGCGAGCATCCGTGCGGGTCGCTTTTAAATCATCCCCCCGTATATTGGGAATAATTTCGCTGGTTCCGGTCGTGCCTTAACGACGCGGCAGATATATCGTAATTACCGGCGATTAATTGCTGGAAAATAGACGCGATTCTTCCCCGGGACTCGGCTTATTACTTATTCCTGGGCCCGTGGTTATCGTGATTACGCAACCGTGGGTCTCCGGTTGTACGCAGCCTCCTCGGTGCGTGGCCAACAACGCACACCTTTTGCCGGGCGCAATTTCCGTGAACGTTCGCCGGTATACAAATAACGGCCGGCGAACGCAGCCTCGCCGGAATGGCCTCGGTAAATCGTTTTCGAGGATGCGAGAGACGAGGGACGGTGGGAGGGAGGGGGGAGAGGCGGGGGTCGGGGGGAATGATAGAGAAAAGGGAACCAGAAAGAAACAATAACAAAAAGAGCGAGCCGGCCGGCCGGCCGCGGCCGGTCGACCAGCCCGTGAGGGTACCAGTTAAAATCTTCATTGCGGTCGGCCATTCTTCTCTTGGAGGCCTGTGTGCTCTCGTCTCGTCTCCACCTGGTGCTTTCGCGCGTTCTTTCTCTTCCTCTTTCGCGATCGTTTCGCCCGTTTCGCTCGTCCCGCCGCAACCGCCGACGCCGACGCCACCTTTTCCCCCGGCCCCCAGGTCCTCCTCGATCATTCGACCGATACGACCTAAGGGCAACGATGCGTGTACGCGAAGGTCAAAACCTTCCCGCACGCGGCCAGCCCAATCAGAACGCGGCTTCGACAAGGCCTGGACCCGGGATTTCCCACGGGGACGATGATTGCACGTCGGCGAAAACCTTGCCGGCCTCTTATTCCGCGGCCCCGACGACCGCGACCGCTCGTCCTCTTCACTCCTGCGACCTTATCCTCTCCTCTTTCCACGCTCGATCCGCTTCGGCCGTTTCCTTTTACTCCATTGCGAGACACTTCGCTACTCGAGAAAACTACGATTTACTATGCCGAGTTTGGGTCCGTTTCCATCCACTCGCGTTTTCATTTCTTTAACAAGGTCACTGCCACGTCGGTCATACTATTCTTTCTAAATTTTTAAAAATTAATTCTCTTTATCATACGGTTGCTTGAACCAAACGACAGTGGGATTTGTACGATCCAACAGAGTTCAAGAAGTATTGGGTTGTCCGAAAAGTTCGTGCCGTTTTTCTGTAGGTGGCATTAAGGTAGGTCTGAATATGCCAGAATGATTGAAAACAAATGGTATGTGTACATAGTCTAAAAGGTGACATTTCAGGTATTTTTAGAAAAAAGTTTGATTAGGATACATTAATTTTTGTTAGTTTTATACGCTCTTAAATATGGAAGGAAACAGAGTGCATTGTAGGCATTTGATGCTTTTTTCTTCCAAAAGCTGTTGGAGCTTGGTTGGGATGTGCTACCGCATTCACCCTATTAACTAGACATTACACCCTCAGATTTTCATCTCTGTAGATCAATACAAAATTCTCATAATGACAAAAACTTTAACTCTTTGGTGGACATAAAAAATCATATTCAAAAGTTATTCGCCGAAAAACGCAAGTTTGGTGAAAGATGGAAAAAGATTATGGAACAAAATGGCACTTATAATAATTCAATAAATGTATATCGAAATTTAAATGTACTGCGTTTGAGTTTTCCTTAAAAATCGGCACGAAATTTCCGGACAACCCAATATTTCAATCTTAACTCTTTGGTGTGCTATGTTCAACCAGATTTGACATTAACTTTTGTACCAATAGTTACATACTTCACTGATTTACATTACATTCTATCTAAAATTCATAGTACTGAGCCAACCACTCTCGGTTTCTATTTTTCAAAAGATGTACTACTAAGACATCAAATGGTTAATACATATATATTGCTTTTTTCCTACCATTAATTTGAATATGCAGTTCGACTGAGAATAACAGCAGGGCTAAAATTGTTGGATCTTAAAAAATGTAATTGGTTCGAGATACGATTGAATGTCATTTGTAAATATAATTTTCAATGTCGCCTTTTTACATAGTTGTCTGTGTCCTTGAATGGATATTAACTGTTTTGTATTCTCCTTTCAAATTTTAGATGATTCTCAGCAGTACACAATAAGATATTTACCGAAAGAGCTATTGAATTTCTAGGTTCTCACTTTTGGTAAATGAATGTAGCTGTTTGGAGTACCTCGTAAAGAGTTTTAAACAATGGTAGAATTAATCGTCTCATAGAATCCTGTCATTCTCATTCAAGCATTAAAGCTAATGACAAATACGTGTACCATTAACGTTGGCTTATGAATACTTAACGCTACGGGCGACCACAAATATCCATTCAAGGCAGACTCTTTTTGCAAGTTATCTACAGAAAGCGATTTCACCGGGACACGCTCGCGAAACAGATACAAGACAAAGCTTGGTCTTCCGTTGGCGAGAAGCAGTTGATGCGCGTGTAACAGGCAAGCGATAACTTGATAGCGCACTGTCGGGCTATCATCGTCGCGACTCGAAGGCACTGAAAGGTTACTCCTACTGTATCCGTCGACTGCTTCATCAATCAAAAAGTAAACATTATAACTCACAGTCGAAGTTCCCTATCATCCTGCGTAACCGGCCGCGGTCGGTCCCGACGCTTCCGCGATCGATTTATTAAGCACCTCGTTGCCACAAATCTCCCGGCGATCAACTTTCCCGGATTCCATCATTGGCGGTGCGGCGTGTCCAAGCCCCGTCCATAAATAATCGAGTTTATTAACTCAGCCGGCAACTGACAAACAGCCGCTCGCCACTATCCCAGCGTGCAATATTCTAATAGGATCTGGATCCGCGGTTGGTCAGACGACGACCGGGGCTTATCGTAAAATCGTGTCCCGACGAACGCTGCTGCGTTCTCGAACGGTGCGTAAAGAGCGTGTGCTCGTTAACGGGGCCCGGCGGAGGAAACGAGTCGATTGTCGGACGTCGGCCATTAAAAATTAATAAGAAGAGCACGTCGGACGCGCCTCGGATCGATCCGATTGCTCTAGCGTAATTGGACGCCGGTTCTCTCGTAAAATCGTCCTCCTGGAAAACTCTGGTGGCCGCACTCGAAAAAGAGAGAAAGAGAGAGAGAGAGAGAGAGAGAGAACGCAGAGAGAAAGAGAGAATGAGAGAGCTAGGACTCGCAAAACTCGGCCGTGGCGCGCTCCTTCGGCCGTGCGTTAGCGACCACCATAATAATTCCCCCGTGATTTTTATTTGGTCCCGTTTCATTGCACGGGATGGCCTATGGGCAGCCAGTACGGTCTGTTATTAGCGTCTGGTGCTCGGCGTTATTGCCGCTCGGCTATACGCGCGGCTCTCTCGTCCTCCGTCTCTCTCTCCTGCTCGCTCGTCCTCGCTCTCTCCCGTTCTCCACCATCGGAATGGTGGTGCACGAGGTACGGAGAAGAAGAGGGATTGGTTGGATGGGAATCCTTCCGCTGGAATCGACGCCATATTGGACGTGTCCGTTACGGATCCTCGAAGAGAGCCGGTCGCGTCGTCGGGTCACGCTGCGCTTGCCAAATTGCTCGTCGATTTTTACCGCCTTATCGCTGTGTGCTCAGAAAACCAGCCAGTTTCTGGGAGTCGAGAAACGCGGCCGATCCACGTAGACAAAGGCCGTTCGTTTTCCCCGGTCGGTCGTCGTCGGTTTTTCGAATATCCGTGGAAGTCGCGTTCGTCGAGCCCGCGCGAGCGCCTCGGCTGCTTTCCAGCAATTTACGACCGGCGAAATGAGAAATATGGATCATAAAAGAAAGCGCCGGGAATATATTATGCGACTTCGGGGCTGGGTCCGGGATCGGCGTCGGCAGTCGCGCGACCAAAAAGGAGATCGACTCCGGTGATCGAGAGCAAAGAGCTCGCGAGTCGTTTGGTAGCTACCGCGTTCCCTCTACGAAAGACATCAGGTTTGTTTTACGGCGCAGTTAAATACGATTTAGGTTTTAATTAAACCTAACTCGCAGCGAGCGAGGGGGCGGGCCCGCCGACTCGGCCATACGAGACTGCCGGCGATAAAATATATACGTAGGTATACAGGAACGTTTCACTGGCCGCGCTCGTCCCTCTGTTTCAGCTTCTTTTTTTCCTTCTCTTTCCCCGTGGCGTTCGATTAAAAAAGAAAAAAAAGAAACGCACAAAGACTGGGTGGTGGAGGTGAAGCAGGAGGAGGAGGAGGAGGAGGAGGAAGAGGGGTAAAAGAAAAAGAAAGTGCTCTCTGCCGTGCCGGTAAACAGGCAGGAAAGCTCGTAAAGACGGTTTACTGCCGGCGAGAGAGAGGCGGCCGCGCCGCGAGAGCTTCCATCACTCGCTCGGCTTAACGCACTGCACCGATAAGCGTATCTGGTGATCGATACCGTGACGTCGGCCCGTCATTACCGTTTGCAATTTGCTCAATCGGTCACGGGGACCGCGTGGATCCCGCGGACCGCAGAAATCGAGACACGAAAGAGTCATTCGCGGCCGTCCTCGCGACTCCTGTAATCCAGTTTTTAAGACCTGGAAGACGTCCGACCGAGAATCGATCCGCGTAATTTCAATTAATGGAATGCACATACCTTCGCTAACTCCTTTCAAGTTGATTCTTTCGATTGTACGACATATTCGAGAAAATCTCGTTAGTGTACTCACAGCTAATAAGGAATGTAATTACCAGCAGTTATAGTATTTCGAGTCACATAAACTGCAATAAAATGGATTCATGGACGCAATGAAAGCCCGCGAACGTTTAGACTTCTCTTTTATAAATCATCGTTTGAAAGAGCGGATCCACGAACGGGTCCACGGCCTTGTAATTGCTGTGGTAAAGGACGAAGAATGTGGATATGATCCGTCGGAACGCGTTCCGCCAATTACGAGCGGATTTAATCAGAGTTTGCTCGTCGGTTTTGCTCGCGGACCGCAGAGCCGAGTATCGCTAGCGTTGTCCAGGTCAGGGTAGTTTTCAGACGGGGCTGTTGATCGCGATCCCTTTTCCCTGTTCTTGGGGCACGCGTGTTTCGGAAATGTTCCAATAACCGGCGCGGCCGAAATTACTGGCGAGAGGCGGGTGCGATCGGAACGCAGCCAAAGTCCTCCGACAGTTCGGGGTTTAAAATTATATCTCCGGGGGTGAACGGCGGCCTAGAAGCGCGGGGGTGCAGCCGACAGGGGTGGTCGGTTAGTCAGAGGCGCGAGGTGACCGCAGCCAGGGCGCAGGGTTTGGCGTAATGCACGCGTATGACGTGTGCGGATAATTGCAGTAGTTGCAGCCACGACCGTGCAGCCGTGGTGGCGACGGCGCTGGCTGACTGGTCGGTTGGGGTTGCTGTGGCAAAGGGTGTCACCAGTCTGCCCCCGGCTCGCCCCCCGTTTCCCCCGGTTTCCACCCGGCGTTCACCCCCTTTTGCACCACTAATCAAATTCAAATGCATATACCTAACAACCGCTGCGCACACAGTCGTGCCGTTGATGAAATTATGGTCGACTGCACTCTGCACGCCGCGGCGCAACGTTCCCGCGGCGCGACTCGGCTCGGAACGGCGCGGCGCGGCGCGGCGTCACCGACATCTCTTCGCGTCCTTTTCAGAACACCTTACGAAACGGTCGCGTCGGAAAGATTCATTCTGCGCACCCGTCTGGTTAATATTCTGACCGCGTCGTTTCGCGGATTTCCTAATCGTCCGGAGGTTCTTGATCAACGTCGCTCGCGGCTTATCGGATACCGTGGTTAGCCGAGGGAAAAAAATGAACGCGAAGAAAAACCGTTCGATTGCTGGCTGGCAGTGGAAAGAATAACGCCCGCGCGCGCGACGATATGTGAAATAATGTAGCGAGCGCGACCGAGAAAGAGCCACGGAGGATAGAGAATAGGACAGGGAACAGGAGGGAAGTGCATCGTCGGCGATATTCTACCCGTCCATGGTCCGGCATGGCAGTGCACGGTGCAGTGATGCACATAATGGGCGGGATGTGCACTTGCCGCAGGAGCCAATTATTCGATACGGCGGTCGGTCGCTATACGTGCCGCCGCTATCTCTTGCACGCATCGCGTATAGGCCTCTGGCTAACTCCTTCCTTTCCAGCCTGATTTCGCCCCTCTTGCGTCCACCCCGTTTGCTCCCTCTCCGTATCTTTCTCTCTCTCTCTCTCTCTCTCTCTCTCTCTCTCTCTCTCTCCCGTCCACCGTATCGTCACGCTCGCCTTATTGACAACGGCGCGCAGCGAAGACAAAATGGGAACGGCTCGAATGATCGATCGCGGCCGGGCGTTTAAGCGAACGCGAGAAAAAGACGGACTAGCCGAACGGAGTTAATTGAAGCGACCGATATGGAAATCAAGCTCGCGGAGGGTTGGACGATTCCCAGGGAGAGCTGTTCGAACTATAAGTCAGCCGGGGCACCGGTCGTTAATGGATATGAGAACCCGCGGAACGTGCGAATCCCGGCCCGTCAGCTCCCAAGAAATCCAGCCTGATGCCCGATCGACGGGGACGAGCTGCCATTACAATACCAAATGCCGATTCTCCCTCTTGCTCGGCCCCACCCTCTAGCCCCTGATCTCTCTCTTTCTCTCTCTCTCTCTCTCTCTCTCTCTCTCTCTCTCTTTCCCCGGTCTCCTTTTTCCGTGCGGCGGCGGACGCGCCGCGACGACGTCTCGCCGCGGGGGCAACAATGGCGAAACCCCTTCAATTGTATTGAAATCCCGGCGAACAAATGTGCGGCCAAATTCGTCAATAAATCTACAAGTCAACCAGGCCGCCTCTTCCTTCTGGCCGACTCTCTCGGCAGCGTCTTTCCGCGCTCTACGCCGCGCCGCGCCGCACCGCGCCGCGACCAGGCGCCCGCGTATATATTCACGTCCGCGTATGCATATACGCGCGGATCTTGACGTATACACGGACGTGCCTCAGGTGTACGGCCGAGAATAAGGAACACATTAAAATGCAGCCACGTCTCTCGACCCCCGCTCCCTCTTTCCCGACGACGCAACGCGCCGCGCCGCGCCGCGCCAGTTTCTCACGCGAACGAGCGGCGACGATAAGCGCCATTTTGGTTGACGTCGATGCGGCAATTCTTATCCTTGTATCTGCCGCGCCAAACATGTATTATGCATCCTTCTTATTCCCCGTTGTTCCGCGGGAAAATGAATTTCTGTGAGCGACTGCAACGATATTTAACGTAAACCAAACATTTCCATACAGGGAGGCTGCGATCCTAACTGCTCACGATTATCTGGAAAGTACAAACCGAAGAAGATTAAAAAATTCTGGTAGGAGTGTTTCGTTCTCGATAGTGATTGATCAGTAATGGGGTATCAGTCGAGAAGGAAACAAACTTTTGGGTCAACCTAACAAAAAGCGGAATACAGTGTTTACTCGATATATGTCCCAAATATATAGCAGATAAAAGCACCAGAATTATCCCCACTGCTACGGGGAATACCCCATCAGGATCCATGAGCCTCTAGAGCTTCGCTGTCGTTTTCTACGTTTGGCGTGCATCAAAGAATTGTGTCCCCTGGCCAATATATGTCTCTCGCTAGACCCGCGTTGTGGACATATATCGAAAGAACACTGAATCGAGATTTCTAATTTCCTGCGGGACCGCCGAGTTGTTTGCTCTTCGGCATCTGTGGATTCGTGTTGACCACCTCGTTGCGCAACGCAGGCCGCTCAATCTGTAATTCACAAACGAGCGCAAAGCCAAAAACCGATTTCCTCGGAAGCTCGAGAAGTGCCCCCGCTAAACAGCTTACCATTCTGGGGAGTGGGGGCGGGGGGCACGAAGAGGAACCCGGCGTAACAGTCTCATGAGTCACGTTGAGCCACTTAACGTAACAAGTTCGATCCGTCCCGCGTGCCCGGCGATCTCCTCGCAACGGTTTATAAGCGGCGTCCATATCCAGGAAAAAGTGTGCCGCCGCGTCCTGCAGGACACGCGCGTCACGGTTCCCCCGGGAATCGCGCGCTAGAGCGTTTCCTAAGAGCTGCTTATGCAATTTTGATGACGCTCCGCCGATTCCTGCCACCATCCTGGCGCCTCTCCGCATCTATGAAGCCATATAAACGCGGCTGCGTGGATCGCCCGCTGCCGGACCCCATTCCCCGCAAAACCATTTTCGAGCGGCTGCGACGCCGGGGAAACTTTTGCTGCCCGAAACACCACGAGAAATTGAATTTTCTTTCGATCCTCTGGGAACCGTTCTTCCTCAT
This sequence comes from Halictus rubicundus, assembly GCF_050948215.1. Classification (NCBI taxonomy): domain Eukaryota; kingdom Metazoa; phylum Arthropoda; class Insecta; order Hymenoptera; family Halictidae; genus Halictus; species Halictus rubicundus. The sequence goes on from NC_135166.1 coordinate 7,336,414, forward strand.
TTCCTACGGCTTTCGATATCGTTATATTAGCGAGATATCAATGTAAGCAGGGAGCAGATAAATCACAAACCTTTTGCGCTCCAAGCTATTCCAACTCCAGAACCCAGAAGTTTCATCTAGACATTTCGTTCCGAAAGAACATTCATTCCTAACGCCGCTAAGTTTTTACCGATTTATGGAATACAAACACCCCAAATACCGCACTTTATTGAATACAAACGAGTTCGGTAATGTGAACATTGTTCTGAATTGTGGTATGATCGTTTTTAGTCACCGCTCAGAGACCCCATTCGTCACCTTCATTATTTTCAGTGTCAGTCAAGGCGAAGGACGTACAAAAGAGTGAAACATGGAAACACTTTGACGATTCTACTAAAACAATTGTATAGACTACTCACCTTGTTTCGTAATCCCTGTAGTACAGGATGGTAAAAAAACCACTAGACCATTTTAAACCGGAATAACCCTTAAACTTTTTAGAAATTTATATTTATTCTTTCATAAACAAAATCGAATTTTAAATGGTCCAGTGACTCCTGTATTTATCTTTCGTTTCATTTAATCTTGTAATTAATACTGGCTTCGCGGAGAAACTAAAAGTAACTATTTCACATTACTGTATAAATATAACAGGAATGAATCTATCGAAGCGATTAGCCATTCTTTTTATAATGTACACTCAGAAATAAGCTTGTTGGAGAATTCATCATAGAGGCATCGTTATAATCTCTATCTGTGTGAATTAAAAATATCAGAACCCGTCATTTCGACGGGTCCCGTAAGACTAGTTGTAATAAACGTTAAAAAAGATCCCAAAGAGCAGGAACAAACAGGAAAAAATATGCAAAAAGCAATTGGAAAAGTTGAAAATAAAATTCGGAGTGTAAGAGTGTCGGAAGAGCCGAAAGAGGGTCAAAAGTTTCGCATCGTTCTCTCGCGTGGAGGGGATGCGTCGTGTATCTGTTCGCGGCGTTTCCAATCATTGTAAAACCCCGGCAGAAACGCCAGCCCATAAACCGATCGGGGAAACGATACGGGGTCGGTGCGTATTACAGAGAAGGAGGTCCTGCGTAGTTACAGATATGCATAATGTAAAATGTAAGAGCTTGCGCGCGCGCCTACCGGTCTACGAGCGAAGCCGCGGCGCGTATGCGCGCGTCAGATCGTAATGGACCCGATGCGTTATCTGAAAATGGTTTTACAAGGGCGACGCATCGCCCCCGGCCCCTCCCATAAACTTAGCATAGAGTAACTCGTTTCCCGGTAGCGAGCTGCGAAAGGGAAGCGAAACGGCAGAAGGAAGAGGTCCCGTCGCGGCCGAAACGAAATCTTCGAATATAATCTTCCGGCCGTTCCACGATCCCCGCGATTCCGCTTTCCCTGTCTAGAGGCCGTGCAATCGCTCCTCCAGGACAACCGACTGCTCTCGAGACGCTCGTACGATCCCGCGAAATTGGTTTCCGCGACGAATACACCGGCGACCGTCCCTAGCAGATTCCCAGGAACAGGTTGTTAATGTTAGAAACTCGACGGGTTCCTTTCTTTTTCTCCTGAGACCCAAGAATCACGATTAATACCATTGTTGTCTATGCCCACGTCATTTCATATCTGAAACGAGACATACAGTGATTTCTCTGTATATGTCGCCAAGGCCTGGACGATAAACGTCGCGACATTATCCCCACTACCGCGGGGTATACCCCGTGAGGGGCAGGATTCTCGAGAACATGTTATGTAAACATAACACGGCTCGGGTATGTCTCCTGAACGATACACGACACTGGCAAGACCCGTTCCGTTGACATATATCGAGAATTTACTGTAGATATCCAACTTTCCTACTTTCATGTATATGTCCCGATGGTTTCTTTGTTAACACATTGTAGATGGCATTCGACGTCTTCTGTTTTCCACATGATAATGACGGGAGACGTTGATTCACGTCCTCTATGTTTCTACTGTAATTAGACGCATTTATGACAAAAATAGATGGGTAAACTTTAATATAGGGAAAAGATAGAGATATATTAGAGACATACATGAGAATATTTTACTTAACCCTTTGCACTCCAGAATTGTGTAAACACCTGTTAAATGTCGCATCAGCCTCGACATAGGAGTGCAAAGGGTTAACTCCTGTTTGTTACAATTAATGCTTAAAATGTTTATTTCGCATAAAGATCCTCGGACCATTTTGATTGTTACTATTTTTCCATAAAGGCACCAAGCAACATTATTAACATCGTCTTTACACGTATTCGTACCAATTCTTAACACTGTAGAATGCATTCATAATGAGTTATGTACCGGGAACAAAAATTGTAGTTGAATATAACGATGAGGATTCAGGTCTCCGAAAATTCGGCGGATCCATGCGACATTTGGTCTACGCGAGAGTCGACTAGGCACGTTTGCCGATGTCAGGAGCCGTTGAGCGGGCATGAAAAATAAAACGCCGCTGGCTCTTATTAAATTCATCCGGACAAGTTTGCCGGGCGGTAATTGCACGAACGCGGAAACGGAATCGTAATCACGCTCGATCACGCGTGCATTTGTCAATCGCGGCGTCGCTTGCGCGATAAGGAGCGTTTACAAGCGCGAGTCCGCGGGGTGTCTGGTAATCCAGCGGCCTCCCGAACACCCAGACGGACCGTGGATGCAGAAGAAACGTCGAAAAAACGACGATCCCCCGGCCGACAACATGCCGGTGTACCTGTTTCACGGAGGATATTAACGAACGTACGTGTACTCGCGGCGATCGCGAGGCCGGCAGATGAGAAAGAGAGAAAGAGAGGGAGAGAGGGAGAGGGAGAGGGAGAGGGAGAGAGCCCAGCACGCCTCCGAATCTCGGCGTTCTCTTTTTGCGAATTCGAGCGGAGGCATCCTCGATCGATATCGTGGCCCCGTCTCACCCCCGATCCACCCCGTATCCCCTGGCCCTCTTTGTCTCAGATCTTAATTTACGGGCCGGGTTATCGACTCGCAGGATTCCCCGAACCAGGGGATCGACTCGATCTCTGTCACCGAGAGCTGTCGGTGTCGGTAATTATCTTCGTTTTTCTGAAGACAGCTCGCCGATTCGTTTCTCATGCCGGGCCCCGGTGTCACTCGCACGCGTGTGGTCCACGATACGCTGACCCAAACAAGCCCCGACCGCTTTCGCATAGCGTCGCGTCACTCCTCGGACGCTTATCGGTCGACCGATAAAGAAACTGTTCCGCAACCAGTTATCCTCTCGGATCCGCTTCGAGCGAGCGCGCGCGCGCGCGCGATTTTCTGACGCGCTCGACTGATCCAAGCGGATATGTTTGTTTTTAATCGGAGCGGGCTGGCACTCACATACAACACCTTTATAGTCATTCAACAAATCAATTTGACTCTTTTGCGACTTATACTGTTGGATTCCGGGTTGCCCAATCGAGTACACATTAAGAACATCTCAAGAGGTTTCTTCAGCTACTGGTTTTGCAAGATAATAAAAAATAAGTCTGAAGACTTTCGGAATGCGGGTGTGGAGGGGAGAATGGATGACGTGGAAGGAAACGCAAAGGGATAAATGTCTGGATAAGCGACTTGGAAGGAACTAGAAGTGGCTGATGTTTGGCTTGGTTTATGCGTTGGAGTTTACGTTAAGATTAGCCGGATCGGCCTGATATCTAACAAGACTTTTGTGGTTTATTACGAGATCGCTTCTTCGGTATACAACGTGTGCCATCCGCTACGATTGCGCTATCAAGACTGGGGCACCCCGTGCAACCAGTGTTATTAAAATCGTATCGTTCGACTGATAAGAGGGCCAGCGAGCAGGAGGGAATCCAGAACGGCCCGAGATCGTGGAAGTTGCAGTTTAATCGTAACTTGGTGGCATTTGTTGGCCGCGTCCGGATCATCCCCGTTTCCCGAGGCCTCGGACAGACTATATTCATTTTCCAGGAGGCCGGGGGACGTTATCGTCCGGACGAGCCGGTCCGTAAAAGCACGGCGTGTTTCGTGTCCTCGGTTTCCTTCGTTCGCCGCTTCCTGCGTATGAATAAGCCGGGGTTACACCCTCCGGCTGCCGTGAGACACCCTTTGCGAAAGCACAAAGCTCGCCGGTCTCCTCGCAGCCGGAAAACTCGTCGTGTTCCCCGACGTCCCCCTCTTTTCTCGTCTTCCTCTCCTCTTCCGTGATTCGTTCACTCGCATCAGGAAGTCCTCCCGCTTTTGATTTACCGGCGGACTAGCGGCGCTCGTTGTTCGCCGCCCCGTCTACACGCCACACGCTCGCTCCATTTTGCTCTCCGAGAGCTCGTCCTCTCCTCTCCCGCTTCTCTCGTTCTCGCGTAAATGTTGCAGCGACGAATGGCCCGACCGACCCGTCCTTTCGAGTTCTTGTCCGCTGCTCTCCTTTCATCATCGAGATCGCGGTTCGCGGTGACGCGTCTCAAGATTTATTCCCTCGTTTTCCCTCTTATTCGGATCTTTCCTCCTCCTCCCAACTTAAGTTTTCGTGCTTATTTCACGTAATTTTGTCAGGCCGTTGGATCTGTGTATCATTTTATTCGCCTCGTTCGTAAAACAATGAAAAATATATGGAATCGACACGATGGATGAATGAGGGTTAACCGATGCTCGATGTAGAAAATTTGTGTACCATTTTGTTGACTGATATATTTTTTACACTGTGAATAGAATTATTCTGTAAATTTAACGTATAGGCTCCGTAATTGATGCGAGCTCTACTTTTTTATCAAATTGTCAGTGGAAAAGAAAACTATGGGCTCCGTAATGAACGTCGCTAATAGATATGTACACCGGATTTTATGCATTTATGACAAAAATGGGTAGGTGTAATTTAGAACACTAAATATATTGGAAAAGTGTAACGATACAGTTATATTAATTTGAACCTGTTAAATCTATTAAGAAAGAAAATAAATTTCTATGTTACTCCAATTTACTCTGCATTTCAGAAAAGTTTTGCATACAGATCCATTGTCTACTAACACAGCAGAGAACTAAATAGCGCTTGCCTTTACATGTTTGCTTAAAAACGAAGGACTCGATTAGTCCTCGGCTGGTCCGACGAGGCCCGTTCGTGTCGCTTTATCGGCAGGACCGCGCGGCCGCGGTATTTGATTCCTTTTAATAATTTAATTACACGATCGGCCGGTTGTCGAGCGTGCAGGAGGTCGATATTGAGGCACGAAGTTTAATTCGCCGGCACGATTTACATCTTCCTTGTCGATCGGGGGACTTGGTCCCGCGTACAAGAGTAGAACGAGCGCACCGGACCAACAGAAAACACCGAGTTCTGTCCTCGCGAAATTAGCATACCGGTTTATTAATTACGCCGTGCCCCCTCCACCGCGGCGGATCCTCTGCACTTGGGACCCGGTCGGTACAAGATTTCGTTCTCAATTCTTGGTACAAGCGGCGATGCTTTTTTCATCCTTTTCTCGCGACATAAATCTCTCGTCCTTCTCCGTTGAAGGGCCGACGACCACGTCCTCCTTTTTTCCTTCCGCCGCGGGTACATGTACTCGCGTCCGCACCTGGTTATTACAGAGCAACAAGGTTGATAGCGAGTTATTATTTTCGAGCACGAAGGACGGGGTGCGCGAGTGTGCGTAGGCCTGACGAAGAACGTAGGGAAGCAAGTGACAAACGTTCGTCCTGGTTGATGTAGCAGCTTACGTTGATTGGTTGCGAATGGGTACTAGCATTGTACAAGTTTCCGTTTAAAGAGCCAACTTTTGGAACGAGGAGAATTCTGTGAGAATCGAAAATGTAAAGGCGTCTTTTCAACGCTCACAATACCTTTCGAAGCAATGTAACCTATAAACAAATCTTTAGAGCAAGTGAACTTCGTCTGTGATCCAATTTTATTAACATTATTCAACACTAAATCTACCAGCGCCGGCCAAGTTGACCGGCCACGGATTATCTATTTTAGAACTGTTGATATTAGAAAGACACCTTATAATAAAAATAGGAAAAAATCTAGATCCGAATGTTGACAATCTTATAAAGCGCCACATGCCATTCACTTGTTATGCTCGGTAGGCTTAGCGTTAAACGCGAGAAGCTGCAAAGAAATTCTAAGAAGGTCTATGCTGGACTATAGACAGGTTCAAGATCGTTTGGCGAAATTGAAAATCCTGTCGTGGTCTTGACGATGGGAGTCCATCAATTTGTCGAAATTCCCGTTTAAAAGCAGCTTACTCGCGGCCCGAAAATAAGAAACTTGTTTGCGAGGAGTCGTTACGAGTAATCCCCTTTTCTTTCTGTTTCAGGTGAGTAGCAAACATCCAATTTCCAAAGTCCCGCGGGACGGGGATCGAATTTCGCATATATATATATATATATACCAGGGGAACGTAAGTACAAGCGTCCACGCCCGCGCCCGCGCCCGCGCGGTCCTGATCAGCGTCGTTCAATTCAGCGAGGATACGGTCGAGCCACCGATGCGAAAAGTAATCGGGACGCCCTCGGCAAATCCCAGCTCGATCTTCCCAAGGCAAGGATCGGCCGCCTCCTCGGTCGCGCTTTCTGTTTCTTTCTACGGCCGTGAATCTCCCTATATCCGAATGCAATCTAGAACGCATTTTGCGGCCGTCCTGCAGGACGTATACATCTCCGGACGTATTATGGAATAGAATGGAAGGAAAACGGGATGTAGAAACCGAGTGGAAAGAGTAGGCCTCGGAGGCTCATAACCCCATCAGGGTTCGTCCCAGGGGTGGCATAACACCCCCTATCCTTTTTCCGCCCTCCGGTCGGTCCGTGTCTCGAAACCGCCTCTTGCGGTCTCTCGCAAAACTCTTCTGCCTCTCCGTCGAGCCAGGACTTGGTCGCGTCCTCGAGGAACCTTCCAGCCCCCCGAAAACTCGTTCGCGGGGATTGAAAAGAGGCCTTAGTTACCCACCAGAGACCCGATCGTTCGCGAGTCGAATGAATTCGCGTATTTTCCGCGGCGTAGCCCCTCCCCTCAGAAGCTCGTTATTAATTTCCCGTTCCTCGGGCGCCTCCGTCGGGAACTTAATTTTTCACCCTCGTTTACGATTTTTCCGCCCTCGCGAAGGGGTCGATCGAAGCGATTCCCGATCGACGAAATTCGGCAGTTTCGAGGCGTAAAGCGTGCGGCGACGAGGGTGGAGAGGGCGTCGCTCGGTCATTTACATTCTTATTTTATAAATATTTGACCGCGATGGAAGCTTTCGTCGCATGCGAGATGGGACGACGCAATTTCCGCTCGGTAGCTTCCCGACGTAGCGACTCGTAAATTTATTTAGAGCGAGGCCGCCTATCGATAGCGGCCGGGGGCCGGACATCTTCTGAAGTATTCACGAGCCACGAAGTGAAACAAAAGACGGTCGAAAGGCGACGGATAAAGACGCGGAGACCTCCGTTAACCCACGTAGCCCTCTCGTCTCTCTTCTCTCCTTCTTTCTTCTTGTCTCCTCTCTTGGCCCGCCCTCCTCCCCAGTCTTCGCCGTTTCTTGGTAAGGCGATAGACGTACAGACGGTCGCCTTGGGGCCGGCAAACTCCGATAATGGAGGCCGCTAATAAATTCACCCGTTAATATAAAATAATCGTTAAATGCACTTAGGACATACTTACGACGCCGCTGGCAACGGTGCCCGCCATCTTTTTTTATCGAGACCACTTCGTCCCGGCGCGGCCGACCCTGCCTCGACGCCTCCCGCGATGGGAACGGAATAAAAGCTCCGACGAAGGGAATTCATTTTTTGGCCGAGAGTGTAGGATGGAAGTGTCGTACGTTATCAGAATTTATTATGATAGAACAATATTGAAGCGATCAGAAAACCTGGACCCTGGACCGGGGGACCCTGCTTTCATCCCTTGCGGATATGGCCTACGTTCTTCTACCGAACGAACCCGCTTTCTACTGGCTTTTGGCTCTATTTCGCCCGGATCAAATACAATTTCACACCGATGTCCAAAAAAGGGCCATAGCAAAACGTTCATCCCTGGACTAAGTCGACCATCGATGGCCATAGTTTTCATAAAGGTTCTTTTAGGGAACAAAATAAAAACAGCAATTCGTTTTTATTATATACAGCCTTTAATCAGTAATCTTTGGTAAACAAAACTTTGGCATCGATTGCAATTCAAAATAAGAAAGTTGAATCACAAAAAAGAAATAGTTCTGATTGGCCATCTTATGTGAGACGTGATCTATGGTCGAATTACCTTATACAATAATTCGCTAGATATCAGGACTGTTCATACGGGAAATAGAAATTTCACTTTACTCTACTTTTTCAACGATTCGCCCCAAATATGATGAGTCCTCGTATAACAGCTCAGAACAAGTTTCCTTTGCATTAACCCTTCACGGACCAATGCCGCCATATAAGCGGCATGGCACTTTTACTTGCTGGGTCCAATGCCGCGTATATGGCAGAAAAAATCAAATTAATTAATAATATAAATATTTAAATTTCTAATATGAATATTTTCCTTTCTCTTCTTGATATAAAAATGTCGAATCTACAGTTTCTCTTCGTATGAAAAATAGCTTGGACCAGGTGGGAAGTAAACTTGAAATACTTCCGGACCGTTAAGGGTTAATTTGATAGGAACTGAATCGTTCTAATAGTAAACGACACTAGGCTACATGTAAACGCAGGAAAGAGATAGAATTTTATAAATTCCTTCGAGGGATGGTCTCACCCCGGAGAATCGCAGTACGGTTCGGACAAAGGGTCTGCGTTACGGATGGGTTTCCCTGCGCGCGCAAGAAAGCGTCATAATTCGGATTCCCGGGTTCTCTTTCTTGCGCGCACAAAGTCCGGTGCCAGGTGACAAAGCGTCGCGGAATCAAGTTGTACCGGGGACCATAAAGCGGTCCGTCTCCGGGAACGGTTCAAATTACGGCGACACGGGGGTGTGACGAACCGGTACTCCCTGGGGAACCAACTGGCCAGTACGGTTGAACGTAATTCAACCGCGTCGCAGGATTCCGCGTAGCCATATAAGCGTTCTTTTATTTGCCAGCCGCGGAAGCGGCCGCGCGCGGGGCGTCTATTTCCGTTTCGGCGGCGGTTGCTTGCGGCCCGGTATCGCGTCGTCGACATGATTAGCGGTCGTGTAAACTGAAATGTTAAGACATGACGGGGCTCCACGGTGACACGCCGTGCTACCGACTCGTCGCAATGTATCAACCCGTACACGCATCGCTGGCATTAGACGCCGACGCGTTCTGCGCCCTAAGACCATTACCGCCAGACTCTGACCGGTGCGCGAGAACCGTCTACGCCGTTTCCTGTCTTCTTCTACATCCTTTTGTCCCCTTCGAGGCTTCGTTCTTCGCCAAACGTCTCTCCCACTCGCGGCTATCTCTCCGATAACCCTCCTGTAAACAAATTCTGAACACATCGCTTACCCGCGCTGAAACGAAACACCGATTCTCTTGGACGGCGGACATTTCATTTTAAACAAATACAAACGATCCTGAAATCTAGTGAAAAGTAATTAGAAGGAAATTCTCCATTGTCGTCGGATGCGTCCGTTAAAGTACTGTAACTTTGTTCGGAAAAATTTTTCCATAAAATCGACAATGACAGAGAAAATTGACCCCTCCATTTTTTAAGAATGGAATGTAAAATTTGCTTGGTCTAGTGTTATTATTTTGCATTCAAAGTGATGGTCAAAAATCGTCACAGAATATAGAGATGACCTAACAACAATTGCTAATGAATTTGCAACGCATCTTCTCACTGAAAAATGGTCACAGTTTTTAAAGATGTAGCCATACTTCTGGAGGTTCTTTTTTGGAATCACTGTGCAGTGAGAAACGTGGCTTTTGTGAATGTTTCCTTGAAAAATTCGGCAACTTCTTGCATTAAATTTTCTGTTATAAAAGTAGAATACATTTACGAAATTTTCATCATGTTTTCACCGAGCAATGCTCATAATTTTCAAAGATGTAGCTATATTTCTGGAGATCCTTTTGGAAGCGCGTCAATGAACGAAGCGTGTTTGATTTGCAATTAAGCGAGGATCATCGAAAGTTGAAGCGTCGTTTTTTATTGTTCATTTTTCGCCGGTGGCTTCGCGAGAAATCAGTCTTCGTTCTGTAATTTCCTCGGGCGTGAAGTCCACGGGAAGTCGTGGCGGTCCGCGACGTCGACGCCGGTTTCGACGGTGAAAAGGAAGCGTCGCCCCTCCGTCAAAGTTAATCCACGGCGTGTCTCGAATCGGCCGACGATGCCTCCAGAGCCGAGAGCATAATTCAGGGATTCGTAACTTTACCCCTTTCATGTGTTCCTCCCTATCGTCGTGAAACTCCGTGGGGCAAGTAATTTCCGGATGACGGTGATATATAGGATGACTCCGGCACGGAAAGTTTCCGCGCGGGAAAAACCGATCTCTCCTTAATTATGATCGAACGCGATTCCTAACGAACGGCCGGCTGAACTCTTCCAGATACCTGCGATTTAAATGGATCGTAGATCTTTTTAATAGAACTTCGAGCAACTTCTCCCGGGAGCCTCGAATTCAAATTGTATTCGATATTGTATTCAAATCTCGTTTCGAGATGCTCGAAATATTCAAGAAATAATACTACCTCTGGCAGAAAATATTCGATCAAAATAGCACTGTGCATTTATTAGACAAATGTGGTATAAGACGTAATGATATTTTAGAAAAATGTTAATAAAATCACGAATCCTTTTAACTTTTTACGAAACGTGAAATAAGAAACTGTTTACCTGAGTGTGACAATTATAAAGTAACTTAAGTAGTATGACAAAACATTGGAACATGAGATTGCTGTATACATAGCCAAAAAGAAAATATTCTGAATGAAGAAAAACCGTGGAATTAAATCACAGACTCAGCAAGTAGTATGCACGAAAATGGGGAAAATAATTTCACAGTTCTGAATGCTTGGGGATGATTAAACTCTTTCTTAAATCAGTGTCTAATTTTCTGCCCATTATGAAAAAACAAATATAATCGTTCTTGCATTAATATTCCTTTCATATACAACGAGTTTTACCATTGCATTCGTCTTGGTGGCTAATGGGAATATTTTCCACATTAGAAACATAAATCATTACAATGGCGAACACTTGAATCGTTTGATCAAATAATTTTTGTCAGAGGGGTAGAAATAGAACGGAGGGTTAGACTCTAGCGCAAGTTCAACAAAGTACGTCCGAATTCCATCTTCTCTTGTCTGCTACCATGGAAATCCTTTTCCTCGGCGTCTACTTCTCTGCATCTCTCCACACGGAAGCCTTGTAAAGAAAATTGGAAATTCCGTGCACGCGTGTTATGCGCAAAGTGTAAAATATAGTCCCCCGGAGAAAGCAAGGAAATTGATACCAGGAAATTTCTCGTCTCGCCGAGGATTCCCGTCACGTATCGCGGCGCGGAGCGTCGCAGAAAAATCTGATCGCCCGCATCGCTGGAATCGAGAACTCTTAATTAAATCGTAGGCGATACACCTTGGAGAAGAGGCTCTCGCGTATGCTTATTATTCGCCGCCAAACGAACGGACGTGGTATCTGGACAATAAACAGATGAGTCACTTGAAACGAGCCGCCTCCTAATTTCCTTTAAACCGAAATGAAGTTTTATTTTGACGTTGTTAATTTACAGCTATTGAAGAACATATAGGCATGCAACAGATATAAATTTTCTCTCTTTTTTTTTTAAGGAAATTACGAATTAAAAAAACGTTCTAATCACTGAAACCGTAAAATAAATCGTAGTGCAAGGGGTTAAGATTGAATTTTATTTCCTACACTGATGTTCGAAAAGAGATCCGCTTCCGCTAAAAATTTCACCCTCTCGTGGCATTCGGTTCCTAGGAAAAAACGTTTACGGTATTTTCGGAGATAATCGACTGTGTACTTACACGGGGCGGTCTGTATAGCGAAGGTGTAGGGAGTGGAATGGGGGTAGGCACAGAGAGCGAACATCGTGTAGCAGGGATGAGGAAAGAGCAGGAGAGGCTCGATTCGCGCCTCATTGCCGTCTAAGCGAGAGCCATATCTCTTTGTGGAAACACGAGCCCATGCATCTCCCGCCTTCACCCTGTTCATCTTCCGCGATCTCCTGGTAGGGGCCCTCTAACGAACTCGACGTCCACTTAGGGGCCCTGAAAGGAGTCCGGTAACGAGCCCCGGCGAACCCCACCCCCGCGAAACTCGAACTGCGTTCGCTCGCGCGTTCTCGCAGTCCACTCTCGCTGAGCGAGTTGCTCGCGAGGTGTGCGCTCGCGTGCGGGGGAGGACCGAGGGGGTCGAAAGCTAGCTCGCCACGGGCTGACCCAATATTTTAATAAAGCGCGCGCACGGGCCGCGCCACCCGTAACTAACCGACTAACCTGTGTCCGACGGAGATGCGAGAGGAGACGAAACGAGGAGGAGAGAGCCGCGAGAGCTCGGCCCGGCTCGGCCCGGCGCATCGTGATGTACGGGCAATCAGCCGCATTAATGCACCGCGTGCGCTGCACGCTCCTATAAAGCATATTTATAACACTTCGTACCGCAATATATCCCGGAACGTATCACGGGGAGGCCACCAAACAGGGAGCGGGGGTCGGTGGGGGGGGGGGGGGGGGGAGGGGGCGCCGCCGCCGAGGGAGTATCGAAGGGGGCGAGGGAGAGGTGGTTGAATGTTGACCGATCGGCACGGTGCGCTGATTATGTGAAAAGTCCCGGGATCGCTACAAGGTAGATTCTGTCCGGTTGATTATCGATGAGCGTAGGACTGCTACGGGACCGATCGGGCTCGCGCGGGCACGGGCGCGAGCGCATTCGTTAGCGCGGTCTTGTTCGCCCGTTTAAAAGTAATGAAATATTAGCGGTAATGTAAGCGCAGCCGTGCGCCACCTTCTAGCATATTTATGAAGCGGTTATCGGCGTTACGAATCGACTAGCGTAGCGGCGTACCGACTCCGCCGGCATTCAATTCAGTTTCTATATCACCCGCCGATCCAATTACACCGTTGGTAGCCCTGTTGAAAGGGGCTACCATGTCCGATGCTTGCCCGATCCGCCCGCGAAAAAATTCCACCCCCTTGTATGTACCTACGATTCCGGCGAACGAGCATGTGTGTATCGATAAGATCGGCCGCAATATTGCACTTTGCGATGACACGGTCAGACTGTTAGGTTTCTGACACGTGAAACTAATTAGGCACATCCTGTAGACCCTTCTTGCTTCGGTATGGCTCCTGGAAGTTTGCTAGATTGATCCACAGTTTTCATTTTGGCAATGTAATCGGACTATTTGCTGGACTTTTGTCACAAAAATGATTGATCGGGTGCAAAACTGTCGGCTTGTTTTAACTCGTGGCCCTTGTTACTCACGACCGTGAGTTTAACTGGAAAGTTGGTCAGAAATTTCCATTTTCTTCGAACACCCGGCTCTAAGTTAGGAAATCCCCGGGCGTATAGAGAGAGAAAGAGAGAGAGAGAGAGAGAACGGACACCGATCCGGGTCGGTGATCATTAGAATATTTACCCCAGCCGACTCGGCCACTGGCCGATTACAATAGGGACCATGGGGTGACTATCGCTATAGATACCGCTAATCAGAGCGAATCATGCCGTATCGCGGTCTCGCACTACATCATGCTCGCGGGTCCGCAGAGGGAACCGGGTTGCCGGGGGTTGACGACTGCGGAACGACCGGCGGAGGTGGTGGGTTTCACGTTACGGCCGAACCCATTATTATTCATATATTCCGTATCACGTCTGTTCGTACAAACCTACAGCGAGCGTCCGCGAGCCATAACAGCTCGTCGCGCCACCCCCGTAAATAGCCTCAGGTATACCGTCATAGCAACCACTTTGCGTCGTTCCGCGAGATCGCGCGTACCCGCTCGCTGTCTTGAATATCTCCACGAGGGTTGTTCGCGCAGTTTCGTGATGACAACGGGGGCTGTCTTCCTTTTTACAAATATGTACTTCGCGCCCCTGCTTCGTCGAGGGTAGATTAGTCTTTTTAGAAGCAGTTGCAGGCATGGCCTTGCGCTGGTCTTACCAAGGAGTAGACAAATTTGGACCAGTGTCGTCCACGCTAGCCACAACTAACTCAGACCCGAAACGTTATTGATAATCAACCCATGTCTTTAAGGATTTTGTATAATAAATTTTGAAGTGCTCTTTAAAGTCAGTACGGTGCGCAGACGTCGTCCCCGAAGGGTTAAGCTGCTCTCCCTTAATTATCTGTCCAAAGTATAAATGGTGAGCGGTTAAATCCTTAAATCTCTGTTGGATTATCACAAATTTTCATAAAGAATCTCAATCCCCGATTCATAAGGATGTAGGTTATACGGTATCAACGTTCCTTGACCTTACTAAAGAATTTGTCCAATCTAAAATTGGGGACCGGTTTCCGTAATATGACATTTTTATAGGTCCTAGATCCCTACACAGTATATTAAAAGTTTTTTACGGTGGCACTCTCATAATCTTTGCGTTCCAGACTCGCAACGAGTAGCCTTCCTCCGCAGCTTGTTCAAAAAATTGCAGTTCCTCGCAGGTGGGCGTTGCGTTCCCGGGGCGGTAAGAATCGCGCGTGTATACATCCGCGCATCCGCCCTTTTACAATAAATAAGATCGAATTACCATTCGCATTCCGCTACTTGTCTATTCAGTGGTCTCGCCGGGCAACGCGTGTCGCCATGCGAACCGATGCCCGTTCGCGATGTCGCGGCAGAGTCGAAGCGCATTCGCGCATGGCGAGGGCCGCGTGCGTGTGCGTGTGCTGCAGCGAGAGGTCGAACGTGCAGTTCAGGATGCAGGAGGAGGCCGTGCCCAGCGGTAATTGCCGTAGAGACTGGCCAGAGCCACGATTTGCCGGAGTCCAGACCGCCCGCACGACTCACCTTCTTCTCTTTTCGCCTGCAACGCTTCTTTTCTCTCTCTCCCTCCCTCTATAGCTTTCTTTCTCTCTCCCTCCGTGCCTCTCTCGCTCCACCCTTTTATATCCGACTCGTTCCCCTCCACCGGTGCAGTTACTAATTACAGATCACTGGCCCGGTCCCGATGGACGGCTGTCCAACTACCAAAATTGCGATCCGCTGTGCACGCTTCTTCCGACGTGCCTTCTTGTCGCTCTCCGGCCTCTTAAGTGTTGGTTTTACTGCGCCTCAGGAACGATTACGATGACTCGAGTTTCCTCCTGTTCGACCCCCGGTGATATAATTATTAATTATAAATTGCCGGTTTCATCCTCGCGGGCGGCGCGCCGCGTCGCGCGTCGCTTTCGGTTAATTCCTCCTCGCCTCCTAAGTTGCTCGAGCAACAACGCGATTTTAATCTCCTACAGTGCATTTCAACGTCCCTAGGAAATTGTCTCGGGAAATTGATGTCCTCTATACTTTTGGAAGAAGCTTCTTAGATTAGGAAATGAAATCGACTCGAAAAAGTTACGCCACGCTCGAAGTGCGTTCCTTCAAAAGTTGACCCTTAAGTATCTCCTAGAAATCAGTGTAATAACTCGTTCTTCTCGACTTCTAGAAAAAATGGCCTGCACCTGATTCTATCTTAACCGCCTTTCTGTGAAGTTCAACCATTGGCCAAAAAATTAGGAACACTCACGATTTCCAATATTCTTTATGTTTTCCTAATAAAATTTCAACACCTGAATAATATTTAACTCGTAATTATGAACGTCGAAATATCGTCACTGTAGCGCAGGTTTGGGATTTCAGGTTTCTTAAATTAATATGACAATTTGTTAGGACTTTAAACAATCATTTTCTTTTCTGATTACAATTTTTTCTGTTCTACAAAAGTATTATTGCGGATTTTAAGTATTCGCGACAAAAATAAGTAGACGATAGGTAGAACAGCAAACATATTTAAAAAATTTAAAAATATTGTCGTATTAAATTCAACCAATTAAAATTATTCAGAAAGAAAGTATTTATGTACCTCTTCTAAGACGATTTTTATTTTACGTGAAACCTCGTTATTTAATCACGTGTGTATGAAATACATTAGCAGTTAATTGGTGCGTATAATTAGAAATTAAATTCCATCCAAGCCTGAAGATCTTGCCAAAAGCAGCCAAAACGTTGAAAATTGTGAGTGATCCTAATTTTTTTCTGCCAGCAGTTATCATACAAAAGAATACACTCTATTCCATTCCCCAAAAGTTAATTCCAAAGAAAATCGGTTTAAACGATTGCTCTGCTTAGGGACCTAGAATCTAGGTACTATTTTTCGTCTAGACGTTATACTTTCCCGATCTCTGGGACAGCGAAGCAGTTAAGGGTAGTTCGGATAATCGAAGGTCCAAACGTCGCGCGGACGACTTGCTGGCCCGGACGAGCGTGGCTCGAGCGAGCACCTGCTCCCCACGAAATTCTTTATCCAGCCGCGCGTCTATAAATCGCGACCGGACGAGGCCACGGAGTAGGTATCTTAGATCACCGACAGAGGTCCTCGGCTGAGTTACAGCCCCGGGGATGGACCTCGCGGTCCTCCCGAAGCCTGCCGGGGTACAGTTTTCATAAATTCCAACCCCCATCGCCGAGTTAATTAAAATTATTCGGAGACCGGCGGGAGGAGGCTTGACTTTTAATTATCCGCGTAAAACGGCTCGCTTTACGCCGCCGCTGGCGAGTCCGGTCCTCGGGCCCGAAGCTGCTCGGTTTCCAGGCGAATTTACAACGCGTCGAAACGCAAATTACGACTGTTCCGAGATCGCCGCTCCTCGAGGAGCCAGTCTCCGATTGTCCGACGAGCGTCCATTCCCCGAAACGTCTCTCGTCCCGACGCCGTTCCCGAAAACGTTCTCACGGCGTCGCCGGCGTCGTAAGTTACGCGACTCGAATCCGATCTTCATCAACCGAGACGCTCGTTCCCAGAGGGGTGTAGGTACGCGCGTAAAACGTCTGCGGAGCCATGCAAATTTCTGCGTGGGGGTCTTTGTTGGCCGGAGGATACGTGTTAGGTGGATACCCTTCTTTCCGGCCCCGCAGGGAGATAAATAATGGTAACGCGACTCCGCACGATTCTGTCTACCTTGCGTCCGTCTTGTTTGCATAACCAGCCATATTGGCGGAGGTGTGGGCTGCGCGGAGGCTCGCTCCAAATCAAACCTCCGTGGCCCGATTCTTCTCGATCCCTTCTTTGTTCCACCGCGCGGTGGACCGTTTCTGGAAAATAGCTGGAACTAATTCAAAAACTTTCATGTTGCGAAACAGGTTGAAACTAGATCTTTTCGTAAGCCAGCGCTTCATCGAGATTTACTTACGTCTGATCTTATTTGTTAAATAAGTAATAGTGAGGTTCAAGTCTCTTGAAAATTATCTTAGGTTGATATGTTGGCAGTAACTCGACGAACGCAAATATACAATACGAGCCGACAATAGTTTAAAAAATGTCTAAAGCACACAAAGCACGAGATTGCTTAAAATATAATGCGGTTCGACCTAATTTTCCGATCATCGATTTTTCTTTCCTCCGAAGCGAGTCCCAGTTCTGAAATCATAATTCCGCCGGAAAAACGAATGTAAACTGTTTTTTTTTTTTTGCGAGCATCGGGCATCACGCGCGATCTCAATCATTATCGGTCCATTAAATACTTGCGCTGATCACGCGAGGCCATTTGAAGAGAGCCATTGTTGGTGTTTATGACCGCGGCGCGGTGAACCGCCGAGAGGTCTGGAGCGTGTACCTCGATCGGGGGAAAAGCATCATCTGTCAATAACCGGGCCGCTAAAAAATGCGTGGGAGAGAAAGAGGGGCGGATAGAAACCGAGGAAGATGGAGCGAGGTTTGCGAGTGGTACAGCCCCCGCGAAATTTTGCTAAAACGCGCGCGCCATTCCGCTAAATGGTCGACGAGCCCCGCGCCCGCGCGCGCGCTCGCTCGCGTGCACGCACACACCGCGCAGCGTTGCATCGCGAGATGGTGCACCGAGGGACGCTGGAAATTCGTGCATTACGGGTGACGTCACCGCAGACCGCAGCCATAAAACAGTCCGCGGATTATCGAATGGGGCTTCGCATAAAAATATCCGGCTGCCAATCCGTAGCCCCGTCGTTCCCTGCCTTCCTCCTCTTCTCGGCGTTCATTTAACCGGTCGTTTCATGAATTTTCTTAATAATACTCCTGCGGTCGCAGAATCGCAAACTTTGATAATACGCTGGCTAATGGAGCATGCGGTTGTTCAAGTAATCGATAATAGGAGATCGTGTTAATCGAACATTTTAGGCGGAACGTGTAATTTATGTAACGGGAGGTGTGCGACACGGATAATTGGATTTGTTGGGATCGGTGGCTAAATCTTTTACGCAAAGCTGTCGGTAAAGAACGCGTTACAGGCTACTTTGTAGCTGAAACGTGCAATCATCTTGCATGTATAGAACCTCTCCTTATGATAAATGATTCGCTCTTCTCTCGACACCGAGTTAAATTGGCTTTCAACGCTAGGCTCGTCGGATGAGTCAAAACCTTTTTGTTTGAACTGTTCCGGAGAAATGTCAAACACAAAACTGATTTAAAATCTAATACGATAACCAGGGAATGGAAACGTGAACGTCTCTTCTAAGTCGATCGAAATAGTTGACGGAAAAAATAATAATAATCTCAACATCGATCATTCGAAAGAGCAGCAAGCCATAAGATCAGGAGTCCCAGCGGCACGAAGAGCTCGCCAAGACGACTGATCCTTCCCGCGCGCTAACTGACGTAATGGCTCTGAATTACCCCTGGCAGATATTTGAGCGCATAAATCCGCGGGGATCGACCGGTCATCGAAATAACGATGATTCAGTGCGCGGAGAGCGAAAAACCGCGTGGGAGCCGTGGCTCGCGGCGCAGAGGCCGCGCTTCTCGACCCGCGCCACGTACGCGACAATTCCGTTTCCCATCGTGGTCCGCTTGTTATGGCGTGGCTGGAACGAGAGCGGAACGACATGGCTTTTTCCGTCCGGACGTGTTTTTACGCGCTTAAATCGCGCACCCGACGCCCACCATCCCATCCCATCCCATCCCGTCCCATCCCATCCCGTCCCATCCCATCCCGTCCCATCCCATCCTATCCCATCCCATCGCGAGCTCATCCCATGCTCGCGTCGCGGTTTCTTCGTGGCGGACGCGATCGCTTCTTCGTCCGTAACGATTCCAGGCCCGGCATACCGGTAGCAGATATATAACCCGCGGCTGCGCCGAGGAGAGCCTCTCCTCTATACCCGGACGACGATAATTAAACCATCGCATCCCGCGCCGGCTCCCAGCCCCTCGGACCGCGCGCGGCCGTATCGCGCTACGATGCTTAATCGTCGCAAAAGGTCGATCGTATCCGCTCCGCTCGGCCGAAAGAGAGACTTCAAAGCTCCCTCTTGGGCCCGGTGCTGGGCTCCTCCGCTCCCCTGGCTCGACAAAAAGCGCGGAAAGCAATCCGACCGCGAGGCTGCGGCGCGGCCCGAAAGCCGGAATCAGTACATAAACAACACTCCCGAGTGGCACGGCGGGACGCGCTAATGACCGGGATATTAAATAACGATAATGACGCCGTCAACGGGCCGGTTTTTTGCCCGGGCCGAATCGCCCACGATGACTCGGGCCTCGGGATCAGCGCGCGAGGCGAGGCGAGGCGAGGCGAAGCGAGCGGACTGCCTCGTCCACCTCCGACACGACCACGAAACCCGCTCACGCGAGTTTATACGGCGAAATTTCGCAAACTTAATTGACCGGAACATCGGGCCGCGGGTCGAGCGGTGCGCCACGAAATAATCGACTTCCTTTTGCGGCGCGGCCCCTCTTCCTCCCCATTGTTCTTGCCGGTGTGGATGGGATCTATCGATCTCGAGTCTTGAACCGTGTCGGAATTCACCGGTTCGTCGTCTTACGTTTCGTTGCGATATTCGGATAGATACGTGCTCGGCCCCGCGGCCTACCTTCCGACAGCCATCGCACAGTGGCGCGTTTAGGTCAAACGAACTTAATCTCCGCCCCTACTCCGCAAAAATTGAATTCGAAGAATGCTTACTCGGTTTTATAAATATATGCAGTGATTTCTCTATATATGTCGCCAAGATCTGGAGGATAAACGTCGCGAAATTATCCCCACTACCGCGTGGTATACCCCGTGATAGGCCGCGAAGCTAGGGAGGCCTCGGACACCGAAGAGTGTAAACATAACGCGGCTCGGGTATGTCTGCTAGACGATACACGACGCTGACATATATCGAGAATTCACTGTACACGACTTTGACATATGCCGAATACGGGACAAGTCATAATTATTAAAAATAGTAAATATTAAAAATACTCGCTCGCGTTCGCGACGGACATTCGCTCGCGTTTAATATCATATATTCTTCTTAATTCTCTCTCGCGATTCAAAGGAGCTCCGATCAGTCGGATATCGAACACATTTATTTAACCGAGGCATTTGTATGCGACACAAGCTAGTTATCTATACAGCAGGCCATGTTCTGCTCGCTGTTTAAGTGTAAATATTTCCATTATAAAATAACAGAATCAATTCCTGCGCCCTCATCGTCGTTCCGATCGTTTGTCGCGGCTGCAATATCAACGTACCCTTATACAGTCGCTTATACGTGCCCTTATGAAGTCTCGTCTACCAATTACGGGTGTAGAACTTTCAAACGAAGTGTGGAAGAATCGGTTGCCGATAATCGCGTCTTAACGTCAGGATGGACACGAATGGGGCATTAGAGTCGGAACGGATTCGCCCACCGATTATAAGCGTCCCGTCATGCAACAGGAAGCGACGTCTCGCTTGAGAAATACCTCTTTTCCCCCATGACCAAAACGAGGCAGGATAATCGAACTTGTCTTGTGCTCCTCGTCTGTTTTTAGTAATTATTCCGGCGTTCACCGGCGGGACAAGATGATCGATCGATCCGAGCTGAGCGTCCGCGCCGCGCCGTCAGCCCGTTCTCGGACGACGATAATCATTACTCGCGAAACGCGTCTCTCGCGCTACTTCGAGGACGTTTGAATTATGGATCGCGTGTAATTAAGTCATCCCTCTGGACGACGCGCGCGCCTGGGATACGTTCCCGATGCTTTTATACGGATATCGCCCGCGGTACGAGATGATACCGCGATCAGGAGCCGCGGCTTATCGCTGCCGCAGCCACCTATTCCTCTTCCCTTCGGCGTTAACGTATCCTGGGAACGTTTAATGCCGTCTCGTCTCGCAGTTTAACATCCGACGCTTTCCACGAAATTACCGCGCGTAAACTTGCCACTTCCTTTTGCCGGAATTTACGATTTCCTGGAGCACGGAACCCCCCGAGTGCCCTGCGACCAAACTCCCGATCATTTTAACGTTCATTCTTTATTGCCGGACAAGGAGATGTATTTCTGGCAGTGCTGCTCCTTCGGATCGGTTCGCTCGAAGGAAAAACGCAAAAGAACGTCCACATGATCCAGATCGTATCACCCAAATGCGCGGGCGGTTACTAATCAGAGTATCGGAGTATCATCCGAACATATAACATGAAAACAGGATTATTATTAATAGCCAAAATTTCATTCAAAGAACACAGGTGACTCAAATGTTCTAAATGTATCTGAAAAGAAATTTCCGCTTTTGAAGCAATTTTAATGTTTTTTTATCTGTTCTCTCCAAAGTTGTAGGAGTCGGACGGTTTGTCTTAGGCAGCCTACACTCTAATATTGAACTGTTGAAACGCGGATCGATTAGGATATTTTTGATTCCCCCTATGGAGTCCCGACATCCGTCAAGCTCGGTGCCCGAAAGACGCGGTTTTGCTTAAATGGCCCCCGCGCGATCCCAGTACAGCGCCTGTCTCGTAGTTACGATAAAAATTCATTTCCGCGCAGGTTCGTCGAGAGCTGTCCGCGAATCACGGCTCGGAATGCCGATAAACGCGCGATTACCGGGATGAAAACGAGCGGACGCAACGGGACGTTCGCGCAGCCGGTCGTGCAAACGTGCCGGCGAAGCCAGTTCGTAAAATCCAATGGACTGTCGTTTTTATATCCGGCGCTACGCGCCGCTGAAAGCGTTTAATTTTCCGCGTTATGAAGTCCGCCGCCGTCGGACCGGGTTCTCGCGTGATTGCGGAATCATCGTTCCGATCCCACTTTACGCGCCGTTCCTTAAATATTTTAATTCGGCCAGGACGATTATTGCCGGTGTTATACTTTAAATTATTGCCACTCGCACGTTGATTATCGTTGATACTGCCGTATCTTGTCTCGTAATATCGCGTCGGCCGATACCCTCGCTAACGATTCTTGATTGCCGACGAACGGGTTCCGATAGTGTCTCAATCTTATCGATTATTGAATACTTTCGGCCACTTTCATCCTCTCGGCTAGCGGTAAACTTCGCTCGTTACGAGCCTCCCATATTCATTCCTTCAATTACACATTCGATCCGCCGCTGGTATGCGGCTTTTTAACCCTGCAGAGGTCGCGGTGCATTTCAGCGATGCACGCCGCTCGTTTCGAATCTGTGCTACTGTACTACTTCTTGCAAAGGAATTCTCTAGACCGTTGAAGTATTTTCATTGTAATCGACAAGCGAATACAGTAGAATCAGAAAAGTTTTACTTTGTTATTAGTAGCATTAGGTCGTTTTAAAAATACCTAATACTTATCCAAATAAAACTTATCGATTAAAGGTGTAATCATCATATTCAAAAAATGACGAGCTTCTAATTTTTATTTTTGAGCTTTTTCCATCATTGACTAACACATTTTGCCAAACATCACACAATGTTGCCGTCAATATGCTTATTTTCTTACTCGTATAAAAAGAATACACGTCGATAGCGTCGACAGATATTTAAGTAAATTGTATTTGAATGTAAAGATATGTTAAGATATGTTAAGATATGTAGATAGAAACTGGAGATTGGACTTAAATGATTACCTTTATACCTTCAAATAATATTATAACAAACCTGTAAATTATATTTCTGGATCAAAACACTTCATGATACATATATTCATTCTGAAATTGGACATTTCATATGCAACGAGCTGGTAATTCCAAAGAATCGAGTATCTATCTAAACTGTCTGGGGCAACATGCAGAAATACCGGTTTATTTAGAAATTCATTCGAGCGCCGAATAGCAGCTGAATTATACCTAACACTAATTTCCTTGGATACGCTGGAGCAGCATGTTCGAGCGATTCTTCCGCGAAATTCGATCGCGTCGCCACATGACAACAACAGGCGCGCTCGTCACCGTTTAATTACCATTGACAGCGAGTTTTCGTTGTTCCGGGGCGAACCGAAGCTCCACGAAGATCTCGAGGCGTCGCCGGGAGCACTGACACTCACCTGTCCGAGCTGCATCCAGCGTCGGCCGACTTGCACCGCCGCGCCGCACAGGTGCACGGCTGGTACCTGGCCCGATGGATCAATTGTCCGGGGCTCGTGTAACTTCGTCGGCCGAACAGGCTGGCACAGCCCTACGAACCGGCGCGCCGGAAGTTGACATTCGTCACAAACTATACGGACGGGTCGCCGCTGTCGACAATGGCCGGGCACACGTCGATACACGGCGAAAAAACAAAAAAAGAATAAAACGATATCGGTAGAAAACCGGGGGATCGATCGATCGTGAAACGCTTCGCGCGACGATCTGCTTCCTGGCCCCGCGAAACGGCCGCGGCGGATTTAATGCACCCTTTGAGCAATTGCTCCGAGGACGCCATGATTAATGGCCGCGGCTTTAGACGTTGTCCGGCTTGATGGAGTGCGATGGTGTTGCGCGCGAATCGATTAGATACGAATTAACGATACAAATGTCACTGACTAATTATAATTAATATCCCGCGGCGGCCGGAGCTGCTTAGACTCTTCTTTATCCATTAAACCTTTATCATTTGACTTTTTCATCGCAGGTGCAAGATTAATGAACCTCGAATCGTCTTCGCCGCGTTAAAAATCTTCAAACTTATGAGTCCGAGAGAAACGATCCGCTTCCGCGGTGAATGATCGCCGTGGTTTCGATGGTAGCGACGTACGAAACATCATAAACGTGTTTCAGTTCGAATCCATTCGTAATGAAAGCTTTACGGAGATAAATCTTCGGAAATGGTCTAAACTAATCAAAACGGAAAAGATAAACGAAAAGAGGGCCCGTTAACTGAAAAAAAAAAGAAATACTTTCGCGGTGGTGTCTTTTAGAGGTTCGTCGATCCGGTGGAGTATCTTTAAAAAGTGTCGTCTCGTTCGTATTTACGATCGCTCGCTCGACGGCGCGGCGTAGCTTTAAAAAATGCACGACGCGCGAAAGAGAACGAGCGGCGCGAGGGAGAGGGGGGAGTTTGTTCCTATTTGTTTGAAAGCGTTATGCAGCTGTCAATGGGTCGGCCGAGCCGCGTATGTTCGGCCGGAACGAGCGGTCAACACTTTTCTCCGCGCGCATCACGATCTGTTCCATCCGATCGCGTCAATCACTCAAACTCTTCGACGCGCGGGTTATCGATGCACTGCCACTACGGCCCCGCTATGCGAACGCGCTATCTAAACCACCGCCGCGTTTCGATCCGCGGCCGAAGTCCTCATTATGAATATTGTATTTTATGATCGTTCGCCCGCTGTTTTCTTCCACCGCGTTGTGCCCCGCCGGTCCGTTCACTCGCTCGAATAATCCCCGCTTTTTGCGGTGACCGAACGTTAGTTAATTCTTTATAGCCTTTGTCTCGATTCGAGCACGAATCCGCTCGGCTGCGAGTGGATCGCCGCGATTATAGCCAGAAATTATTTACCGAACTTCTCTCCGTTTCGATCGACCGTTCCGATATTCCCCGTTCCGACATGCTTCGGTTAAACATTTCGTCAATCATTATATCCTTTGGACGAGTTAAATTGTAACGCAAAGTCCTTCTTCTACTAGTATCGTATAAAAGCGGCGATCCAAAGGATTCTAGAATTTTTTAATAGGTTCTATTTGAAAAATGAAACATGGAACTTTTTTTCAAAAATGTTCTAACATTAATTGAAAGTAATACTACTTAATAGTTCTAGCTTGTACAGGACCTATGAAATATTAAAAGAATTCTCAGTCACTTTTACAAATGCTGAATACTATTTAACAAATAGCATTCGAACAATATTATTTATTTATTTATTTGTAACATTTGTGTTAGTAACTGAGTGCTCGAAGATTGCATTCCTCCTACGGAGCACTTAGCAACTGTCGGTAGAGCTTTCTCGGTCCGGATAGCATTTTCTTTTTCACTAGAAATCCTAACGCTAAGCGTTTCATCTTCGAGATTGCAACTATGCATTGGGGATTATTTGTGATTCCAAATCGGGATAGTTTATGCCCGGGTTCGGTGGACAGTGGCGGAAAAATGTTGTCGATCGATTTCCTCGTTCGCCGGACTGTTTCTCACTGTCAACCGATAGAGACGTTAGTCCTGGCATGCATTCGGTCGGTGGAAACGACGGGCGAAGGAATTAAGCCTCGGAGAGGGTCGAGGGGAAAAAAAAGAAGGAGTATCGTTCGGCCGCGGTATGAAACGGTGCTCGGCTAAATATTCAAATTAATACGGCACGCTCGCGATACGGCCGATAGAGCGCGGCCCGTCCGACTTTAGCGATTCGGCTTATCGAGCCTCGGCCGCTCCTCGCGATGGATACGAATGTTTGCGTGCTTATTCATGAAAGGAACGAGCGATAACGGCCGCCTCCTGTCATTCTTTATCGGCGGAGTCGCGCTGTTACCTCGGCTTCAATAATTCCGGCCGCTGTCGTGGCCGGTAACATTAACATTGTCAGGTAGGTGTTTCCTCAAGTACGGTCTCAGCGTTTCGCTACGTCACCAGCCTCGGCGACGCGGATAGGAAGAAAAATTGCAAACGCGACAGTTGCAATCGTTCCGATTCCAAAAGGAAAAACTGTGCACACCTCGATGTCGCTGCGTTCTCCCGTTTCTTATCTTCGATCTCGAAAATTATCCCCTTCTCCTTCTCCTGCGATCAATTCGCTCAACGGTTGACGCGCGGAGAAACGCCGTTCGGAAAATGTTTGAAAATCATGCATTCGCATTTGTCACACTTCGCTGCGATTACCGCGATACGGATCTGTGTCGCGGCCTGGACTTTGTTTAAGAGCAAAGCTGGCACTTTCCTCGTTGTTTTTGCGAGGGAACGTTTGCGATCAGTGTTACTAGATAGCAGGAAAATATCAGGGTGAACGGTACACTTTTATTGTCAGCTCTGCTTGAATCAATTCGTCCCGGCACACCTTTGCTTGTAATTTTCCTGGTTGAAATGGATAAATGAGTTCAACGTCAACGGTTCGTATGAGCTGTTAACTACGGCAAACAATTTTCTGAACAGTACATAAGAATTAGTACGAAGCAATTTATATCTTTAATCCCCTGCTTTTTGATTTATTTTGCAATTCGATAAGTAAAAACTATTGTAACGTCAATCGTCTTCAGTAGACAAGAACTTTGTATGTTTATCTTCGCGAGAAGTATGTTATAGCTAGACTGCGAATTTTATGCATTTGTAACAAAAATTAGTACTTCAAATGGACGAGGGTGGAAATATTTAAAGAACATAAAAATATTCTTGCATAATTTTCGACTTTTTGGAACGATTTTAACCAAAGAAATTAATGTCCATGTAGGTCCTGTGTGTCCTGTTGTCATTATTGCGGACAATTTTTATTTTGATTTCAATGGAAAGTTAGTATTCTCTACGGTATCGCCAAAATAATAGAACAATGGAGACGATTTTTCGCAAACCTTGATATTGACTTCGTAAGTTTCCAGTTTCCGAAGAGCAGCATGTTTTCCCGGGGAGCAACGCGTGCAGGATCCGCCGAAGCATCCCCAATTTTTATCCCCTTTCGAAAACCGTCTGAGAAACGTATCTCGTCGGAAAGCCGAAGGGATCGCCGCGGAAAATGAAAATCTGTCTCGCGATCGGGTATTACACGCGGCGAATTGCTCCGGCCGAGCACGCGCTAATAAAAAGGAGGTGGGGCAGAGGGGTTGTAAGGGGGTGGGAAGATGCAAAAAGAAGCGGGTAGGTCCCGTGGATCCGCTTGTAACCCGTATAGCCCATTCCGGGCTCTCGTATATGACGCTATTCGCAGGATACCCGACGACTAAACGAAGTCACCCCTCGCTCGGAGTCGGCCGAGGGGCTGCGGAAAGGGGTTGGCTGGCCTGTGCGAGGTTACAAGACGAAATAAATACAATATTATGCAAACGGGCGGGACTGATCGCGCTCGGCAAAGCCTCGGGAATCTCGGGAATCCCGAATAAATTGACACTAAACGTGGAAGGGTGTGCGCCCTCTGTTCCCGCCGCGCGATCTCGTCCTAGAACGGGAAGCAACTCCCAGCGACGAGGAACGCCGGAAATATATATCGATGCCCCCGCAACACGCCGTATCCCAATATCACCTAACAGCTATTTCGTTTATACGGGCCTGAGGGGCTGGCGAGAGACCGGCCCGAGAAAAGGGGAACCCGACCGGGAACGTGTTTTTCCGGAATCTATGCATTGCTCCCGTCGAATGACAGAGGGTTGATCGCGTCGTCACACTCACGCCTACTCCCTGTACCGTTCTCTTACGAAATTCCCTTGGCGATTACACCATGCCACACATATCTGCACTTCCGAGTGTTCTTTCGCATTTCGTTTTAACTCATCCCTTCTGCTCATTTTTCTTGACTATATCTCTTTGAGTAAAAAATAATTGGCAAGTTTTTCAATCCATAATTATAGAAGGAAGAAAAATCGAGGCTCATCTTACAGTTATACTATTCGAAAGCGATTGATCAATTTTAAACATATTAACTGAAACATATCTTATTTACGATACAATTGCAAAATCATTGCTGTTAAAGTACAAGAGAAAAGTTTTGGAAGGATTGCTAGAATTATTCGTATTATATTCAGACTTAATGCCACGCTTAGTAACGTGTAAAACTTGTCAACTCTCGCACGTTCTTCAAGAGACAAAAATGAAAGGTCACTCATCTTCTGTTTCTAGATACTACAAAATCTTTGATGTCTTCCTGTCGGTGTTGCAAAATGTATTCCTTTAGAATGTAGATTGATCGTGGGAAGATTGATAGTAAGATGGTCGACTACTGGTATTGGATGCCGGAATACTGGAACAATTACTTTACTCTAGAATAGTTACCGTATATTATACAGTTTCGTATCTTGGAGGAGCTTCGCAGAATGTTATCAACGACCGCCACCGTCCCGGCCGGTTTTTGTCCCCGAGGATGTTCTTTCTCACGAGCAACATCCGAATGGCAATCCGGTCGGGGTTACAGAGGAATTTGTTTGCCGCGAAGGGACGAGCCGCTCTGCTCGTTATCTGGCCAGATGGTAATTTGATAGAAAGTTCGGGACCGTGTTTGAATACGTGCCCGTAATTTATCGGCGCGCGGACGTTCCGTCGTTCGGGGTGGCTCCTCTTCGCCCGTAATTCCTCCCATTTTTCGCCCGTTCCCGTGCAGTGTAAATACCAGACGTATCGTATAATCATCTAAATTACGATCTCAGCGGAGAGAGCGTCCGCGCTGGACGTCGTGCCGGACGTCCAGCTAGAGGAGGAACGCTCTCGCGATCCGCGCGTCGATTCTAATCTCCCTCCCTCTTTATCGCGCCACCGCCGCGTCGAACCTTCGGCCAGACAGTAAACCTTCGAACGAAATGGCCCTACGCGCGAACCGTATCCTTGTTACCGATACCGGTAACGACGAGGACGGCCATTCCCGCCGCTGCTAGCATCGACGCGTATATACGCTCCACTCCCACGCTTCCTGCGCCCCGTCTCTACATTCCGCCGTCTCCTCTATGGTCCAATTACTCGTTGTTTCTCCTTTTCCTTCTCTATTTTTATTCCGATCCCGTGACGCGCGCGAACGCCTCGAAAAATAACACCCGGGATCACCGGATTCAATTCCGCGCGCGCGCGGCGAATTTTTCGACCAACGCGGCCCCGATACTCCGAATTCAATGTACCAGTTCGGTTAACACGTTACATACCGGAAGCCTGTTAGCATAATTCTCAGTGACTAAGCTACTTGTCCCTATTAACGTGCTTTGGTATTGAAATGAGCAGTAAAAATTAACACGAAAATTGCACTCGGAGCCATCGATTCTAGACTTATAATGTCCCCTTGGAGGGGACATCCGAGTGCCAAGGGTTAATGCGTACGCTACGAAGGATAATATTGCATTTTTTGACTCTTAAAATATATTAAAAATTGTTCCAGTTATGCACATTACACTTTCGACAGTTTTACTTAAATGCCTTGTGAGAAAGGCTTAGAAGCTTAAAAACACTTATTTTAAAGATAATAACAATTTTTAAGGGATCAGTGTTTGGACAGGCACATTAACTGGGAGCATACTAGTGTGTTCGAAGCGTTTATAAAGGGCTAGAGATCGGCGATCGAGTTGATTTCCCTGCTGTAATAGTCTGCACAGGATTATCCGTTTACCCGACGTTCGGCCTTCGCGTCGGCGCTGTATCATTAATCGACCAAGGTCGATCATCTTTTCCGCCGACTTCCGATACAACGAAACGAAAAGTGAATCGAGCTCGGAACAACCTCTCGACCGACCGCCGAACGTCGAAACCGCCATAGTCATCGCCGCTCCACTGACAAAATCCTCTCTTCCCTCCCCTTTTTCCTCGCCACGTCAATCGGAACCTGGCGCTCGTGACTTGTGGGAATCGAGATAATTATAACGTTTCCGTTCAGTTTAGACACGGTGGGACGGGTAGGGGGGTAGGGCGGAGGGGAGGGGGGCGTAATAACGAAACCTCCTCCTCTTCAAAGGGGCCCCCGGGCTGCAATTCCACGCTCATGCTCGCGCCGCTACCCGGCAATCATCCCCAGTCAGTCTTTCAGTCAGTTTCGTTGCTATTTAATTATCCATTTAAAGCGTATAATCTTCTGCTACGGGGCACCGATTCTCACTCGTGGCCCGGTCGCCGAGAATCGGGGCCCGTCCAGCGACAGAACCGGGAAAATGGCGTTACGTCGGCGATCGTTCCGCTCGAACGTGGGATCGCGAGCCTAAACGAACAGAACGCATGTATACAGATCGGTAGACAAAGATTTCGTCGCATCGACGTATGCACCGCAGGTCATAAGCGTCTGGACACGAGCCAAAAAATGCAAGGTGAATTATTCCAGTCAACGTCTCCCCAGCGAATGCCCAGTGTTTGTCAATGTTTTTTTACTTACGTTCGAGACAAATCGCGAGTCTCTTTCAGACAAATTTTGATCTTTTGATCATACCTAACAAACTAAAATAACTTGTTGTATGGATTATCTGCTAGAAGTAGAGAGATTCCGTGTACACAAAATCTTAGAATCTGGTTCATAGTTTCGTCGATCATCAGCGAAATGGGGGTCCAGAAAGATCACAGCGTCGATGTTTGAGGTCATTAGCCGAGCGAGTTAATCGCGCCGAGCGTGGCGGATCCGCCAGTTTCTCCGTAGCCGCGAGATTAGTCCAGGGTAACCGTCAGTCGTTTCATTAGCACGGTCCAATCAAGCCGGTAGCACAGGGCCGATGGAGGATCCTTGCGGCGCGGAGCGGCCGAGGCCTAATCAATGAAATTGGGAGACAAAGCCGGGTCAGTAGCCGGGGTCACCGGTCATCGGTCCTGGGGACGATTGAGCCGAAGAACCTCCTCCTCGAGCCGGGTACGCGACGGCACCTCGAACGACACAATGAGGTAGGTGTGTCGGCGTTGCCACGCTCCTGGGACCTCCTTACGCACCCTTCGCAAGCCTCGTTCCCAGCGATCGGACCCGTTCACGGATCGCACGATTCGATCGTGGGAGATATATCCGAACACGCGCGCAACTAGGTCCACCCAGACACGAGCCCGTCCCGCGGAACAGACATCGATGTTCCTCGGTGTGCACGAAGGACGCGGGTCGACCCCGTGGCAGACAGGGTCGCGTGATAATGACAGGCTTGGGCGTCGCACGGTGATTGAGGTGGCCGTGTCACAGAGACCCGGTTTGACCACGCCCTGCAGGTCGCCGTACCAATTCGCATCGATTCCCTAAGTCACCCTTCGCGAACGTTCTCTTCGATTTGTTTCTGTTGCGCCGCTTTGTCAGACAGCTAACCGATCACGGCTTCGGATCTTTCATCCGTGCGCTGATTATTCGACAGCCTATCAACGCACCGTTTCAATTTCGAAAGGGATTAATCAGATATAACGATTCATTCCGTATTCTTTCGAAATAGTTACGAATCAGTTTCATTTGAAACAACGAATCCTTCTTCGTCGAATTATGTCACCGTTAAAATAAATACACTCTTAAGCCGTTTCTGACGAATCCACAGAAAATGATTGAATCAATTTTTGAACTCAACCATACGGTATAATAGAAATGGTGTACACTCTTAACACTTTGCAAGCCCGTGCATCAATAAGTACTTATTTTACGGTTACAGTGATTCTTCGTCGTTCACAGGTTTTGAGAATAAGAAAGAAGTTTATTTTCCGATGACTATATATCGACAACAACAAAATTGAATTATATTTCGGTATATAGGAAATCAATAACACAAACATTTAGTAGATGGAGTCTGCCTTGATGTTATAGTACAATGGGTTAATAGAATTTTCAATAATTGTATGCATAGTATGCATAGTATCGCATTTGTCATTAGTAGACTGCGGATCTTTATGCAAAATAAAAAATATTTGCATTGATTGCAAGACACAGAAGCGAAATAAAAATTTTATTCTTCCTTGAATCATTTTATTCAACTAAAACCAATACGCTGGTGCCCTTAAATCTTCTTAATATGTCCATTGCTTCAAATTGTGCTTACCCATTTTTGTCATAAATGCATAAGATCCGCAGTCTAGTTATTAGATAAGGACCGAGACTCATATATGTTATAAATCGTTTACTGTGCACTTAGGAAACTGAAATTTATAATAAATGCCCCAGAAGCAGTTTTTGAAGTCAACAGATTGATGCGATATGCCAAGGCATTCAAGGATATGTTCTAGACGGATTAATGAACTTTGATCTGTCATACTTCAAAGTTTGAATGTCAAGACAACTTAAAAATTTGCAGCGGTCCATGTTTTGATGTACACTATCATTTCTCATAAGAGTTAGAAATAAATTCGATATTGACGAATAAGGGGCGAGAAACCCCCTGATTTTTGGGTCGCTCTTTGTCGGTGGAAGTGTCGCGAAAGGCATGGTCGGCATCGGCACGACCAGATTGAAGGGACGTTGGAACAGTACCGCGATCGCGCCCGTTGAAGTTGTTCGAAATCCCCGCGCGTCCAATTACCCGTTGTTGGTGCGTTCGTCAAGGTGGAGCGTCCGTTAATAAATCAACCGGTTCGATTCGGATCCCGGTGAACGCGTTTCGACGATCCGAACACGCCTGTCAGCTCTCGACGTCTTACGGATCCGCGGCGCTGATTAGAATCAGTCCGGGGACACGCATTCCCCGCGCCGAGCGTAGACAAGCCGCGTGCCCGCGCGAGCGCGCGTCCCATTCGGTGTAATTACAGACGAAACACAATGGAATGTATGGAGGTATGCGCGAGAGGACGCGCCTGCAGCTATTCGTGCCAAGCTCGAGGAACGATACGAGATAAGCCGAGCCCAAAGATGGTATGCCGCCGCGATGTCGACCCGCGCGGTGGACGACGTCGAATGGAACAGCAACGCGACCGGCGAACGCTCCATCCAGATAGATATCGTTGCTGAATCCGCCTCGTCACTGCGACGGTCTCGCTCGCGTTCGATAATCAGTTATGGTGACCCGCGTTACTCGCTCACGACGGGAAACGTCCAACCCTGGGATTTTCTCGGATCGCGATACCGACGATGGTATTTCGAGAAGTAAGAATTGTGACCAAATTATACAGAAATAAGTAAAACGGAACGAATAACATTTTTTCGTGACCGCTGTGGAACCGGAGATTCGAAAGCACCCCCTCATTTCTCGTAGGCGTCCTCTCGGAAGAAATCCGTCGGAAGACCTTTCGGCGGATGGCGGCCATTACCTTGGCGTGCAGCCCACCCCCGCAGCCTTCAGTCTGCAATAACGGCACATTAAAGGATTTTAACGGCGAAATTGAATAACCCCCGAGCGCTGGTAACGAAGTTCTGCCCGCTCGCCGGGACACAGCTATCTGCCGATGGGAGGGAACAGTCGGAATGAAGGTATTAGGGATGACTGACGCGCTGACGTCGCCCATTTTGTCTTCTTCCCACCATTTCCTCCTCGTTTTCGCATCACCGGGCCTCCGTCAAATTGGCCCGGCAATTCCCGGCCCCGGCAATTTTACGATATTTCGTGGGTTCGATCGTGGCCAACGGACCGATCGCTCCCCGCTCGAGTAGAGTTACTGCGACTTTCGTAATATATTGCGGACGCGAATTCCACGCTGTCAGCTCGTTTCTCGCGGGCACGGTAGTTAAGACGCAACGGGGACCGGTTTCTTGGAAAGTCCGTGGCCGCTCGTCGATGACAAATCTCCCGCGCCGCGATTAAATACAATTTCATTGGACCTGTCGGTTATTACACCTCGAGAAGATCTATGATCGCTGTAAATCCGTCGGGAGGCATTGTCGGGTTTTTCAACGTCGTCGGATTTGAATATCCCTCGTGACAGGCATACTTTCCGCGTGGAATTCGCACACCTTGTCGATGGACGCGATAGATCGCTACGATGAATATTTCGATCTGTTTAAACGAAAAGGAACCGATTTGGCGGTAAACGTCTTCGAACCTCGAGAGAGTCTGTATCGAAAGACGTGATCTATTTTCGGGATCTGATCTCTGAAGATTTCACCGAGGCTCATTGTTATTTCACCAGAGACTTCTATATTGGAGCATAAAGTTTCAAAGGTTGATTGAGGAAGTCGAGGATGTCTAAAGATGATTCATTCCACAGTTCGACGTGAAAACCGTGCAGAGAGGTTCTGTAATAAATGAATATGCGAAAGGAGAAAATCATTAATATCATTAGCATTCGCTTTCACGATATCTTATTTTCCCACTAAATTTCACTTCCCCATAAAACTATCGTCATCCACTTTCTATAGCAGGACATTTTGCTTATTAATCTTCGGATGTTTGAGTGGAACGCGATAGGCTATTTTTGACCAAGCTGAGATTTTCCACTCGGAAGAAAGAGGATATTTTATTGGATCGTATGACGCGTATGAACTTGTGACTTCCCTGAGATAACATTGTTTTTCGTATTATGTGCCACGTGCACCACCGACGGTACACGTTAGCCGGAATGGAGCGTGTCAAGGGTTAAAAGAAATTCCTGTTTCGGACGCCGTTGACGATCTCGAAGCAGAAGGGTCGCGGGGATCGGCGAAGCTGGGAGGACCTCCTGATCTGGTGTTTTGGAGGCGGGGGCGGAATCGTGGCGCGTGATGACGAGGCGCGATCTGTGTCGAGTCCCACGCCCCGACCGCCCCGGTCGTTAGTCGTAGTCAGCAGCCGTCGTCATCGACGTGTCATTCGGCACCGAGGAGCCCGGTTATCGAGGGGACAGCCTTGCCCGGGTCGACGGAGGACACGAAGAGGTGCAGATCGGGTATAAGCGAGGTCCGACGCGCGCCGCAGGGAGACAGAGACCGCCCATTCGACATCGACGGCCTGACGCAGCGCATCGAAACCGGCAAATTGTCGTGCTCGCGGGGACGTGGCGCGATTGTCGATCGTTCCGCGTGGGTAGTGTTGAGAGACGCCTTCCCCGTGACAACCGGTGTCTGTATCGTCTCGTTGGATCGTAACGAGGGGTACGTGCGCAATTGGTCTGATCAGAGGCGGCCCCGTCTCACGGGGGTTGGGGGTTTAGGGGGTTGGGACGGGACACGGGGCGCGTCGTTATCGTACCGCGACTTCGGCAATTCCGCGGGAACGAGTCGGCCGCTTATCGACGCCGATTAATAATAGACTCGCCTCGGTCCCGGCCATCGCTATGATTTATCGATTGGAACCGGCCGCTCGCGGTCCGAGCAGGTTACAAGTTGAAACATTGCAAGATGCTAATGCGGGTACATTGAATATTAATGGATATCGAAGTTGTTCGACCGCGTCTTGGCTGGCGCGTCGCCGTCGCTTTAGCGGGTATCATCGTCGCGGGGCTATCGATGGCGTTTGACTCACGCCCCCGGGGTCCGGCGACGCGATCCTTCAATTAATCTGACGGGGAATCGATTCTAGCCGCGACACTGAGCTAGATCGGCTCATCTTTCCTGTTTCTTGCTCCAATCCATCACCGGTGACGTCGCCCGGCCAGCCGCAGACCCACGCGAATCGTTCGAATTCGATTACAGCGTGATTTTTGCGGAGGTCGTCGTTCGCGCCGCGCCGGGCACCTGTGGATGCTGGGTGCCGTTTCCGTCGAAGAATCCCGTCGAACGGAGAGGAAACCGTTCTGTTCGCTCGGGTTGATTTGAATTTGGGTCACGGAGGGTCTCATTGTCTCGAGAATTGTCTTAGGGAGAGGTTCGCTCCCCGAAAGGGCCACGGTTATTTCAGCTACGTCTACGCTATCGAGGTAGCGGCTCGTGGGCGAGGTTAGCGCGCCACGAAGAGGGGTCGTCTCGAGGCAATCGGGCTAAACTACAGACTCATTTACACACTTAGCCCGGCTTCCGCCTGGCTCGTTTCTACCCCGGACCAACGCCGAGCGCAAATGGTTTTCATATTGTCTTTTTATCGCTCGTTCTCATTTTATCGCTTGTTTGGCCGCTGACTCGAGTCGCCCGCCTCGGCGATCCCGCTCCTGTTATTCTGATCCGGTCTACCGTGCGAGCTCGGGTCGATTTTTAACTGTTGTACCGCTCTGTTTTTCGTGTACACCGGAATTCCGAATCGTCTTCCGTTGCGCGAGAGACGATTCTTAATGTACTCCGGGTAACCAATTTTATCGCTTCACCGCTCGATCTTCGATTTTAAAGGTTCGCGATTGATTCTGCTGGGTGCAATTATCGTGAGCGCCGGTTCATCCTCGTGCATTAATTCCGGAAGCATTAAGGGGCGTGTTCATGCCATCTAATCGTTCTCGCCCCTATCGTGCGCGCCGGACGTTTCATTTCTTAATCGAGACACCGGCCGGCAGAGACGTCCGGGAGATTCATTCAATTCGCGAGAGTGTTACCTGCAACTTTCTCGCGATAATACTTTTACCGAGTCAAAGTTGCGCATCGTCACGGGCGGCCCGAGGGGGTGGACGACCCTCGTGGAAAAGGCATCGGTCGCGACGGAGGCGGGGGAGGCAACTCGGAACGGACCGCCGCGAGCACTTAAGACTATTGTTTTCAATGTAATTGGATAGCTGCTGCTCTCTCCCTCTCTATCTTTCTCTCTCTTTCTTTCTCTCTTTGTCCCTTCCACTTCCGTCCGCCGTTCCGGCAGCTACCTCGATCCCTGAAGAGGGTGGAAAGCAGTCAGCCAGCCGGTCCCCATGTAGCTTCAACAATTATCTTGATTGTTTTATGCATACACCAACGAGACTGGCTCGAGGCAGGAAGGACCGAGGTCCTTGAATTTCGGTACGAAACATACCTTTGCTTGCCTTTTATCGAACCTTTTAGCTACCTGCACAGACGTGGCCGACACGACTCTTCGACCATCCTTAAAAATTCATTTTTCTCCCGACGTTGGGTAAATCGAATTTCGCGGCGATTTGCAGGAGCCAGAAGAATTCATTGGAAGGGCAATTAACGATTACACCAATAGTTTTTAGAACAGCTCATTTCCAATATGACTATCCGAGTATTACACAACTGTCTGCTCGTTATGTGTCACTGTACTTCTTCTCTATATATTCACCCATCTCGCATTCCTTTATTTCGCTCACGCAACGTACACACACATACACATATCCCACAGCTACATTCTTAAATAAAGAAGCAATCGCTGTGATAAATTTTTACTCTGCTTTTTCGGTTTTATCGACTATGTTGCTCGGAATTTGTAGGATTTTTAGAGGTGGTGGCTCGACACTCGGTATGTTAATAATTATAAAACATAGAACGATAGGAAAATATTTCTTAATACGAATATATTCATACGAAAATATTAGTGAAAAGATATATTACAAAGTTTTTCATCGGAAATATTGGTACTCGATTAACCCTTTCCACTAGAAGCTATTACACGTTGAACCCAGAATTCGGACACTTATCTGATCCAGAATATAGTCGGCCATTTTAAACGTTATTATTAATGTACCATTCTCTAGATTTTTTATGAGGACATGCAGCTACACATGGCTTTAAAGCTATAAATGGGTAGCAGTTTCTTAGTAGATATCTCATATTTTTAAACAAGTCCATACGAGATCGAGTGTATTACTCGTACCACTCACGAACGTTTAGCAACTTATTCAGTAACTTTTATTGGTGCCTTAGAGGAGACAATCGAGTGCAAAGGCTTACCGAAATAGTTTGGAGTAAACATCATTCGTTACATTGAATAAAACATTGTCTACCGCATCGAACGAAGCTATCGAGGGAAACGAGACCTATCGGTTAAATAGTCATTCTTCGAGTAGAGTGTTCAGATAACGCGGATGCCCGGCAACTACCATCAAGATCCATCGGGAACAGCCGAAACCGCCCTTAAAACGGAGCTAGGGCCGTCAGCCGAGATTGCGAACGCCCGAATTACGAACCTGTTGTCGCCGGTGGCGTGACACGACCCCGCGATCCAGATCGGCGATCGATCCCCGTCAAATCCGTTTCGCGGCATCGTGTAGGGGTAGTCGGAGGATCCTCTCCCTCGACGTTCGCCGATATGACGTTATACAGCGAACGCTAGGTAGCCGGGTCGAGATCCGATAGAAACTCTACGCCCAGACAATGCTCTCGGCCGATTTAATTAGGATAAGAATCGCTTGGATCGCGTATACACGACCGCACAATGGGCTTTCGGTGGACGAGGCAGGGGGGTGCGCGACGGGAAGAGGAAGGGTAGGACACGAAGCCGCGATTCTGATGCGTGTATACCGTGGCTCGCCTCCAAGAAACATGATATAGAGGGGCACGAGGATGGCCGGGGATCTGCGGGGATCCACGGCGGTTTCCAAAAATACCACAGGCTTCGGCAAAAAGTAACGGGCAGGAAGAGGGTGTCGGAGGGGGCTGATTCCCGGTGGAACGTAATACCGCGAGAGCGCCACGTGCTAATTATGTAAAAATATGATGCGGTCCGGCCGCTTGCGGTGCACCCGCGGGCTTTTATGCGCAGCCGGATCCGCTTGCGCCGGGGCCAGCACAGCGCGTCGCTTGGCACCGGTTTCGAGGGGCCCCCGATTTTACGTCGAATTTAATGCCTTGAATTATAATCGAGCGTGTCGCCGCGGTCGCCTAACCATGCTCGCCTCTTCTGATTTAATCGACCGCCGCGTTCCACGGCCCGCGAAAAGGCGTCCCGATAACGACCGACACCCCTTCGACGATTATCGGCCAAAGGAAACGACCGATCGAACTAATCGCGTCTAATCGAACGGGCGCCGATTACGACGCTCCGCTCGAACCGCCCGCCGCGCCGCAGCCGCCGCCGCCGCCGCGCTGGATTAATTGAGATCCGCGCGATGGAACCATCGCCGGACGATTAATTGGCTATGATCGGACGCCGGTAATGAACGTCTGGAAGGAACTTCGGGGAACGGAGATTTTCACTCGGTCGGCTGCGCCCCGGGATCGCAATTAGGCCGACGTAACGATCGTCTTCTTTTGTGTTGATACGCCTGTAACGTGTAATTAGCCGGTTCCGTAACAAGAGCTAATTAATATGTATGTGCGCGCGTCGGCCGTTTGATGCCCGCGGACATTGTAAAATTTTCTCCTCGGCCGAGTGAAACAAACTGTGCCTCGGGAATGATTGCTAACATTGAACGACTAAATTCGTGGAAGCTGTAGGTAAATCACTCCTCTCTTAAATTCTTCATAAATTCTACTTCAAACATAACTAAGAGTAACCTAATCGAACCGTTTCGTATTTATTGATTCTCTCCAGCCAGAGTTTGCGTACTTCCTGTCTAACTGTTGGCAAAAATTGTATGAAAAGATTCAAATCACGTAATATTTTTTATTAAGACTTCAAAAAAATTATCTACTCAAGGGACGTCTCAACGCCTTACATAGTGATTTATTTTACGGTTAGAATGATTAAGAAGGAAACTTGCATATTCATCGTATGCCTATGTATATCCAACGGTTACATGTCGAGAACAACAAAATACAATTTTATTTGAATTTTAAGGAAATCCGTAACATACATATTTAGCAGATATTGCTCGAAAGCTTAGTTAGCGACTCGTTAGTCTATTATTACGAGAAATTTGATCCTAATAGGGGCCAGATTTTCGTTCGTTAAACAGCGCGCTTGTTAAACAGAAATCTTCGCCGCGAATGGAGATTGATGGAGCCCGCTCGCGGTTATAATTAAAAAATTATGATTTACAAAGCAGACAGTCTACCATAATTCATCTCTGGTAAACTCCCGTGTATAAAAGAGTAGTCAACTACGGCTATCAGCGGGATCGCCGGTTTCACGTGCGGCAACCTAACATTTGCCGAGCGGCGTCCTTGTTTTATGCATCCCCGAACGATAGATAACGGCGTCCGCGATTTGTCCTGGCCTGGCGACGATTACGTGACTCTAATATCGCGGCGCCAGCTAATAGGAGATGAAAATTAAGATGCGCGCCGCATCGTTCCCGCGGGGTCGGCGTTTCGCGCAGCTCGTAATGTAATTAACGAGATTATCCGTGGATCGCGTGCACCGCTTTTTTCCAACGTTCCACGGAGCCCGTCGTTTGTCATTCATAATCCAGCGAAGGATTGTGGCTCGACAGCCTGCCGGTACTGTCACCGTTTCAAGCTCGACGAATTTTCACTGAAACGCGTTACGGACGAATTTTCGTGAACTTAATCGGGGAGGAAAAACTTGTCTTCAGGTCGTTGTTTCATAGGGAAGCGACGTCGATGTCGACGTCGTCGGCGGCGGCCATTGGCAACGGCTCAAAGGCTGCGCGGCCTCGAAACTGGAGCTAGATGCATAAATGATGCACTCCTCGGTTATTCCATCGGTCTTGCCGGGCGAGTCCATAAATTCGTGTATAAATCTCATCGTTCTTCCAGGGAAGTTACGGCTCGCATTAATTTCGCACTCGCGGCGAGACCGGGATCCTCCGGGGTTCCCCTTTCTCTCCCACCCCCGCACCGATGGGTGCCAAGCTACGGGAAGACGGACGACACGCGTGCAAACCCGCGCGAGAGTGAAAACACGCGTATGAAACTTCTTTGCTCCCGGCTGACGTTAATCTACTTGTTGCGTCGCGACTAATCGCGATCGGGTTCTCATGAATGCCTGAAATAGACTCTCAATCTTCGTGCTTCGAGCTCCTCTCTCTCTCTCTCTCTCTTTCTCTCTTTCTCTGGCTCTCGCTCCCGCAGAGTAAATAGATTTCTTCGATACGGCCGGATGATTTAAGATCCGACGGAAGACAATCTCAACGACGACGAACAAAGAGGATTTAGGACGTGCAGAAACGTTTCGTGATCGAGCGACGAACGTTCGCTCATTTATCATTCGGAAATCAATTCGATACACAGAGTATTCTGCAAGCAAAAGTGAGGCGAATAAGAATAGTTTTTGCCCCCGACGCTCAGAATTTGTCGGGCTCGCGTGCTCGAGTAGCTGCAAGAAGTAGAATAGGTGAGCGATGAACAGACACGTTAGCTAATACTCATTCGATGCGACTTGTATCCGACGAATTTGGAAGTTCAATTTTCTTGGGAACGGAGCCTCGAACGAAGAAATCAAATTCGTTTTATTTTTACAACAATCTACAGGTTTGCTCCATCCATTAGAGTCATCTGTGAAAGATACAAGTTTCAATAATTATTGATTGTCATAAAATTAGTGACACTGAATATCAATCCAATCGTTCGAATTAAATTATAATTTAACGCTAAAACTACCGAGCATTAGAATTGGCTAACATGTATTGTCTTATAAAATTAATAAGATTTGATTTATTTAGATTCTGTGCGATCTTTATTACAATATATGATTGCATAAAGAAATTTGTTGAATCAATTCCTACGAGGGCACCTTTATAATTTCAATAATTGTAGAATAAAAAATCTGAAACCGGCCAATTGACCGGCTGTGGTAGGTCTAGTGTTAAGGTGTAAACTTCATTGCCAAGTAACTAACAATAATTCTCCAAGACTTGTGTGGTGTTCACAAAATTCACCCGGCGGTAAACGCGTTAAAGGGAAAGTGAATAGAATTATCATTCGTATTAAATTATCAGAAGGCACCATTGAAATAGAAGGTCTCACGCCGTTTCCAATTACCAAAAGATTCTAACGATCTCGGATAT
Organism: Halictus rubicundus; assembly: GCF_050948215.1. Lineage (NCBI taxonomy): Eukaryota > Metazoa > Arthropoda > Insecta > Hymenoptera > Halictidae > Halictus > Halictus rubicundus. Next base: position 7,377,780 of record NC_135166.1, read on the forward strand.
CGTGTATTACGTTGAAGGAACATTTCCGGTACAAAGTGGGCACCGCGAGGCGTTCGAAGGAGCGTGTACGTTCACGAGGAAAGGGGATAAAGGCCGGCGAGAGAACAGCTTGTAGACACCAATGATGGATAGCGAACAATGTGGCAAGTCTCCTCGCAGGTTCTAAATCCCGCGAACGTCGCGGCGGCGGCGGCGGCGGCGGCGGCGTCGTCGTCGTCGTCGTCGGCCGCCATTTCGCCGTGCGCCGCAGCCGATTTCTTTCGATGATCCGCGAGGCAGAGATTATCTTGTAAACCGGCGATTCGAGGCTCGTTCGTTCGGCGCTGTCCGCGGCTGACCTTTCTCCCGTATATCTTCGGTGGCCCCTCGTAAAGTCTGTCTTCCGTGAAAGCCAATACGAGCGTCGAGGACGGATCGTCGTCTCCGCAGAAGCGCATCTGCGCCGATGCGACAGCCCGATAAAACGCGCTCGTCTCCGCCATATAGAAACGCTTTTTACCGCGTTGCCTCGCCCCCGCTATCCCCCCTTTCGCCCTTTCCTCCACCCTCCGGCTCCCACTGTCCAAACTGTCCGCCGCTTTTTCCCCGGTCGTTCTTCTTTTTATTGTTGCTGTTGCCCGGCAATAAATAATATTTCACAGGTGCGCCGAGACGAGCCGGGGCGCGTGACGCGGCGAGCTGCGCCTGTAATGCGCCTGCCGTCGCGTAGATAAAAGTTCCCGTGCATCTATGCGTACTGTGCACTTACCTGTTACGCGATAAATCACCCGATAAATTGTTTAAAAGCACGGACCGCCCGGCGAAACGTGAAACGCGCCGCTCCGGGCCGTTTCCTCGTCGAACGCCGCCGTAAATAATGCAAAAATTGCAATTCGCACGACAACCGGGATCAAGCATTCCATCGGCGAGGAACGAGCACGCAGATTTTAACCCTACCTGGGCGATTTCTCCCGCGGTTTTGCGCCGACGAAAGCTGCCTCGTCGTCCAATGATGCGCCGAGAGAAAACGACATTTTTTACCACGCCCTACTGCGAACATTGGGAAACTTATAAAGCAACTTGTAAATCTACAAATTTTGAAAACTATAACGAAATTATTAAACTTTAATTAGAGTCCGAGGCAAATTCTCATTTTCTCATAATTCGTCGGTATTTTATTTTTATTAGGAAAGGGTTTAAACATTTGGCTGAAATATTAGTTGCACGTTAAATTAGAGCCTACGACGAGTACCCCAGAATTCTTTTGAAATTCTCAAAATTACGAAGAATTAGGCTTGACAATGAAAAAAGGCCATATTGCGGGTTAAGTAATTTGATAAGAATACAGAAATGAGATTAGAGGTGTTCAATCATTCTTTTTTGTTACAGCATCCGTACCCTTCGGAAGACCAGAAGAAGCAGCTGGCTCAAGACACGGGGTTGACGATCCTTCAAGTTAACAACTGGTGAGTACCTCGACGTGCTTATTACAAACTCGTAACATGTGAAATATCGCTACAGTTACCGCCAATTAGATCCTGATTTTAATAAACAACCCTTATTAGACCCACAGGATCTATTAATGAGTCAGGAAAAACCCTTATTAGACCTACAGGATCTATTAATCAGTCAGGAAAAAGTATCAGGTATTTCACATGTTGCAGACGAGTCACTTGCATGCAATCTGTGACAGATTTATCCATTAGCTCATCGTGCACTCTTTAAGCAATCGTCACCGTTATATTCCGACTTACATTCAACTCTTAATTCTTTGCACAACGGTCCGTTATTGTCTGCTATTGAAAAGGGCGCACCTTTGTACTAATACCTGATCAATTGATCAGGATTCATTTCAATCAATCTTACGAGAGAACTTATTTCCACCTTCAACCGTGTCGGGGCCAACCATTATAACCTGGCTGCTTCTTTGTTTCGTGTTGGTATTATCGATTATTCTAATAGGAAGTGCAATCATGATTATCAGGACTTAGACCATGTTTTGTGGCAACACCGCCTACACGTTTTAGATAGAGCCAAACTAATTAATGATTTGCGTAAAATTGGGTTCGTTCTACGTCTTAACACGCCGACTGTTGCACGAATTTTGTATGTTTCGATCAGAGTTACTGGTTACTAGTTACTTGATCAAGAAGTTTGCAGTTTACTCTATAATTTAGTCTATTCCAGAATGATTAAATTGATACTCGGCGTCACTATTTTTATGAAAATCGTTTCCAAACAAATCACTCACTAGTGGTGGTCACCGGTGATCACCGTGGCAGCCAACGTGTTAAAACCGGCGTGCTCTTTATCGAACCAGAAAATTGTATGCGTTTCTGTAAAGATTTTCAAGTTATTCCTAGCGAACATTTTTCGACCAGCTTGAACAGTGCACGAGGGTTGATCCCGGCAATTATCTCCGGGATAATTACAAGGATCTTAATCCCGGTGAATACGAGACCTTGGAGAAACTGTTCGTTTCTTGCGAGCGCGCCAGGATAATTATCCTCGACCGGTGATTACGCGGCGACAGGAAACTCGACGTCATAGCCGCGGTTAGGAATCGACGAGCGTCGCGTTCGACGTTCACCTGGCGACAGGTTCTCCGCGCTGTCTCCTCGCGGGCCTGCGTGCTCTGGTGGAACGGTCTTTCTGCCTCGGCCGGATACGCGGAGCGCGTGATACGCGGATTCCGGACACGCTGAAATTACTCTCGTCCGTCAAACGAAACGAACCGTGCCGGCGGGCCCGCGACAAGCTGATTATTTCAGCGCGCCAATCACGCGAAATACGAGAGAACAACGGGAACGCGGTCGCCGCGAGGAACGCGCGCTAGATTTCGAAATTCCCGCTCGCCCTTCTGCCCCTCGCTGCGGCATTGTCGGGGCCCCGTGGCATTCCTGGCGTGCCCCCTGTCGAAGATAAAATTGTCGTTTCAATGGGTTTTCGCGACGCATTCCCCGGGGAAACGGATTTCTGTCCGGCAGCAAAAGAATTTATGTATATCTCGAGTGGCCAGGTGATCGTTGCTTCTCGGCTCCGTTCAGGTAACGGTCGCCTCAAATCAGAATTTATCCGTCTCGCGCAGCTGATTGAGGACTTTGGTATTTTTCTAACCGGACATTTCAACTTGCCCGAGTGCTACTACTCGATATATGTCCAAGCCACGGGTCTAGTCAGCGACATATATCGGTCAAGAGTACTACTCTTTACTATGCTTACACTCTTCGGCGTCCAAGGCCTCTCGAGCTTCGAGGTCCCTCATGGGGTATACCCCGCGGTAGTGGGGATAGTTCTGCGACTTTTGTCAGCCAGGTACTTACGACATATATCAAGAAAAGACTGTATTACTCATCTAGTCTCTTTAGTGCCGCGTTTCTCCTCGACAGCCCATGGCATCGCTATCAAATTTTGTCAATGCTGATGTAAGCCCTGTAGATTATTTAGCGTTAAACAGTCAATTGGAAAGAACAGACAATTTTCGATCGGGCATTTGAAAAGACTCGCGGAACTAAAGCTGACCAGAGAGGCAAAGGTAAAAGTATTTGCGCGTTCAACGCTCTGCACTCGGAGGTTGAACATTGTAAAGAACATAAAGGTCAAGAGTTTCGCGTGTACGTTAGAATTGTCTCCTAATTTCCCCGAGACACAGGAGTTTCATTTCGAGAGAGAGAGAGAGAGAGAGAGAGAGTCGAGCGAAAAAAGTCTCCGGCGTTCCGGCCATTTCCCCGAAATTGCGCCACGTCCGCCCACTTCCGCGTCCACCTGTGGGATTGCATTTTTTCCGGCTTTCACTTTCGTCCAAGGAATCCCGCGACCTGTCGTAAACACCGGGAAGTTACGGTTCATAAGCCGCGGAACGTCCTTTCTTTTATGCCGGAGTAAAATCCTTATTAATGGCGGTGCTCGAGCCTCGAGCCCAACGGGTTTCATTATTTTTCCAGGAACTGTTACGTTACAAATTTGTTGCGCCCGACGTAGACCTAGATACAGAAGGAAACATTGTGAACAGGCAGCATCGATATTTACGAGCCGTCGTTCCGATTGTTACGGCCGTTTGGCAATCATTCCCAACCACCCACAGGCATTCCCTAATTTCACCGTTCCATTCGACTCGCATTTCCCACGTGAGTCCGCTGTCTCTCGTTCGAACTTTCTCCGTCGTAAACCTTCACGATTCCCGTCGACCGTTCGTCCATCGAGCGTTCGCACTGTGGACTGGCTCTAACGTCTTCAGGACATCGAATTTTTGGCGATAAAAATTTGTCTCGAAAACATCTAAAAACGTCATTCTTCAACGAGTGAAATCTTAGATTTGGAAGATTAACAGGTTCGCTACCACCGTCACACCTTTTCAATGTCCACGAACTCGCAGTTGGATTAAAGATAATTAATTTTATACACTTTGCTCTTTCAAGTCGTACTGCACAACTTCATATTTCGAGAGTTTATGACTTTCTCTTGTACGTTGCATTTAACACGTTGACTGCCATGTCACCCATATGTGGGTGACGGAATTATTTGTCCAGGTTTCAGAATGAATTTTTAAGTTAATATATCCATTGTACCAAGTTTGATTAGGATCTGTAAAATGCAAGAAAGTTGGAAGACTACTGAATACCATACATTCAATTATTTTCAATTTTTATTTCCTTAAATAACTTACTTTGATTTTGTGGAATTTTTGAGGTTCCTAGTTTGGCAGTCAAAGTGTTGATAGAACATCTTAAAACCGAAGGTTAACTGCGGAACAGTGTTAACGCTTTATCTACCGGTAGCCTACTAGTAGGCTTTGAAATAATTATCCCGGAGCAAAAGGAATAATAATTTCGAACAAAATTATTAGTCTACGTTGCTGGAGACGATTGGTTGGTTAACGATTGACTTGCAAAAATTATGAAACACTCGCCGTTAGGTAACGTGTTCAGCAGTGCTTTGCAGAAAATTAGACAATGAGAAATATTATGTTCCCTTATGATTAACCGGCAAAAACCAGCATCGATCGATGAGTAAAAGTGTACGCCACTATTACCAATTTTAGAAATCCCAACTTAGCTCATCGATTAACCAGGTTGATCCCACAAGAAAAATATTTCGGAGAACGGTGTTTTGTGAATTCCTTGGAAAAGTGGAATCGACGATGCACCGGCCACACGCGCGTGCCGTAACTCGCGCGAGGCGACGGAATAAAACCGTAACGCTGTCGAACCGCTGCTGGCAGCGACGTAACGAGACGTTTAAAATAATATCTCCTTCGCGCCTGGCAGCCAGGTAGGCGAGCAGCTTGTAAAACGTTTACACCAGCACGCTTTACGCACATTTAATCTCGGCGCGAAGTGCCGTACCGGATTATACTAGCCGCTATTATGTACCGACTTTACGATTTTCGTATCTGGTCCGTCGCGGGACGGAGAGAGACGGCGAAACGGTGAAAGAGAGACAGAGAGAGAGAGAGAGAGAGATAGAGGGAGAGAGAATCACGCGGACCTTTGTGCTCGACCGATTTCCAGAATCCCCTCCTCCGGTGGACGACGTTCGACTGTATCGGAACATCGTAAATTCCGCGGGAATTTTGACGCTACCGATAAACGCACTCACGAACGCGTGTACTCCGCCGAGATTTTCGGTTCCGCTCGCCATAAACGCGATAGCCAGCGACGCGCGATACCATTCGCTCTGTGTTACAGCCTTTTTTCTTCTGCTTCTTCTTTTCTTCGACCGCTCAGAACGAACTGGTCCCGATCGAAAGCGAACAGGTTAACCGAACGCTCGTAGGTGGTTGCATCCGCTTAGAACGCGGCTGCAGGTGCGGCTGATAAGCGCGATATCCGCGTCCATTGCGCTCCGGAACGTTTCGAGTGGGCACTGCGGAGCGGCGTTTGATACACATGCATACGTAACCTCCGGTGCTCGTAACTATGTTTATGGTTCACGGCTGTACACGGGGGAAAAGTGTTCGTGAATTATAGCGGCTCGCTGAATTCCTTTTTTGCGCGCGATGAGTTGTATAAGTACTTCTGGTTCGTTGTTACGCGCGGATCGATCGATGCGATACCTCTCCGTTCGGTCGACGAAGTGGGAACGCGCTCCAGAAATTATTAACTCTGTCTTGAGTCTTCGGATTATTAACTCTGTCTTTCACTTGTACAGTGATTTCTCTATATATGTCGCCAAGGCCTAAGTGATAAACGTCGCGGTATTATCCCCTCTACCTCGTGGTATAACCCGTGAGAGGCCCCGAAGCTCGAGAGGAGTGTAAACATAACGCGGCTCGGGTATGTCTCCTGGATGATACAAGACGCTGGCAAGACCCGTGTTGTTGACATATATCGAGAATTCACTGTATTCAAGTTTCCAGTACACGAGGACAGCAAATGTCTGTACACGAACGAACTCTTTTCATCCTATTTAGAGTAATTGTAGTCGGAAAGCTGTCCATCCTATCGAGTGTTCTATTTAATACCGAGTAAAATGATAATCGTACTGAATTTTCTTGACTGTTATGCTATATCAATATTTAAACAATCACAGACGTTGTAAATATGTAAAATCGGTAGACAGCATATCACAAGATTAAACGAGTTGGCAATGCTCCGCTTGCCGGAAATTTTGACAGGAAACGATGCTTTCTTTAGACAGAGTTGTGCTGCAATAACCAAATTGCATTAAGCGAGAATACTGCATGATGTAATTTTAGAGAGCGCACATTCTTGTGGAGACTCGTAACTTTATAAAGTTGATTGGATCATGCTTAATCTTTTACAGAACGCTACCACAATGATAACTTCGAGCTAATTCCGTACGTTGCATGAAAATATGAACCTACGTAACTACATAATCATTATTATGATTAGATTCTATTCCAGTCTGTTCCATTTCTTCATATTCCATTTTAGAAAGAAATAAATACACGTAAAATGAAGTAAATAAAATTGATTGAATCTTTTTTGGGATTGCTACCTAGCTCGAGGGGTAAAGCTTAGTAAAATAATTATGAAGTATTGTAAGTGCAGGGGGTATTTTAGCCTAACAATTCCGCCGTAATCCAGAAGGTAGGATCGCGACGTTAATCTCGCTACCTGGGAAAATTAGACGCCCCGGAGCACCGAACAGTACCAAACAAGTTCACCGAAGGGGACTGATCAACGAAACCGTTAGAAAACATCCGGCGACGAGCTCCTCGAAGACTCGCACGTCGTAGAGAAAAGTTAATTCTCCCCGATCCGATGGCAGACGGAAAGGGTTAAGACGAAGAGAACGCCCTCGTGGAAGCTTAGTGCCTCCTGTCCCGTGAAATCCCCCGTTTCTTCGAGTTGATCCACCGTGTTCCATCCCCCCCCCCCCCCACTCCAGTGCCACCCCGTTCTCTCTTTACAGAGGACGAAACGTTCCCCTTGGTGGTATCTCGCTATCTTGATAGATGTTTCCGCGTAGCACCTGCGCCAGCATCCGAATTACAACGGCCCCTGTTTACCGTGATGTTTAAGCACGGGGAGTCGGGTCACCCCTTTCGTCCCTTCCGCCATTGCGCGAATTCTCTCGAAATCTGCTTCGTTTCCCTTACACGGCGCAATTTAAATTGCGGAAGAGCAGTGCGAACGCTCGCTACTCCTCGTCCAAATTCTTCGTCGGAGCTTATTTTCTACGAATCGTTCAAATTTAAACTATTTTTTTAGATCATCAAATGTCGAAAATTGTGGACTCCGTCGAAACGTACCGATCTCTTATTGTGCTCAAAATTATTTACATGTAATGTGCAATGAAAATTAGAAGATGCCGCGGCCACAAAGGGTGCATGAACTCCGTAGAGCTCGCGTCTACGCAAAAGCGACGTCCACAGCCGAGCTTGCCGGCCTAGACGATAATTTTACCAGGAATCGAAATAATCCGTGTACTCGAGGGGGGTGAATCAGCAGCAGGCGGAGCGGGATATAAAATGCGAAACGGATTGCCCCCGACGCATCTTATTCGCCGCGTCGTGGTGGATCTCGCGATGTTCTCGTTGCGTCGCGCCGCAGAGACGCGGGTGGTTTGCGCCGCGTATAAATAAAATCGTCGCGTCCGCTTCGGAACATCTCTGTCCGCCATGGCGTCTTATAATAAGAGTATCCCCGGGGATGGCACGGTGTTTAGGGGATCGGAGGAAGAGGACAGGGGAGGGTGTCGAGCGGGGGTGGTCCGGCCCGAGAGGAACGCGCGGTAATTGAGCACAAATCAAGTTTAAGGAGGCCTCCGGCGAGCAGGATTTTTTTATTGCCACCGCGCAATATTTATTTCGTTCGGTGCTCCCAGCGACGCCCACGCGGTGCCACGATAATTGCGTGGCGGTGTCCCGGCCGTCCGCCGAACGGTGTTAATTGCGTCGTCGCGGTGCAACAGGGGAGACGTATGTATCTCCTCGCCGCGGAATTTTTGGCAAGCGTCCGTGTTTACGCGGCTCCCCGGCTCCCCGCCCGGCTACAATATTTTCTCAGGCATCTGTCCATACCGCTGACGTCCGCCGCGCTTTCGGCCTCGTAATTAACCGGCCGTAACCTGTGCCCACGCGCAAATTAGTAGCGCATAACTTTTCGCTGCGAGCGCGGTCCTTCCGAAATAACTTTCCAGCGAGCTGCCGCGGCGCTCGCGACTCCAGGCTAATTAGCCACCACCGTTGCGTCGCGTCGCCGATTTTCACTCGAACCTCGCAGCGCAAACGCTCCGATCCTGCCTCCGTATCGGCCTTCTTTCGGCCCCGGATGCTCTTCGACAATGTTCGATTTTGTCAAGATTCTAAAAGCCATTCAACGTATTATTTTTGTAACAATCCGACACGTAATACGAATATAATTCTCCACTTTAATAATTAAAAATGTATATCTAAGTGTATCTATTTCTTAACACGTTGACTGCCGTGGTGGTCACTTGAAAATAACTGTCATAACACTGGTAGTACTGAGTATCAGTTTACTCGTCCAGAGCAGAATTAAATTACAGTGTAAGGTACTAACTTCCTTATCAACTAATAAGAATTGTTATTAGCTTTGATCGTTTATACGAATGAAATAAGCAAGACTCGTATGAAACACTCTAAATTTACGCAACGGTAAACGTGTTAATAAAAGACGTACATGTAGAAACAGGTGGCATTTTAACGCGGGAAATCATAATATGAAATCTTAACAGAAGTATTTCGTAAAGAAAGTCTATTTCCAATGCCATTCTAATAATGTTCTGTTTTGAAGAATGCACCTTTTATTTAAAACGAAATAGGTAATTTAATTTAAATTTGGTAACAACATGGACAACATTTTGCTTGAACTTTAAAACCGAATTTCCGGTTACTGGTCGACCGCGGTCGCCTCCAATTCATCCCGGCATTTTCACGAAATTTCCTCGACGAAGTGCACTCCCCGGGTAAAGAAGGCGTTCTTTTTTCCTCTCTTTTTTTTCGCGCGCGCCGAAAGTGCGGCCGGTGATGTATGCTGCGCGTGGGTGGGCAGGTATAAGGGCGCACGTAGGCGGGCCCCGGAGCTTACGAGGCTTGCACTTGCGCCGAACTGCATGCGAGAGCCACGGCAATTTCTTCGTGGCGCGATAAGTTTCGTGATATATTTCGCCGGGGGAAACTCATGTTTCCGTAATGCAATTAGAGCGTGGCCGTAGCACTGCGCCGTGGAACGTTACCTCGGGCGAGGGCTGCGTTCAGGGACGTCGACGTCTACGACGACGACGGCGACGACGACAGTTACGTCGCGCTTAGAAGTAGCCGGGGTCTAATTAGAATACTCGAGACAAATGAAATAATTCGTAGATAAAATAATCCCCCACGCCTACGTGCTGGAAGAAGTCCGTCCGCCTCCCGTTCTTTCCCCGTGGCAATTTTTCGTTTTCTCCGCTCGCTTCTACGGTCTCGCTCCTCGTCGTCCTCTTTCCCTCGCCCCTCGGTCACAATTTTCCGTCACATATATCAGCCTGGACAGTAGTTAGAACCGGTGCCAGCTTGTTACCGCGTGTAACCCTTCGCGGACCTCGCAGAACAGTGTACACCGGCGCGCGCAGTAACTTACTGCGGGGATGAAACCGCTGTCGAACGAGTCCAAGATAAAATACATACATCTATTCGTACCCTACGGTCTACACACCCCTTCGCGACACTCGATAAACTCGCCGCACCCGAAGAAAGTCTCGCGGAACGTTCGTTTACGTTTCATCCGCTTATCGTTCGTATGTGCCATAAACGTAGACAACGGATCCTGCGCACCCTTCGATTCTTGTTCGCTCGGCCCGGAACAACTCCATCGCTACCACCATCTTGAACGACCGAGTTTCCGAGCGCACGCGAGCAAGTGGCGCAAATGTGTACTAACATTCTCGCTAATTTCACTTCTCGCCCTACTACCCGGGCCCCCGGTTAATAAGCGAGAGGTTATTTATCGGATTGTCCACCCTCGAGTCGGTCCCACCAGCGAGTCACGACCGGTCTCGGCGACTGCCACTTAGGCCGTTTATTTCGACGCCGCGTCTAACGCGTTTTTCTTCCCGCGATTTACTCCATTCGTGCCGCGGTCGAAATAATTTTATCGCCGCGGGCCGTTCATTCCGACGACGTCTCCTCTCCGCGACGCCGCCGTTTCTCTCCGAGTTCCACTCTGCTCGGACCGCGCTCGAAATAAGTTTATCAATTCGCGCGATCGCCACGATGCGGGCCTCGCGAAAATTATCCGAACATTGCGCAAACCCTTAATGACTCTGGAATTATTACGATCGTTAATGTTATTAAGATCGTCATTCTTTAAAATTCGTACGGATACTATCGATATATTAAAGTGCGCAAAATTTATGAACTTAGGCCTTTCTGGTCTTGCAGTAGAAGTGTTTTCTTTTCTTAGTTGAATTCTTTATTTTTAGTTCTATCACTTTGGATCTTTACGTCTTACATTGTAAATGACGCGTCTGGTATGCGCAGTAGGGATACACCTAACCATACCAAAAAAGTTACAATATTTCTGTTCTAGTCAGAGGTAAGAGGTAAAAATATAAAAGTTTTTTGTAGCAGAAACAGATAAATGCCTGCTTTATAAAAATCCATTCTTAATTCGAAATAAAATATTTGCTTAGGAATAGATCGCGACATTAATACTTGAGACGCGAAGAGAACTGACTGATGCATTGCTTCAAGAGACTGGAGCTTGACTATTATTTATTTCGCAAATAAGCCCGTGTCTTTTTCAGCCTATATCAATCCAGCATACGAAAAGGCCCAGTGTTATGGCACGACACGCAAATGTTTGAACGAATTCCAGCCATTTTATAGAAACGGCCCACCGCGCGTCGGCGAGTTTCCTTTCTTCCCGTCGGGTCCGAAATAATTTCATCGGCCGAGCCATTTATTCCCGCGGAGTCGTCGAGTCGCCGTTCACCGGAGCGGTTTTTCTGCGCGCGTGCATACCCGCGCGCCCCGTGTCCGATTTGCTCTATTTGAGCGGAGGTCGAAATAATTTTATCACTTACAGCTGCACACCGCCGCCGCTCGCTGCGGCGGACCGGTGTCTTAAGAGGATTTCGATGTTAACGGAGACGAAGAGCGATCTCGCTTAAGCCCCCGAGACGACGCTTAATCACCGGACGAAATTTACCGTCCTCCGGCCCCGGCTGGTTCACCAGCGAGAGGAAAAAGGGAGAGAAAAGCTTGGCAATCGCCGCGCCGGGAGAACGCGACGCCTCACGATTCCCTTTTCCCCCGCGAATATCGTCGCAACGGCGATATTGATTTTTTATGCGCCACACCGACTATGAATCGTCGAACGATTCTCGCTCGATTCCCTGACGAGAACGGGGTGGGAGAGACCGACAGGGTGTACACAGCGACCTGTCGACGAGCGATACGAACGGCATTATTGATGACACTAATGAACCTAATGCGATTATTATCGGCGCGTCGCGACGGAACCCGCCACCTATCTCGCTCGATAGGATACTTTTTCCCCTTTCAGCTTTCGTTGCTTCCTCCAGCGACGCTGCACGCTCGGAATTGCCTACCTAGACGGACAGAAATCCCTGGATAGGAAAACAACCAATAGATGTACTTATTTTCAAGTAGTTTCTAATTGCTCGCAATTAATCTTCCACATCTGGCTACTTTTGCGAGTGGACCGTGGATGCTTGTGCCAACGTCGATTTCAGACATCTATCTATGGCAGTGGGAAGCTAATGATAACTTTTTTGTTAGAATAATCTACTCTGTGAAATACAGGCAATGTCTGTGCCTCAAAATATGTTCCTCACTGGCCACGGTAGAAATGCTTCTTTTCGTCGACGTATCGTTAAATATTCCTATAATTATAGTGAACAAACATGCAAAAATTGATGAAGGTACAAAACATACCCCGGTTGTGTACATGTTTAAAAACGTGATGTACTAATGGTAATTCTCAAACGATGTGTCTAAGTGGTTTCGAGAGCTGGGGAAACACTTATTGTCTATGCCTGAGTATGGACCACCACCAACAAAGTGGACATGCATACCGTCATAATTGGACTACGGAGTTTAGGTACAGTGGAGGGACCAGTAACTTTCGGTAACGGCAAGCGTGCCATCCAATGTTTCATTTTGTCCACCTAGATCGAGCCCGTTTCGATCTTTCGTCGCTGTATCGTCGAACGATCTCGCGAAGTGACCATCGAGGACCCTCTTCTCCCTGCTCTACGACGTGGCTCCTCGAGCGGATCGTTAACATCATAACTGCACGTCGCGCGGGTAATTTAGACCGCTGTAAAACCGCGGAGCAGTCCACGGGGTCCCCGTGCGTTATAAACATACGTCCACGTGTGCCGGTGCTTGTACGTGTGCACGCGTTCGGCTGTAACCGACTTGCTAACGAGACATTTCGTTTTACAAAATCGTCCGAGACCCGGGAGCCACGCGAATGGGGCCGTAAATCCCGGGACCGGATGTTAATATCCCCATGTCCCCTCCGCGTCCCCTCCCCTCCCCCTGAGCCCCCGGTCCACGCATACCCCCACCTCGCGATGTTCGCAAATATTGTTGCGCCGCACGGATGTCGCAGTTTTCAGCCCAATGGCCGTTAAACGTCACTTCTGCGGCCGCGGCCGAACTAATCTCTTTTACGCGTTCCGCGAAAACGTGTTCCGCGGCCTCCGCGCTGTCACGCCGACGGAATCATGGCTGCTAAATCACCCGGCGACCGGCCCGGTGTCTTCGCGAATTCAACGGGACACGATCGCTCGATTTAGGCCCCCTCCCGATGATCGGGGTCTATTAGGTTTCCTCGCTCTCAGATTCGGGAACTCGATGTTTTTCCTCGGGCTCCTTTTTCCTGTTAGGGTTAGAGGTGCTCGCCCGGGCAGAGTCGTTTGCATGCCAAGTAAGGAGCGATTGGATTCGAATCCGGCGCAGATTAGGGCGTTCGATTAGCCGTGAGCTCCGGAGAACACTCGACTTGCCGCAAATGAGCTCGTTCCGGGGAGCTCTTACCAGCAATGGGAGCTTCTCAGTCTAGTTGGCTTTCCCACTGCCGATGGAGCTCGGGGCTCAATGGTTTTTTCGATGGAGCCATTCAGCAGAACTCGGTGGAGCACTATGCACACCATGACGAATCATTCGTGAACTTTCTCGACAATTTATTGACGGGATTTGCGTGTTCGTAGCTCTAAAGCAGAATACATCGCTGTACGTACAGCAAAAGTAGACAAAATGTTCGCTCCATAATTAACCCCATTACACAAATTCACGGTTCTATTTATTCTTTTATTTTATTATACCTGTCTACGTGTGCACGAACTTGCTTAAAACACTATTTTTCGGAAAATTTATTTTTATATGTGCATAGTAATATCAGGAACATAATATCGTGGAAGTAAGCCCTGTTAATGAACAGTCATTTCTCCACAATTTTATGTAACAAAATAATAGTTGAATTTATAAAATAATCAGAGATAAGTCGCACATTTCTTAGAAACATAAAGTGGATGGACCTTCAACTGAAGAAGTTACAAAGAATTTTAGAAAATGGTGTTAAAGAATCGTGAGAATTAGAGAGGATTTAAATTAATGTAAAATGTTAATGAATGAGGAAGGTATCTAGAAACGTGAAGCTGCGTTGGCGGATACGAAGACAGCGGTGAGCGACCGTTTAATTGTCCGGAGGCCTGGAAACGCATCCAGACCGGCTCCTAAGAATCGCGTTCGAATTTCCTGGAGATCACGGAAGATCTCGATCCGTGACGACGATACGGGGCCACGGGATCGTTGCACCGTCGCTTCTGAAATTCTGGAGGGTAACCGAAGCTCCGTGCTCACGCTCGGTCGAGTCGAAAATCTTGGAACACCCGTATAAGGCGCAAGAAAGGGCCGCGAGAGGTGATGGAGTGACGCGATACGAGCAGAGCACCGGTGACACCGCACACCCGGCTGACTTACGGTCTTCGGCATCACCTGCTCAGTTGCTCACCCAACGTACAAACGAGCCTGCACACCGGCGAGCTTCGTCCGAAACGCTTTCGACACTCGCGAACTTTCGCCCGATTGCGTCCGTTAACCCTGCACTGCCCACCAATTACTCGCACTTTCAGAAAAACCAATATCGAGTCGGGGACAAAATTAAGTGGATACCCTTTAAAAGCTGATAACTTTTTTTTTTAAATTGAACCTAACGACTTCAGTTTCTTTTTCAAATGTTATTACTAGGTAATGTCTAAAAAAATTGTCTGAAACTGCCACTGCTCGGAATTTTTAAGAATAATTGATGGTCGCGATTCTTAACTTTTTTATCTGTACTTATAATAAAATTTTAAGAAAGTTATACATGTATAAAGTTTCAAAGAAATCGATCGACGCACGAAAAAGATGTAAGAATCTTTGAATTTTGGGCTTATGATTGATTTAAATCACAGTTTCATACAATTTTTGCCATTCTGAATTACTTATAGCTTGTGGAAACCTTGGTCGATTGATTGAATTAGAACGTTTTTAAAAATGTTATTAATGGACAGATTCTATTAGAAATATTTCGAAATTTAACTGAGCGGTGGAACTATAAGAAAACGAAGGATGCAAAAGATAAAATAGCAAAATAATTTAATTCGTAGATCAGATTCGTCATAAGTAGAATTTTCATTTGATGCAATCGTGGGAAACATGAGCGAGAAATGTGACACTAAAGACTTTAAAAGATACTAGGAATGCTATTACTTTACTTTCAACTTCCAAGAGAAGAATCACAGTTTCTCAGTCCAGTCTATCTACAGTCAAGTGTACAGTCCAGGGAAAAAGACAAGTGCTGATCAGCCTGATGAATTTTACACAGAAACTAGAATGTAGAATGCGGAAGTTCGCGCTGAAATTCTCGATAGCGTGGGACTCCGATACAATGGGCTACACAGAAATTTAATTAAATATTCCGTCGTTGATAACCTCGAAGCTTATGTATATCCCTGAAACACATACCTACCCAGCAGTACCATAGTTTCTATCAATAAATTATTACCTCAGTCGCGGTGACTTTCTATCATCGCATGTCCGCGCTATCTAATCTAAGAATTTCGTTGGACAAGAATTCTTAATCCCTCCACGCAAGATTTCCATTTCGTTCCAGGCTTCATCGGCTCATTGCCAGTCGATAACCGAGATTTGTTGTCCGGAGCACTCTACGTACACCCGGCGTTGCAGCATTAATCTGAAACCCTTTTACCGGACCTAGTTATTGCCACACGCGGTCAGCTACGGATCAATTTTCCTCGCCGGATCATAAACCAGTCGAGCAGTTTGCTGTTCGTTGATCAGCGAATTTGATTTACACGAGTCTGAGCTATCGCGCGAGCGCGCGAAGAAATAGGGAAAAGAGATTGCAGCCGTCGCCACCGCCGCTGAAATAATTCCGCTGTGCAATATCAGAGTCGATGAACCCTTATTAGTCGGTCGTCGAAACAATAAGAACCGAGAGTGATACGTCACCGGTGACAAACGATGGAGCATGGCCCCACTGGATCACGTTCGGTCTCCGCGAAATCCGAAATCGTGTAGTACACGTCGGTGATTCGGACTCATTGGCTGGCTTCGTGTAACAATCTCATTTAGCCTTGCTCTCCACCCTGCTTTCCACTCCCACCCCGATGATTCTCTCTCTTTCTCTCTGACACTTTCACTGTTGCTCTCTCTCTGTCTCTCGTCAACCCTGTCGACCGCCTGGAAAGTCCCCTCAGCGCTAGGACCACCGCCATCGCCGCGTCCCGTAGCGAAGCAGGAAACCCTCTGGGGGCCGGTGGGGTGGGCAGGAGTCGGATATCTAATTAGCGGGGGCTGATCGGTAATTACTACGATTAATCAATCCGTTTTCCATTTGTGCAAGCCGTGCGCGTTCGCCTGTGCGAAAGGGAGAAGAACCCCGTGGCCGTGCGAAGGGGCGCGGGGAGAACGCGAGAAGAATAGGCGTTCGTGTGACGACCGAGGGTTGAGAGAACCGTGTACACGAGAGCGAAAGGGGTACCCAAGTCGACGGGAGAAAGGGGTTACCGCGATGCTGGATCGACGTTGTTCCACGATTCCGGACCGGTCGTACTTTCGGGCTCGGGATTGTCGGGCTTCCGGTCAATTAAGCCCGCACAATGAGCCGGCGTAGACCTCGCCGAAACTCTTGGAAACTGGATTCCCGGACCCTTGACACATTTTCGGGGCTGTAAAGTTTTATCTGTGCACCCTCGATCTCCTCGCCGCGTGAAATTTACGAACGCCTCGGACCCGGGAGCCGTGGCTCTCGGATTTCCCGAAGAAACGCTCACGTAAACTAATCGAGCATCAATCGGAAAATTAAAATTTACTAGGGCATCCGCAGTTTCGTAATGCAACGTGTACTTTTAGTCAGTTACAGTCATACATCGACTTACGCTCTCCCGATTTACGTTGTCTCGTAACGCAATAGGCATCTGTTTATTCAGCAAGACGCGTGCCTGTGTCCTTAGTTTTCGTTCCACTAAACATTCATGTGTTACGTCGGCCATCTTAGAACCAATGACAACTCCTGAGTGTAAACGTACTTTATGGATTTTATGCATTCATGATAAAAATGGGTGGGTGTAATATGAAACGGTAGAAAGATGAGAAGTGTTGATAGCATCGACACGTTGTTTACAACGTAACGAAACGACAAAAGAGAGAAACGAACTTTTATTTGATTCCTGTGCCCCTTCAATCAATGCAAACAATTTCTATTTTGCATAGAGACCCGCAGTCGATGAACTGCATTCGGGGAATCAAGGGGGAGGGTCGAAACTGGTCCTGCGAATCGAGTTAAATGCGTTCCAATGATCGCACCTACGCTCCAATGTGTCGAGGAAGTAGTCGTGTCAAGGAGGGAGGACAGTGGAGGAGGAAGATCGGTAGCGTTACGAGATTGACCGGGTCAATATGCATACGTTTCGACCCACTCGACGAACTTTTATTGCGTTAGGCTCTACACGTGCGTTTGCCCCTTACTCTAATCGGTCGGGTTCGCTGTACACCCGTTCAGCCGAAGTATTATCACTGGCGTAGGCAGCGAAGACATTTCGAGACTCGATCGTTGGCTAATATCTTTACAATCGTCCGTCGATGTTGCATGCATTCTTTAACAGATCAATTTTTCATAACTCCCTTTTTCGAAGTGGTACACAGTTCTACTGTGAATATCGGAGTTTGCAGAAGGGTTCTGAATATTTTGTAGACAGTAATTAATATATCAGTTAAAATTGGACAGCTATTGAAGAAGATGTGAAATATGAATAATTGATCAAGATCTGTGTTTGAATCGCCAAAAGATAAAATTCGGCAGGTGCAGATACAATTACCTGGCTAATTCCTTTCAATAAGTGAGACAAGCTGTGATTTTTCCGGAACTTGTAGATTTCTTGCAGTACATAGTTCTACTGTGAGTATATACACTGTGTATCACTATATAAATTGTGATAAACACTGAAATACGAATAATCGATCAAGATTTGTGTTTGAATCGCCAAAGGATAAAATTCGGCAGGTGTAGGTACAATTTTCTGGTTAATTCCGTTCAATAAACGAAACGAGGATTCGAGTATCGATAGAATCGCAGAGGCTTGGAGCATTGGAAGCGAATACGCCACTGGGATCGGGCCAGATCCGGTTAGAAACAGTACGCTAATGTCGTATCAGGAGAAAGAGATCCGAGACTCCGGTGCGTCGAGGCATATGGAGCGAAATCTCTTGATGCCATTAGCCTCGACTTTGTAAATAGTTTTCGCTCGAGGAATAACAACGCGCCGGCTACAGAGGGGTTGTAACCCTAAACCCCGGCGCAGCCTCTGTTCTCTGCGAGAGCGTCAACGTGGCAAAGAACGCCCCCGTGCCAAAGGAGCCGATTGTGATTGATCATCGGGGATTGCTTTCTCTTCCCGCGGACCCTTCGGGCAGAAAGGGTTCGGAGTTGCCGAAGGGCGGGAGCAGTCTCTCCCCCCCCCCCCTTTATTTGTTTTGCGCGAGAAGATTATCGCGTTATTACGCCAAGCGAGTCAAGGGTCCTCGAGCCGGCCCTCGAAGACACGCAAACACTTCGCTCCTCGAATTACATTCCCGAATTGGCGCTCGTAATCTTCGTGGAAGCCCGGCGCCGGAACGGACACGTGTCCGACAGCGAAGTGGATGGACTAATTACTCTTTCGGTAAATCGGGCACCGTGTGCGCTGCACGCTGGACCCGGGACCGTGTGCTAGCTCATATTAGGTCAAGGATGTTCACATATTCATTCGTAGACTGCGGATTTTGTGCGTTATCAGTAGAAGAAATGAATGAATACAGTTTAACACTTTGACTGCCAAACTAGAAACCTAAAAAATTCCATAAAATCAAAGTAAGTTATTTAATGAAATGAAAATTGAAAATAATTAAATGTATGATATTGAGTAGTCCTCCAACTTTTCTGCATTTTATAGATCCTAATCAAATTTGGTACGTTGAATATGTTAACGTAAAAGTTAATTTTTAAATCTGGACAAATAATTCCGTCACCTACATATGGGTGACATGGCGGTCTACGTGCTAAAGCAGGAGATAGATCAGGGGGTTACGCCACCACGAGCGTGCTAGATTCGTAACTTCAAAATTTGGAGTATGACCTTTGTTATACAAGTTTTAAAGAGTAATCGTGTATTTTTAAAGCGTTAAAATACTTTTGCTGTATAAAATGAAAAATTTTAATTTGTCTTTACCCAGGGTGCCCCAACTCCTTAAAAGAGTTTAAGAGCTTCGACGTATTAGACCCAGCTAATCGAAATTATTAAAGGAAGAAATATGTTTCTGCTTGGTTTCTGGTCATTGTAACGGAGGCAAACAATTTTTATTCTGCATAAAAATCTGCAATCTACTAAAGTATTGGGGTCTCGAAAAGCAAGCAAAATGTGCAATTCCATTCTCCCCTCGGAAATAACAGTAAAAATATTTCTTAGATAATACTCCACCAATCTTCGCTCAACTTCATAGAAACGGGAAGAAATCAAACTATTTATAATTCATATTTTGGTGAATGTATTGTATAAGGGTTAATGAAGTCCTAAATAGTCCATAGTCTGTGGGACCTATGAACGCTTTATTTACCTTCAGTTTCATCGACTTCGCGTTTCGTCCTATTCATTTTGCATTTTCAAGAAACATGTTAAACGATTATAGATTAGAGAAAAGTATAGAAAATTCTGCCGTGTTCTTGGGCGGTTTCAAGAACTTTGGAATGAACTTGGGATTCGTGTGATTATTGAGCGAGTTAAGCGTCGAATGGCAACAGCTACCGAGAAATTGTTGGAGCAGTCGGCCGGTGTGCGATCCACCTGGAATGGGCGACAGCGAAAGAGGCAACACAGCGATGACAGCGCGAGTTCGAGCGTAAAGTTCCTCGTCCCACTTGTAAGGATCGGAAGCTCTCGTGGCTGACATCCCGAGTCACCTCGTTGGCGAGCGTCCCAGTTGCCCGAGCTTCGAGGGTTCCGCTTAAATAATCTGAAACGTCATCTGAGCGGCAACGTAGAAACGAGAAATCGGACGTAAAGGAAGAAGAAGTGCGCGGAGCGGTCGCCGGGGCTGATGGCGAAGGCGGAGGAGACGGGCCCGGCCGCCTCGAAGGCTCGCAGAAGAGCCGTTGAACAGGGACAATGCTTTCATCATTGCCGCTCTTTCTTTCATTCCCCCGCGCGTCGGAGGAGGACCCTCTCTCACTCTCTCTCTCCCACTCTCTCTCTCTCTCTGTCTCTCCGCCTCTCTTACCCCTTTCTTTTTACGCTTTTTTGCCCGCAAAGGATCCATTGTCGTCGGGTTGTAGGTGGGTACCGTCAGCCGGTAGGTATCAGTGTCTCTACGCGGCCGGGGGTTGGGGGATGGATGAGTTTTGTAAAAGTCCCTTCTTCCTTTCCGTCCTTTGCCGGTTCCACCTCCTACCACCGGTCCCGTCCGGCTTCTCGTCCCCCTCGGTGCCGCGCTTTTAAAAGGCAGAAATGGTGTCCTCTGTTCCTCCTTTTTCGGGCCGGGTCGGGCCGAGTCGGGCCTGCGCTACGATTACGTGTGGTTCAGGTAGATGACGCGCACGAGCGACCGGCCGTGGAATGAGCACGAGGTCTGCAGAAAGTCGGCGGACAAAGTCGTATCAGCTGAAAGGAAGAGGGTCGCTTTTCATTCTAATTCGTTGTCACAATACCGCCGTTTCTGCCCGCCCAGTCGACTGTTCCTTTGCCGGCCTCCGCCGCGCCGTTTCTGATCAACCTCTCGGTATCGCTCGGAGATACCGGCTAAGAAAACTCTCGTATCTATTATACTTCGTTCGTTCCCCGCCCTTGCCGTTGCGATAAAACAATCGCAAGAGAGTTTGTACAAGCGAACCATTTTTACCATTTGTCTTAAGTTACGTTCATTTCAAACCCTTGAAATGCTACTGCATCAACCTTCTCAACTTTTGTGAAAGCGACTGGACACTTTAAAGAATCTTTCAAGTATCCAGTAGATCTTGAACTTTGAACTGGACGGTTCAAAGTCCTCGAAACACAAAAGATTAATGTGTCGTCTCACACGCTTACGCGTGCACTTGCATCCTAGTTCGTGCTACCACCGAGTCATCGTTATCTCCCTTCGTTGTTATTATTCAAAGGAAAATGATTAAGCAGCTGTAATTGATACGGTAATTGAGAAACCGATTGACAGGCTTCTGCGAGGAAAATTGTTATTGCGATTCTTGTCACGGCACGTCTATCTCAATTCCCCTTCCACGAAATCTCGTAGGCAGCCACGCGGAACCACGCTAATCGGCCGAGGCTCGTTTATCATTCGCGACTCGGTCCTGACCGAACGAGTCTGCCGTTTTCATCCGACGCGACGCGACACGACGCGACGGTCCCCCGAATGAAGACGTCTTTCGGCGTATTACCTCGCGATTGTAGGATGATTGTCGTCGTGGAGCCCCGCGGGAGGTCGGCAGATGTTTCGCGGCGACCCAATCAGACGACCCCCGAAGCGGTGGTGCCGCGACAATCAACCATCAAACAATCTGCCACCCTCTGAGGGGTTGGTTGCTTGGATGGCGAACCAAAACACACGGAACCCTTCAGCCTTTTCGTGATCTGTCTCAAGTGAGCATATGCCTCCGTGGGTGGAGTGATTATTTCGCACCGGTCGCGCACGTGTTGTGCGAAGCGCACGTGAATGGCTGTGCGACCGCCGCCACCCGGTGTCGCACGGGGGAGGATGCATAAATTCTAGGCCTGTCCCTTTATGATCATTAAAAATAGCGGCGTTCCGTGCTCTTGAATTATTGCTCGACACCTCGTACGTTACAAACTTCATTGCACGCCGCATACGATATATTTTTCCGTGTACATCTTTCTCCGTTTTGTGTATCGCAAATATTTAATTTCGCGGAAAGTACGTTCCAGTCGACTCGGTAAAACGAAGACTATTTACGTGTTATTGTGACCAAAACGAGATCTGTAGCACGTTTGCTGGCTTTCTGTTGACTCTGTTCTACAACTTATTACTTTATGAAAATTATACCTGCTGAATATGTCTCTATGAAAATACAAGACCGGCTTTTATAAAAGAATTTTGTCAGAGCAACGTCTTCGTCGCAGAAATATCATTCAAAATTCAATTGTCCGATTAGAGGATAAAGGGTCTGACAAGATAAACATGTGCAACGTGTATCCTGCAGTTTGACCATTTCTTTTTCAAATTATTTATCAATGTTCCACTTATTTGACCATCTTAGAAATTTCGTATATAATGATGACGTAACAGAACTTTATGCCTAAGTTTTCTAAAAATGTTAACCCTTTGCACTCGGCGCTATTTTTGTTCTAAAACTAAATTTTTCTTCCGTCTTAGAATATTTTCATTTCATTCATACGAAGCTGATCCGATTTCCACATATAATGTTTAAATGTTTAGTAATCTATTAAATACAAATTTTGTAATGCAACATATATTTTTTGAAATTTCTTTGAAATAATGCGACAACAATTTCTAGTGGTGCTTCAGAGTCACCACTCGAGTGCTAAGGGTTAACTCAAAGATTGCGAAAATCACCCCTGAAAAGTAAATTATTTTTTTCAACCCTTCATAACTGATTTAAAATTTGGGAAAAAATATCCCGAATAAAGCTAGCTTGTAGCTTCACTTTCGCTTTTACTTCACCTAAATATGTTAAGTAATAACTGACAAAGTGGAAGGTTGAGTTTAAGTTTTACACCCTCATATTTTACAGAATAGTTTTTGAGGCAAAGAACACTGTTTAGCAGACAAAAAAATTGACACTGGTTCCCGTTCTAGACCCGTCGGTTCGAAAAATTTATTTCTTTATTCATCGATAGACGAATAAAAGCTCGACGGGGATCAGGATCCGAAAGAATCGAAGAAGAACGATAATTCGTGGCGCGGCGATTGTCGCCGGGAATCCAGGGCGTATCCGTAAACTTCACGGGCAGCTCCGGTAATAACGGTTCCCTGGTGCGTAATAATACTCCTAGGCGGAGTCTTTAATATCGCGAAGATGACGGTAAACTAGGTAGACAAGCGTTAAGTCAGCGAAGTCTGGCTCCCGCTCCGCGAAGCAATATGAAGTCCGAGCGGCGAAACTTCCGCAATATATACGCGGGCGGAGGCGGTCGGAAATTAGAATCACCTTTCTCCGAAGGAAATTAAAAGTTACTCCGCGGGAAAGGAAGAGTTACGAAGCAGCTTAGGCACCGGGAGCGAAGTTCGCGTCCCCATCCGGCGAAATGGAGCCCCGGCCCCGATAGAACTCGCTGCGCCAATAAGAAAAGATTAAGGCGAGACGGGACGGGGGCGAACGGGGGAACGAGGAAATCGAAGGTAAACGCGTTTATCTTGCGCGGGGACGGTTAATAGAAGACTCGAAAGAGAAATTTTATCTTGAACCCAAAACCGTTCGAAATGTAAAATATATCCATTGCCCTTCGGCGCTCTCGTTCTTCGAATTGAGAATTTACTAAATCTAATTTAAAAGACGATTCTGTGTTCCGTCGAAACCTGCAGAAATACCAAAAATTTCATGCCAACCGTATTCAGATTTTATTGGGTCGTTGGGTGGGAAATATTCGATTTCAGAATGCATATATTATGAAATGTTTTAATCGAGAAATATTATTATAATCTATCAGTTTATCATATATCATTTGAAGGTACGGAGCCATCTTCAGTTCATTCGACTTTACTTTTGAATACAATTTGTTTCAATATCAGTCGATGTGACCACCGTGTTTTCATATATTGACGACTACATTATGCGATGTTTCGTCAAAATGTCGTAGTAAATAAACGCACTGTTAGTCGACGATAGAAAAAGCTCAAGAATAGAAACGCCAATGTCATAAACGAAGAACGTTTGTTGACAGAATATGATGGTCACAATGATGGTTGCTGTAATCAATAAGTTTTATTTGGAAAAAAGTTATTTGTTTGAAGTTGCTGAATCGGACATTTCATACGCTGCAACCTGATGTTCGCAAGGTTCGCGATCACAAATTTAGACATCAGTTCACGGGAATTGGGCCGGCTTCAGGATTTTGTCCCCTACGGGAGGAATTTTATTACTATTTTACCAAGCTCAGCAGGTCGGAGTACGCTGTGCGCGCGTCAACTCTCGCAGATTCTCGATAACCCACGGTGTGCTTATTTAGAAAGTAATTAGGCGGGTAAATTATTCTCGCCGCGACGGGAAGGGGTAATCTCCGATACAGCGGTTCCGAAGAGCGCTGAACTGAATAGTAACAGGGCGACGTGTCCCCGTTGTCAGAAAGTTCAGCGAAGGAGCGCGGCGTCTCGGCGAAAGCCGAGAACAGAATAACAACCCCGACGTTTCAACCCCCCATAAAGGACACCGAGACAAGGGCTGGTTAAGGATACGCGTACCCGGCACGAGAGGATAGGAGATCCCGTGTTACGGCGCCGGTGAAGTCTTTGCTACGCCATTCGGGAGCTCGTTTGATGGCCCGTGCCGCCGTTATTGTCTCGAGACGACATCTCGTGCCGTTAGCCGGGTCCTTACAGCGCCGTTGACCACAGCTCCGATAACGACAGCCCGGGAAATTGTTAAAAATCCCGCGTCCACCTCCGCGGATATCCCATTCACTCTTATTTCGTTCCGATTCCAGTCCCCCTTTCACCTGTTTCGCCGCTCGCAGCCCGTCTACGGCCCGGCCGCCGCGCCTGGGCCATTTGCGAGCGAGCTACCCGGCCGAGAGATAACTAACTTTTTATTGGACCGTATATTACGCGGACTAGCGACGGCTTCCGTCTCGGCGGCGTCTCAGTTAAGCGGATAACAGTATATTTTCGTGGGAGGATCACGCACCTGCGTTCTCTCGCAGCCCCGTTTTTCTGGCAACTTTAACCTCCCGCATGCGAACCTGCTCGCCCCGGCCAATTCGGCCTCACCGACGCGCTCTCGTTAAATTTCGGAACAGGTTGGCTGCCGTAAAAATGCCACAAAATTGAAGTAATTTATCCGACGATATAAAAACTATCACCGTTTCCATTTTTGTGCATCTCATCGGTCCTAACCGAAGCTGCTCCATAAAGCTGTTTATTAACTTAAGGGGGTATCTGATTGTCGGGGCTATTCTTGCACGAATGTTTGGAAATTTATTTCTGAAAGCCTATTGATCCTTTCGTATTGGGAGTTTGCACACATATTCATTGGTATTTGAGGTACACGTGTGATTTTTCCAAAGCACAAATAATCAAAATTGCACGAGTTATATATTTTATGTAGAGTGTTGTTTGAAAGACATGGGGCGAATATATATGAATATAGTTATGGCCCAAGTTAAAAGGAATTAAAAAGTTTGATTATTCACAAAGTGGCGACAAATACACACATGCTCTACAACACGTATACTCACAGAAAATGTAGAAAAAGGAAAATCGATTTTTTGAAAATGGGAAACCAGAAGACAATTGTAGTGGTGTTATAGATATAACCAGAAAGAACTATATTTATTAATAAAAATTCAGATACAGGAATTTCTATGTAGACATTATGAAGAGTTGTGCCTTGGAGGGTTAATCGCTTCGTGTCTTTCGAGTGATCGCAATTAAGAAAACGACCACTTACTTTTGAGCGGCGTACCGTAAATCGCGGGTAGCTCAAAGCGACGAATTGTTGAAAAAGTGAGGCCGAGGAGAGGATCCTCTCGTGGAGGTGTTGCTCCATGGGATACCCGGCCTCGTCACCCCTTTCGCTCCTCCGGTTTTATTAATTACCCCGCGCACCCGGCCCCGGTCGGCGCGCCGTAACTGGATTGCGTTATATTAAATTTATCATAGTTTTCACCTCCCGCCTCGGTATTAGATCCTCGAGCCCTCTTACTGGGAAACAATTTACGCTAATTACAAACGCTGCCTAATTATACATCCTTCCCTATCCTTCCTTCAGCCCCAAATCTCTCGGCACCCGGCCGCACCCCCGCCTTCTCCATCCCCCGCAGCTCCCACGGAATTTGGCGAGGAGGAGCCCTCCTCCGGCTCTTGTTGCAGGAAGCGCAGAGGGATGCCGTTTATAATGAAGGTTTCGCGCTCGCGCGCGTGCACCTGGGTTTACCTAGGTCTTCCGGGTCTTGGTTGGAAGCTGAAATTGCCGCGTACCCGCTGCGAGCCTGCTCTCGGCCGTCCCATAATGCCCCCGGACAGCTCGACCCAGTTCCATCGATTCGATACTGTTTCGGGCTGAGCAAACTTTCGGGTGGAACAACACTTCCAGATATGCACGCCTTCGCCGGTTAACTTAACCCCTCCGCGTGCACTCTAAACTTCAAGTTGCTGGGCATGAGTAGCCGAGCCAACTTGGCATAATTTCCGAAAGGACAGGAGTAAATGTTATTTCTCTTTTGAGACGATACGCATGGACATCTGTCTTCTTCATTGGAAACATAGCGAAACGTACAGCAAAATATAGCTTTCTAAAAAGTTTCCTAAAAAATTTGAAAGAATTGAAGAGCACCGACGTACTGTTAAGCTTTTGAAGCGCTCTTTGAAGTCGTTAAAGAAAGAAAGAAATTTCTGCTTGGTACTAGTTCCTTGCAACTGATGCAGTTTGCACAAAGTTCCGTGATTACATTAAAGGGAGTCATACCGATTTTTGCAAATTTAATTTGAAGTTTGGGAAACAGAAAAATGCAGTTTCGACCTGCGATCTCTCGGAACACCGTGCGCTCGTCGCCACTTTTCTCCTCCTACGCGCGAACCGGATGACCAACTCCCGACAAGTCGGGCGGGATCAAACTTTTTTAATGGATCCACTGCCTCCTGGCTGCTCGGCAGCACTCTCGAACACCGCGACGAACAATCGCTATGATTTATGTCGCATACTTCCTTTTATTCCCTCCCGCAGCATCGTCGCTGATCGTCCTTCGAAACTCTCGAGGCGCGAAGGCTGTTTAAAGAAACCGACTCTTCGAGCGCTAAAATTATTTGCAGTTACAGCTTTTATGAAGTATGCTCAAGCAAATTTTCATGCTCGAAAATATCCCATAACACTTCTCCGGGTGTGCTGTCTATCAGCATGGAGTCGTAAAGGTACTCGCTGGTTAAACACTGACTGAAAATCGCATTTCAGATGGCACTAAAATTAAAGTTCGATTTAACGAGAAGAAATGGACAATATACTTCGATGTTATTATCGGACTGTAAACCTTTACACTTCCATACCAACTGGGAGCTGATAGAATGCGAGAGAACGTTCGTGTTAACGAGAACTAACTGTACGCTTCTTTAATACTGAACCTACCTACACTAAAATTAACTGGCATACGTTGCCTTGTAAAAATGAGAATCTCGAATTTATTTGAACTTTGTGCGACTTTTATTATAATACGAGTTCGAATGAATTATCCAATCACCTTCCACGGGAAGATCTCTATAGTTTCAATAATTGCGAGATAAAATATGCAAGACCGGTCATTTAACCGGTGTTGGCGGATTTAGTGTTAAGCAACGTATAAAACGAGAGTTTCATGTTCTTCAAGAACTCGCCAGCCCGGTAAACGTTCGCGCAGGGTACGGGCCGCTATCGAATGTATTTTCAGCTGTGCAATTACGCTTGCACTTCGTTCGATAGAAGATGTTATGAACACGAGCCGTGGCAATCCTACGAATCCTCATTCGCAGCCGAGGAACAAGAGCCGCTCTCGCGGTCAAGTAACGTTACCGCGATCGTCGGAGTGATTATTCATGGGAGCGCAGCAGCTCGCGGATTATCGGGGCCTTATTTATGTAAATTGATTCCGCCGCGACATCCTCGAAAACGAGAGAAGGCTCCGAGGCGCAGTCAGGTACGCGGCGTACCTTACCGGAAGATATAGCCCCGGGTATCTCGGCTCCCGCGGGACTTTGCATGCGAATATTTTCAGATTCGGGAATATGCAAAATCTTCCCAATGCCGGGGGATTTTCGCGGACGAGATCCGGCCGAGGGGCGGAGGGCCGGGGAAAGGGGGAAGCCCGTTTATAATAAAGCGCAATATCCGAGGATTTCCTTAAGTTGCATATTCAATGATTTCCTCGGAGACTTCGGTCTGCGTTCTTCGTCCCGAAGCGACGCGACGGGGAGGAAAAAAAAGGAGAGGAGAAGAAGCGGGGGAACGGGAACGAGAACGGCGAAATTGGAATCGTTAAAACCGAATTATTCCCGACCAAGTTCGCGGGAGCTGCTTCCTCCGGCGGAGTGCATTACAGTTGTTTCGAACTCTGTGTCTGCTGCCCGGATTCCCTTGGTTCGGTCTTTTTTGTTCTCGTTACGGGTTGCTTAAACATCTTCTTGCATTTTAATAGAGGCTTCGCCGCGGGGAAGGAACAACGTCGCAGTCCGCTCGCGTGTTCCTTTCGTTCGACTCGACATCTTTAGTTGCGGATTAGGCGAATTCGTCTCTGATAGATATAATTAATAATTTTCAGATTGAGTTCTTTTGATTTCCATTGTTATGAGCTTCAGTGGTCTTTTTATTCCCGTACTTTACTGATTACAACATGCAAGAGCTACATGACACTTCTAGACACTTATTTCTTTTCTTAATGACTTTCTAAACTGGAAAATAATCTATAAAATCCGCAGTCTACTGTTAAATGTTTACTAACTATTCATGCACGAACTGTGTTGGACAAGTGTGTGAAAATTAAAAAGTAAAACCAATTTAACGTGGATATCACAACCAATCACATTCTTCGGGACGTAGATGCAATAACCTGTGTAACTAAATTTTACTACATCTTCAAAATTAAAATTTTTCAGAAGCATGAATTACAGTTATGGAATCATGAGACTTTAAGCATCGATCGCAAGAAAACGAAAGCAAATATTAAAAAATAGGGTTCGCTATGTTCACCTTTTTCTAGAAACGTGAATTTTTTCCCAATTTACGCTGTTACGAAAATCGATTTTTGATCGCCGTTAGATCGTTTGGTCTCGCTTTGCGTCGGAGAGACGACGAAAGAACAGGCCCACGCGTTCGAGGCCATAGATCATTGAAACGGGACACGTCGAATCTTCCCAGAGCGATCAGCGGACGAATCGACGCGGTCGAATCTCGTCCAGGAATGATTATGCATAGGCTGTCCGGGGTTGACCGGGTACGGTCTGCCGTGGGTGGCACCGGAACTCCAATTCACCGTGGCCAGGGGCCCCACTGCATGATAAATATTGTTTAGCCTTGTCGGACGTGAGCCGGTAAGTGAATCCCGGGTTCGTCGTGGCCTCCGATGCCACGTAGGACCGGGTGAGTGATGTCCAGGCGCGCGCCTCCCGTCAACGGGATAGGTCGGCGCGAAGGAGAATGATGATGACATAATGACGTCCCGGTGGGCGAGCAATAGCTGACATCCGCCACCGAATATTCTAAATCACTTGCTCGTCGTCGCCGCCGTCTTCTTCGTCGGGGCCCCGTCGTTCGTTTCGTTCGTTCGTTCCCGCTGTCGTCGGTGTCATGTTCGCGTCCTTGTTCCACGTCATTCCTTGTTTACGAGTTCACGACTGCCGGTGCCCGTTTCCTCCTTCTCTCCTCCCATGCTCCCCCTCTTACCACCAACCCCCATAACCCCCCGTCCTTCACAGCGTTCGGTAGTTGCGCTCCCGTTCCCCCGTCCCGAGTGAATATTTCATCGCGAATTCGTTGGATTGCTTTGAAAATATTTCATGGACCTGCCTTCCGTACTTTCGCGTCTTCCCGCACCAAGGATGGAGCCAAGTGCGATTCCGTGACCGCGAAAATACGCGATGGATTTCCCGCGGTTCTCGAGAAGCTTCGAATTTTTTTTAATAGTTCTTTTCTTCTTGCAGCTACCGATAGAAATCCGTTGTTCATTTTATTAAACACTTTGGTCACGCTGGTTTAATAGTGCATCGAGGAAACACGTGTACTGATAATTTAAAAATAATCGAGATCAAAGTGACAGAAAAACAGTTTAAGATATTGCGGAATTGTTGGTTGTGCTATTAGTCCAAGTCGCTTGAAAACCCCAGCACGCAACAATAACAACAACGAGAGTATACTTTAACCTTTAGCATTTCAAACATTTGAATAATAAGCGCAGTGGCGCGTGTGTTCATATAAAAGGTCGTAGTTCATATTGAACCCTCCATGTGCACACTTATATTTTCACACCTTCCGTGAACGCACCCACGAGGCCAATCTTATCGAGCCTTTTTTCAGAAGAAAATTTCTGTGCCACCACATGTTGTTGACATTTAGCGTAGTACTATACGCATCTTGTTGAAAAGTCAGGAGAGATGAATTGAACGAATGCTGTGAGTGTGTAGGAGGATTTTTGCGGTGCCACCGTAAACGAGGGAAATAAAAGTAAAAGGCGATTCGTCATGAAACCGTGTGCACACTGCAGTGTCGGTCGGCCGCACTCGGTGTGGTTAATGATAAAGTCTATTCGGAGAAAGTGCACCGGTAGCGGTGCTCCCGTTGAACCGTGACGGCCGTTAGCGACGATGACGCGACGTTATTGGTCGACTCGTTGAAAAGTGGCAACGCGTGGCTCACGGTGGCGTGGAATAAGGGCGCCACTCGGCTCCAGCCATTTTCTCTCTCTTATCCCTTCCACGGCACGGGCGCACGGTTGCCGGTGCAAAATGCGAGGGTTCGGGGCGGTATCGTGAAAACTCACCCTCATCCCCGAAGGAAGGGCCGCCGCGTCGGCTGGAGGGCGAGACGCGGATAAAGCAAGATAGAGGAAAACGGGAAAAAGAGCGAGAGATCGAGAGGAAGCGGGGTCTATGAAAAATGATGACGCGGCGCTTGTAAAAGAAATGAAATCGGGCTCCGGGCGAGGGTTGAAAAACCGAAGGATCGACGGGAACGAGGAGGGAGTGTATTGCTTACGTTCGAACGGTAGAACAAAGGAATCGGGGGCTAATTCGAAACGGCAGCGGAGCAACGCTCGACCGCTTTGAGAAATGATCCCCCGGTTTCGCAGCCATCGATCCTTCCTCGATCGGGTTTCGGGCCGAATCCTCGGGTGCCTCACGTCGTTGGTTAATCGTTTCCCGTGGGTTGAAAATTCGCGAGCAACATCCCACGATGTTGCCACGAGAGCCTTTACATTTCCGACACGTTCCGCCCGGCCGGATCCGAGGCGTAAAGACTTTAAGGGCGGACCTATTTCCCGTAAAACGATCACCTAACCGGACGAGCGGACTGTAATCGGCCTTCGTGGACTCGTAAACACCGCGGGCTACAGCCATAATCCAAACCCTTACAGCTGACCAGAAACCACCGGCAGGCCGGCGAGACCAAGTCACCCCTTAATGGGTCAGGTGGCCGACGTTTCGATTCCCATCGGGGTTGTTTACCGTGTCCTCCGTGACGTCATCGAACTTTACGAACTCCTCCGAGCCGGCTACATCCAGCTCGAAAATGTGGTTAAAGCGCTCCCCGTACTCCCATCTTACCAAAGCCTTCAAGAAATCATTGAAAACATCGGGCACGATTTACGTTCAGCTTCCGGCCATTGCCTCGATACGACGTTCGACTATTTCAACTTTCATTTTGACTGCGATAAAACTTCGATGGACTACTCGCGTTTAGCACCTGTTTGACGGGTTCTCCTTATTATTACTCAGCGTTCTGCTTCCACGAAATGACGGCGATAATTCTCTTTTACTACAAATCAATATTCCAAATGAGGAGCTGACTGCTCAGACTGAAATTTCCGTTTTGATAACACGGATGACGTTTATAGGTATCACAAACAAGAATATTTAGAGATGGTTGTGGTTAGGGGTTCAACCTTCAGCTTACTTCTTGAGGAATTCTTAAATAGTTTTTCTTAGCGACCTTCAACTCACGAGTCAGTTCCTTGCAACACTTCAATTTTCTAAATCAATGATTTTCAGGGACACAACGTTCGGTCAGTGAACGTATGGTAGTCTGTATTTATTTTATACATATACAAAGTATCCCAGTATCGATGGTACAATCGAACAAATTTTCTCTACTTGAAGAAGAGGGGACTTAAATCAAACGCGTGTACATTTGCACATACAGTAACTAGAAATGGCGAGTTACAGACCCGATGGCCGAAGTAAGAATGTTTCCTTTTTCGCGTAGAACAATCTCGAATATTGGGTCATAAATAGACAGGAATCGGCTTCCAAGTGCCGCGAGACTACACGCCGATTTCCTATTCATATCGGCGTCGAATTTCAGCCTCGCGGCTCCTCCGCGTTCTACGAAACCGTCTACGGCCACGCTTAGCATAACAATGAGAGCGAGCAGGATAGACGGGGAAAGAGCAAGCGAAAAAACAAACCGGCCCGGGGGAGGAGGCGATGCGCGTTTTGACAAATCGTCCCGTTCCTCGCCTTCGTTTCGGGCTCCCTTTTTTCGATCTCCTGCCGCGGTCCCGCGTCTAATTCCCCGGAATGTTTTCGGCCGATGTCTCGCTGCGCTCAGCTTGCCCCCGTCCACAGAGAGACTTTTCTTCCTGCGTTTTGTTGCCCCGCCCTTCTCCACCCTCCCTGCCCCCGCACCCCACAATCCCCCTCGTCGAATTTATCTGCGATTTCGCGGATAGATACGTCCGACGACGGCGTCCCGCGTGTCGGCGAATTCCTCGCGTTTCTCGAAATCTCCGGACATTATAGATCAGACAGATATTCGAGTTTATGAGCGGTGTAAATGGCCACGATACGAGCTTTCGTTAATTTAATAGATCCGGATGCTTGTCAAGCTGCTCCTTGTTCGCTGGATTTTTGCGGTTTTTTATTGTGCTGCGCGATAGTGATCGCCTTCGGAGAGGATATTCAGAGAGGCTTCGCAACTTTGTAGAAAATCCTTCTCGTGTAACAGCTCTGCACGCGGTGTTGACAAAGCTTTAGCATGGTTTGACTGCGAATTTTGCCACGAATGGCCTGGCAAAAAGTATTCGATTATATTTAAAAATCGCATAATTCTCTTAAAATTTAACCAAACGGATTCAGACTTTTTGACATGTTAGAAGAAGTTCGCAATATAGAGGGTAAACAAAATTTTGAAAAAATTACTATTGGTCGGAGAAAAGGCAAAATAAAAATGTAACAGTCAGTCTCTCTCAACATTTTTATGAGTATGTGACGAATTGACGTTGTTATAATAGCAATTTTTCAGAATTTTGTTTATCCCTGATTTATTAAACTTTTTAATTCTTAAACGAATGCTTCTTGCCACGGGTTGTGGTTCAAATTCGTGGTCAAAGTAATTTAATGTCTAGATTGCAAGCTTAGTTCATTTTTAACATTTTGAACATTTATTATTTGATATATCAAACCGGTTAAAAGTTCACAATAGGAACTTTATGTTCTTTAATAGTAGGACACTCTTGTATTATTTTCGTCTTATTGAAATGATTGAAGCAAGAGACACAACTGACTCGGGTAACCCTTATTGCGCATAAAGATCCACGATCCAGCAACAACCAAAATCTGTACACAATTTAATAAATAGCCACGCGTATGACGTTTCGGTAAACTTATTAAAAAATAAACGCAAAAAATCGTAACGCGTTTCATGAAACCCATGAGCATCGTAGTTCATTTGCAAAATATCTATAACCTCGAGGAATAGTGAATGATTAAGAAAGTAATCGGCAATCGTTGCGATCCTTTCGAAATCCTTTAGAAATTTCGAAAACTAATTCCAGCGAAAATGAGTTTACCGGGTCGTTTCGCTGGCACGTTATCACGGGGCGAGCAACACGGTCAATTACAAAGGGAAAAAAAACGATCGGGTCTGCTTGGTTTATCTGAGAGAAAAGTTTTTCAGGAGAGGAAACTTGTCGTCTCCCCTATTTTCATTTCCCGCAGCAATAGTTCATTAAAAAGGTGTTTCAGGGGCAATTCCGTGAGCTATTAGGTAGCCTCTATCACTCCTCCGGGGGCCATTTCTTGCCACCCTCGGTGCTGTGCTGGCCGCGACTCCCCCGCCCGCGGGACTACGGGTTCAACATGGACATTACGACGGCATAGCTCGTCTCGTTCCGTCGGAAACGAGAAAAAGAAGACGTCATATCGTGGGGACGTCTCGCGTGCCGTTTTCCGATCCGCCGTCGTTTCTTTCGATCGAATGGAAACGGGAAATACGGGGGAACCGGATAACATATAATGTTATTGCTACACGCGGTGGTCCAGATACGTTGGATTTACCTTTAGGGTGGATTTATCGCCTCCAAATAGTCAATTCGGTCCGACTCTCTGCATCAAAGACGACCGAACGTATTTTCTCAGTGTACAATTTCTCTGGATCCATAGGCGATTTTTTGATCTGCCGTATTTGTTTTTCTGTCGTTGTAAGAAAGCACAGTAACATCGAATAGATCCATCGGAGCGAAGGAAAAGAATTGCAGCCGCTACCAGCACTTGAATAATTTCGCGGCAGCCGAACAGGCAAGGGAGATTGTTAACAAGCCGCGCGGAAGAGCCGAAGGATTCCCCGTCGAGGGTGTAAAACTAAAATTAAACGCACAAAGGCGTAGGAAATAGATAAAACGAGCGAAGCCAGTTGTCGCGGTTTTACCGGTTGAGATTTACCGGCGGGACGTTATCGCTCGTCGAGCCACGAGTACACGCGGAGGGGATCACTTTACATATTCTTCCCGCGGACACGAGCCGCGAGGTGTAATTAAATTTTTCTCGAGCCACGACCGGCCCGGGGGACAGAGGAGAAAATTAATGTCGGCTCGTCTTTCATCGGTGGAACGCGTTAAATCGTGCGATTTGTATAAAGTAATATCCGAACGAATGATCCTGCGAGCGGCGCGGCGCGGCGCGGCGGTTCCGCGAGGCGCGCGATCTACATTCCCGAGTCGCGCCTTCCCAGCCCATTCTTCGAACGAGTCCCTCCAGGCTTTATTGCTTCGGCTGGTTCGTTCATGCCGACCTCTCCTCCACCCACCGCTTTCTCTCCACCTGGTCCCACCAGTGTGATAAATGGCCTTGTTCCATCCACCCTCGGCTTCGTCCTTCGAGAAGGTCTTATCAACTCGGACGCGCGCACCTACTCTCCTCGTTCGTACCCCTCCGTCCCCATTTCACTTTGAAAATTCGCTTCCATCCGCCCCTCCGGGCTCAAATATCGGCTGAAACTCGTTCCCGGAGCTCTTACCGTCGCGTTTTCTTCGTTTGTTTCTGCGCTTCGGTTCCACGCGGGCGCGCTAGCTCGCTCCGCGAACTCCGACCGCTTCTTAAGTTCTACCCTAACTCGATTCGATCCGCTGCTCGCGCGGCACAATAGACCACGAAGATAAGGGATACTCGATGCAGAAGAGGCGCGGAGGGTGGCTCGTAACGCGACGAACACATTTCAGAAATGAATCCAGCGGTTCCACAAGAACAGAAGCACCATTGGACAGTGGGTAAATGGTAACTGGACTTCGCGAAGTTGCGCGAACCGAAAGGAACGACACAGACTCCAACCGAGTTCTTAATTCGGTATTACGGTGCCTCCTAGTATTACTTTTCGCAAGACAATGTACACCCGAGTAACATCGTTGTATATACAATCAGTTGCTATAATTATATTTTAATATCGATCGGCACGCTCTTGTGATCCTGATAATTCTATGTAATAAACGTTGCTATTGCATGATTGGCTCAATCCATACCCAATTTTGAAACTTTATAAACTCCCCTACAAGAATCTTTTTTAAGTGCGTCGTATTCAGACCTCAGCCGTGTTTTAGCCTTCCTGGAAACAAATAAGAAATACAGTGAATTTTCGTTACGAGTCGGTTGCGCCGTTCTGGTGATTGACTCTTAGATGAAATCTCAGGTTGTCGCCGAGCGTCTAATTTGAAATACACAGGGCACGCTGGAAACCTAATAGTCATATCCATCTACAAGTCATGAAAGCCTATGACTACTAACCGATAGCGACACGAAGACTGAGAAAATGTCTTTCTCCAATACAATGTTGCAGGTAGCTGGCTCTCGAGCTTCGGCCCCTCACCGTGGTGGTTTGGGTAGTTCCACTGACTCCAAATTGCAAGGTTGGCACTGACTCGTAATGAAAATTCACTGTATTTGTTAGGAAACTATTCCATAATTCAATTAGTACGTTACTTCTAGTGTGTAGGCTCCTGTCACCAAATAAAATATTTAGAAAATGGTATATTGATAATAACGCTTGAGATGATCGACTTAAACGACTGACTACTAGAACAATTGACCTACTATGTTTCTCGGCAGACGTTTTCGTCGACAGGATTTTAGAAGGGATGGAAGCATCCAGCACCGACGAGGATCCGTGGTTAAGGCCAGGTGGCACTTCTCGCCCCAATTTTTCTATAAATCCTCGAAACGTGTCAAGATCCGGCATAACAAGGCGATTACGCCCTCCCCTCTGTCCCCCGTGGGTCCTCCTCCTCCAGGAAAGGGTCCACCTGCGAGGATTTCGGGTGGGCCGCACGAGGAAGTCGCCCCGGGGCAATAACGCGTCATCTCCGGAAGGGGCGTTCGTGTAATTATACGGTAGCTAGCGACTGCCTCCTCTCTTTACCTCATCTCCTCGCCCTCTCGACTCCGCTAAACCGTAAACTCGTTGGTCCCACCGGCTACCGGTCTTCCCTATAATACGCCCTATCCCTCATAACGTAATAACGGCGCGAGGGAGCAAACGAGTGCCCGTAACTTCGTCTCCCTGCCGCGAATTTCGGTAATTACTCAAATTCGCCGGCCATTTTGAGCGGTTCTTGATGGCGCATCTCTCCGCGACGGATCGTTCAGGGTCCTTCTTCGAGGTCCCGTTTCTCCAACGTTCTTCCCACGACTTTCGTTTTCCTTTGGACGCTGATCACCTTTCTTACGAACATTTTATTCCTTTTATTATAATTGGACTGTGGATCTTTATGTCTGCATCAACTGGCAGAAGCAGTGACTGTGTAGAAGTTTCTTTCTTTCTTTAATAATCTTAATAGGTTTTAAATGATATTTTGGAATCCTTTTAATGTTTCTACCGTTTCAAATTGCTCCACTGTGCCCTAACCAATTACAATGGTTAGAAGACTTGTGATCATTAGCAAAGACATGCTTTTCTCCAAAGGACGTGTAATTAAAGAGGCATTTACGCGCAGCGGTTTCTCTTTATAGCAGATTAACCCTTCGCGGTTCAAAGTGCTCCCTCTATCCCATTTCGTAATTCGGAATTTCCAACTTAATAGGAACTTCACTGACCCAGTTAGAACAGTTGATTAATACTGAATTGTCCTTACGGACCACGTGATTGTAGCATTATCGATGAATGCGATGTAAATTTGTAAAGTCGACGTCGAGTCTGGTTCGACCGGGAAGGATCAACCTGAATGGGAAGTCTAACTCAATCGATGAACTCGAGAATGAGTATAAGCGTTCGACTACGTTTTCCGAAACATTCGATAAATCGTAGATACGTTTGAAGGAGTTTCTACAGGTAATTCGGGAAATTGATTGACCACACAGGTGGAACTTCTCTCGATACCTTCGACTTTCTCTTTCCTTACGAGCACGGGGGTTGATCTTGAACGGTACGCAACGCGGCTCCAATAAATTTCCGCGCG
Organism: Halictus rubicundus; assembly: GCF_050948215.1. Taxonomy (NCBI): domain Eukaryota; kingdom Metazoa; phylum Arthropoda; class Insecta; order Hymenoptera; family Halictidae; genus Halictus; species Halictus rubicundus. The sequence continues at coordinate 7,415,319 of NC_135166.1, forward strand.
TATCAGCAGTAGGATTAGACGACGAAGGACTTAGCACCGTCGAAAAAAGAGACCCTCCGGCGCAGACTAAACAGATGGTATAAATTTTAACTTCGGTCGAGAGCCTCGGGCGATGAATCAGCCTAATCGTCCGCCTCTTAAACGCACTTTCGCGCGTTTCTATTTACGGCTGCACCCCCCCCCCCCCACCCCGCCGGTTTTCTGGCTGTCGGTTTTCAATTATTCGCCATTTATACAGAAATTCCTTCGCCTCGGTCGATGCTCGATCAATCTTACCGTAATCTGGTGAGAGACCCTCGAATCATTTTGCGCTTCTACGGATCCAAAAATAGGTATCCGTCCGAACGAAAGATTGCTACGGCTTGCTCCAAGTCTACGAAGCAAACTACGATTTCACACCGTTCATCGTGTTCGCGTTTCCCTCGGCGGCAATTACTCGCGGACACTTCTCGCCACGGCGCTCGGCAATTATTCTCACCTTACCAAAGATAACCGGTAGCAGGCGGCTAGGTATCGATCTTTCGGATGGCTGGTGGTTCGTTAAATCGGCAGCGTGCTCGGCCGGAGGCACCCCCTTGGCCTCGTATTGTTGCAAACTATTTCGAGATCGTGTGATCTCGCGCGCAACAGCTGCGCTATCTATCACCAACAATGATTCAGTGATCGTGTAACGGCGCCGCTTCTGCTGCTCCGTTTATAGAGTGTAAACCGAGGAACGGAACGGGAGAGGAACGGGAATGGCGGAATGAGAGAATGGAGAGGCTCGTGCCAGACCTCTGATCTTCAAAGTATAGGAGGAGAAGCTTTTATCCTGCGCGCGCGGGCTAACCTGTCGCGCTGACACCTCGTCGCGACGACGCGCCGTTTGAGAGACCGTATCCCGGATCCGATTTCGTGGACCGTGCGAGAACTCTGCTCCTTTCTATTTCTCTCTCTCTCTCTCTCTCTCTCTCTCTCTCTCTCTCTCTCTGTTTCTCTATTCTCTCTTCGAAACTCACCCTCTCGCCAACTGCAAATAGGAGTCGAAATGGAAGTACAATGTTCTTGTTACCTCCGGCTACTAAATTCTCGATTCGACTAGAGCCGGTTTCGTTCAAAGATGTTTACGTCTTCCGGTAATTGATCAGCTCTATGTCCCAATCGGAGATGCTTTTTCAGTAGAAACGGTCAGTCGAGATCAGACGCGCCTGCCAGGGACGTGAGAGATGCGAGAACCGGGCGAGTCCACTTCTTCGGTTAAATTGTAGCATGACTGAGAAGAAGGCAGAAGCTACCTGACAGCTACCTGTTCGACCAATAGCAAAATTGTATGTACCTAATAACTGGACTGCGGATTTTATGCATTTATAATAAGAACGAGTAAGTGAAACATGACATAGTTGAAAGATGAGAAGGAAATCAGAATATCGACCGCGCTAGACTTTTCGTTCTGGCCATAAGAATTTTCCCTATTAAGTAGAAAACCTGTTGAACCGTGATACGACAATTTATTAAGATATGAATTTTTGCTTCGTTCTGTCCTGTATCGTGAACGCTACGCTTTCTCTTCACGATTCATAGTAATAGTGTGGGGCCAGAAAAATTGGAAAATTGGTGCGGCACGAAATGTGTTAAAGGAAAAAACATACGCGGCCTACTGATAACCGATCAGATCCACATTCCTTCAGCTGCCTTTTTTACAGCCACGTAGAATACATGCTGAAGTTTTAAACTTTCAAAATTGACCTGGATTTCGCACTGTGCGGAGTTTCAACCTTCCCAAGGAATCCGCGAGGAACACCGCCGATTCCTCGAGATCAAATTAGTCGAATTACTCGTAATTCTCGGTGGCAGTCGGTCCGGGCAGTGTGCCCTCGCAGCGGTCCCAGCGCTCGGAAACTATTACTGCCGCAGACTCCGCCATTAACATACAATCTTCTCCGCGGCGGAACCGAAGAGTAACGTCAGAGCTCGTCGTATTTTTCTCTTTATTAACCTGCTCACGATCCAGCAGCCCTCTTTTCTTCTTTCCGCCCTCCTCCCCTCCTAGGGGTGGAAGGGCTTCCTCGAGTCGACTTGAAATCTCTCCTTCGCAAGGGTTGAAATACCGTCGGATCGAGGCGTTTCCTCTTATCGAGTGGAACGAGACTCCGCGCCAGGAAAGAAAATGTAAATCAGACCTTGGGGTTAGGGGAGGGACGGCGGAGAGAGCCCGTTCGCGCCCTCAGCAGGGGCAACCAGGGGGTTGAAGGGGGACGGTTATGGTGGTGGTGAAGTGCCGATCGGTGGGCTACGGACGTCTCCTGTGGTGTTCGTGCCGTGTCCGTGTGCCTGTCTGGCTGGAGGGTCGCGTCGGTGTGCGAACGTCGGTCCGTCGATGCAAATGCAACTCTCGTCGGGGGTTGGTTGTTTCGTCGCCCGGTGATATATCGCCCCTCTTGCGCACAAAACTCTCTCTTTCTCCTCTTTCCGCTTCTTCCTCTCCGAGAGAGGAGAGGAGAGGAGAGGAGTGCGAGGCGGGCTCGACGTATTTTCGAGCCCCGGGGGCCGTCGCTGCCGCCGGACTCGTCTATTTTTTTTTCTCTCCCTTCGTTTTTCCTTTTTATACGTCCCTCGCCGGGAGCAGGCTTTAGGCGGAGCCGGCCCCGACCGTCGCTCCTGTATTAGTTTTTACGAGGATAATACACAACGCTTAAAGGGATAAGGGATTAAACCGGCCGACCAGCTGACCACCAATCCCTTCGCGCGTATATATCGCGACGCCTCGGCGAAACCAACCCCTTCGGGGGTCTCGCGGCCGCGGATACCCGGCAACGGGTTCAGAAGGCGAGAGATTTTCGCCGGAGCCTTTTTTGCGATCGTTATCCTAGGATTGTAATTAAGCGAAGGAGGTTCTAGTTTTTGCGAGCCGGACCTACACGTCCGGCTTTCCAGCGACGTTGTTCTCGAGGTCGGGGCTCTCGGATGCGCGATAATCTCGCGCCACGCGGAAACGACTCACGAGACTTTTTCTTGGTTGTCCTCGAAGCAGAATTCGCAGAACCGTTCGTGCAACTTCGAGTCAAATCACAATAAAATCGCTCTCGAGTCATTCACAAAATGAATTTGATTTGTAAAAAGGTACGTTTGGTCTCTGGGGCAAGATAAATGTAAAAAGATGAATTTGCTCTGTGCACGGATGAGTATGGAGTGCAAAACCTGTACCAGAAAGTAACTACATCCCGCTTCCTTTTACCACGAAATCGTTGGCTCGAACGACGAGCATCGCGACGAGGGATCGTTCGGGGGTCTGCCGGAAGCGTGATCGCGCTTTTAGGCGAGCCGCGGTCGTCGAGCGGCGGGTTCGGCTCGCGCAGAAAGCATCATAAATAACGTCCGAGCTTCGAATCTACTCTCGTTCTGTCTTTCAACGGTTCCCTGGTCGCCCGCGGGCAGCCGGGGCGCTCTTTTTGCTCGGCGGTGTTTCAGCTCGGCGCGGATATTCAGCGCGGCTTCTGATCGCGCCAGACCGAGATGCTCGGTGCCGCAGCCTCGCGGAATATGAGTAAAAACTACGGAATAAGAGGGTCGACGGTGTGTTACATTCATAAATAACGGGAAACGTGACAACCGAGGCGAGTCGACGTCGCTCGCATTACACCGCTCGCACGCTCGCACGCTCGCTCGCTCGCTTCGCTCCGCTCCGGTGCGGTGTTTTCGCGGGGATCGTGCGGGGGGGATGGTACACCGGGTTTCCCTCGCGTGCAGGGAACTCGCGGGATGTTTCTGACAGAAAACCTTGTCCTCGTTTTGTCGGGAATTCGGCGACGATATTTCAACTATCCGGCCCCGTGTCGCCTGGCCGCCGGTTTTTGCGATATGTGAAATTACGCCGTGCTGCGCGCCGCGCGCGCTGTCCCGCCCCGGTGTCAACGAGCGGAATGCATAAGCGAGGCTTCCTTCACGGACGTGTCACTGCGAGGATAAATGTATGATACGATTGTACGCCGCGGCTTTGATCGTTAATGTTAAATGAGGAATGGGTTCGTCTTCGGGCGAAAGGTTGCTTGCGGCGACACGAGAGCCTCGATTCTTCCCTATTTCTTTCTACCGTGGTTTTCATGGCCTCTTTCGCGTGCGCGTCCTCTGAATTATGCAGCCGGTGCTAGATGGTTCATTAAGTATTGAGGATTGTCACGCCGCGAGGTTGGGAACTGGAATGATTCATACATCGATTCATCAGACGCTTTTCGAACCCTGTTTAATAATTATATCATGACGCGAGAGACGAACATTTGGCTGCCGCGTGAATTTTGTTTGTTTCTAGCAAGTCTTGTCTATTTCGTTCGTACAAACAAGTTATGAATTACTGGTAATTTGATAACGAAGATTGTATCTTACACTATAATTTAGTTCGTTTCGAAATGCACACAAATTTTATGGCAATCATTTTTAAGCAAGTGAATTGCACCGGTCACTGCCCATTTTGGCAGTTAACGTGTTAACGCGGGTGTATGCACCTCAATGTATTGTCTCTAGTTGGAAAAATGAATTTTAATCGAAAGAATAAATAGTTCCTCGTTTTCCGATGTTCTTGGAAATATAGAGCGTGTCAAAGTAGGGGGACTGGACACATGGGTGTGAGTGCCAATAATTCTGTCGGGTTCTTCACGTTTCATATTATGTTCCCCTATAATTTTCCTTTCGTAAAATGCCTACATTTGTGCCAGGGACAGGACAAAATATTCTTAACCACTTGACGCTTCGTGACTGTCACGGGCACAGCCGATACGCTCTTCGTTTAGTGTTTCGCTTAGGCTAGACGCTGACATGGCTACATCCTATGGAGACCTAAACCAATATGCGTTTCTTTTACCGCTTACTCGTTGCGTATGAAATGAGGATAGACAATACCAAACAGACTTTAAAATTTCAGATTCTAGATTTTAGTAAATTTCTAGAAAAATCGTTAAAGGGTTCAAGAGTGGAGAATATTCGATGTGTCAAAGCAGAAGACGTTGCGGAGGTGTCTGCGTTGTTGGTTGTTCCTCGATAACATGCGCTTAATGAATCGAGGGCCCGTTACTTTGACGCAGCCTGTAGCGCAACACCGAGGGCTTACAACCGGAGACGCGATCGGGGAACGTAGGGTTAATTACCCCACAAATTTCTGTACCAAAGGATGACCGTAGTGACTCGAACCGGAGCTAACACATACCTCCCGAAGTTCCTGGTCTATCTGGTATTCGTATACACATGTTCCGTATCACCTGAGAGGGCCGTACCTGCGCGTGCCACGTATTTCGGTGTCACGTGAGAGGCCGATGCACGAACAGCGCGAAACAACGCGGGCTTCGGATATGCGCAGCATGCACGCCAAGCCCGACCCGCTATGCCGCGAAATAATATATGCGGATGGTAATGCATAGACGTTAGCTCGTGCCAGATAAACGTGGCTTCGACTCTTCTCCTCTCTCTCTCTCTCTCTCTCTCTGTTCTTCTCTATTTCTCTCTGTTGCCTTCTCCCTTTCTCTCCGTGTATACTGTCTCCGCGCTGAGTGCATACTGCAATATTTACCCCCTCGGTTCGACTGCTTCTCGCGGAGAAACACGCTCCACGTGCACGGGAAACGATAAAGTAGCGGGCGAACTTGTCAGATTCCTTGACGTCGCTGCACCGCGCCCCGGGAATAATTTAACTCGCCTCTGGAAATGTTTCGCGAGATTGATTCCGTGCTCCTGCCGGGCCCCCGGGTGTTCTATCAGTATTTTTCGCCTGGTGTTTCACGCTTGCAAACAACGCCATTTTATTTCGAGGAAGGACGAAACAGTTGCTCGTAGACAGTTCGATCGTTCACAATCCGCAGATATTTATTCGGACAACTATTTTTCGGGACTGATTCGTAGAAACCGGAATCGAGAGAAATCCCGAAATTTCCAATTATTTCTTATTCGGAGAAAATAATAAAATGATTAGAAACGTGTAAAGTGCATAAAAGACGAACCTTATGGTTGTAACAACTGTCCAGTCTACTTCGATCATTCCAGGCTCGTAACATGTGGATGATATGCGATGGGCGGACAATTATTCACGCAATTGTAGCCTCAGGAATAATATTATATAAATAGAAAATTTCACCTGTGTCGTCACGCCTACCGTGTGACACGTCCAACTGATACTTGATTACATATTTTTCATATTTTAATAGATCCGACCAATACATGTTTATAATGATATGGATACCAGTAGCACATCAATTTTCAGCATCGTTGCAACAGCAAATGAAATAAAAATTTTATGACGATCAAATGGATTTTCATTTCGCATTTATTAAATTTAATAGATTCTTCGATCGGAAATGACTGAATAAGTTTCATTATTCCAGTTTCTACTATGACAAAAACAGCACAAAGTCTGTATAAATTTGTGTTTCTCCTTTTTTAACACGGTTTTAGTACAATCAGGAATTAAGCGTGTGACAGGGGTGTTGCAACGAAACTTCCGTCTACTTTCGTTCGAAAGGGGATTTTCAGAGCCTAGCGGTCTGCAGGCTGCCTAATTCTCCGGAGAGGCATTCTCCGAGGTTTTTCTGGTCCGCAATCAAGAGCGTCGTTCGCGGAACGGACTAGGCCGTGGATCGGAACAATGAGGAAGGAATTCGTACGGAGAAATCTGCGCCGGACGGGTGATTAGTCTCGTCAGTTCGTTTGCGGCTGATCGTCGCTCCGATAAAGAGAGAGAGTGTGGGAGGGAGAGAGAGAGAGAGAGAGAGAGAGAGAGAGAGAGAGAGAGAGAGTCGCGCGATGCAAAACGCTGGTGCGCTTCCATGTAGGCTGTGTGTAGAAGGCGTGCTAGGCGCTCGAGAGGGTTCACCGTTGCTGGTACAGGTCCCCCGGCTTGTATAATGCGAGCGTCGATGTAAGACAATGCCGCGATTATCTATCCGGCTGCCTTGTAAGGGGAATGTTACCACGGAGAGAGTATCCGTGGCTTGTCGACACGGCCGCGGCCACCTAAGACATTATATTAACATGCGGCCTGGACGCTCGAGTGTCCCGTTGCGTTCGGCTCTGGCGCACAGGGCCTGATCGCGAAAAATCGAGATTATAGCCAGCCTATAGGTAACTGCGCGAATCGTAACGATCCTCGGGGCCACTCGTCTCGGCTAGGAATCGATTGTCTTCGAGGCTCGTTACCCACGAGTCAAAGGTCCGCGGAGATCCGTTGGACACTGATGAGTAAGCAGAGACAGGTATGCGGCACTAAATGAACCGACCATTGTCGGCGGTGCAGCTACGCTATGTGGTTGACAGTGTATGAATCGCGGGGTATCCATTAGCCGGCCGAGAGTCATGCTACACGTTTCGTCTGTTTGCCCGCCTAAGGCGAAACGGTTCCAAGAACTTTTTCTGCAAATTCGAGCTTGTTAAAGCAACCTTGGAAAACAAGGATCTCCGACGGTTTACGAATATTCATTCATAAATCACGATTTACGTGCGGAAATTGAAATCTAATATTTACTCTCCTGCATCATTAACACGTTCACTGCCGAGTGTGTTTTGTTTCCAGGGAGTGAAGTATATTTTATATTACTAAACATAAAAGTATTGACATATTCGCCTGTACACTTATTTTAAAGCACTATTCTAATATTATTTGCACTGACAAAATTGTAAACGTTATTGTTTGCGAATTTTACACATTTTCATCAAGTTGCGCCGCGTCGGTTAGCTATGATAATCACGGCAGTCAACGTGTTAAGCTATTGTATCCAAATTTCTGTTTAATCCTTCTGGTGGTTGATATTTACTACTTTGAAGTAACAAATGTTTTCACATTTGCAAGAAAAATTCAACAAAATTTGGATTAAAATCTGCAGTTTTGCGACGAACTAGTTCTCCAAGGAGACCAACTATGGTCACCTCGGGATCGAACACTTTGTCAATGAAGTTCTCGTAATTTTTATCTGTGATCTGTGCATTACCAAAAGTCGATGCCCCGTTTTTCGAAGAACGATTCCAGCTCCGTTCCGGAATTGTAACGTTCGCGGCAGGTGAAAGGGAATGCTTTTGTTCGACGATTTAGGGAACAGTCACTTCGATATCTAAATTGCATCGGTCCGTCGCGTTATCGGATCGGCAGTCAGGCCGTTTGAAATGCAGTTTTCGAAGCGACGTTCAAGCGGCCGAATCAATTTCAATAAACGTTAGACTTCCGTCAATCCAGGGGTGTAGGAAGCCGGGCATCGTTGCGAGCGGGGAGGGGAGGGGAGGGGAGGATGGGGAAATCGCGGAGCACTCGGTGAAATTACGCGAATGACAGGGCGAACAGAAGACTATGAGGGTGTGCGGGCGGGGGTGTGAGGGGGCGCAGATCGGGGGTGAAAGGAAATAGAAAGACACCCGGGCCACGACCCCGGCTCTTCCACTTTCGCGGCTTTCTTTGTCGGCCTTTTGTCAGTCGGTGAATTAGATCGCGTAATCCTGTTTGTATACGAAATGACACCGTCGCTTCGTACGGCTGACATTTAGGCAGCGCGCTAGTCCAGCCATTGTCAGTCTGTAATTGACTCCGATTGGAAGATTGGATTTGGATCGTCGCAACCTACCCGCGAGGGGTGAGCGGCCGCGCGCGACTCGTTTCGACGACGAATTCGTTTCCACGCTGCCAGACACTTCGTTAAGTTCAATTATTCCGGAAGGGGTTATCGATATGACTGGCGTGCTCGAATTTCAATCCGCCCACGCGAAATTCACCGCTATGCTCCGTCTTCTTTGTTGCGTGCGTTGACTCTACCGCGTGTTCTGAATTATTCTTACTTTTCGCTGCATTCGCTGTTCTACATTTTTCTAAAATGTTTGCACTATACACAGTATTTTACTAGATAATCGAGATTCTGGGGGTCGAATATTAACTGTAATAGGTGTAGAAATTAATTCAAATTAATACAAATTAACACATCTTGCGCGGGCACTTTGCCGCCAAAGTCTTACCGTGTTGCATTCATTCTTGCAACGCGCGTTTTGTATTTTTGCAACGCATGTCTATCCGATTTTATTGTAAAAACACATCGATCACAAAAACGACTTTAGTCGCTCCCGCGCAATATGTGTTAATGAATTGGCCG